>NC_064629.1:325672263-325988994 GCF_023864275.1 Schistocerca cancellata
GCCGACTCTTTCCAATCGTACGACTACGTTTGGCCATTTTTTAACTAGAGTCTGTTTCAAGACTGGCTTTTCGTGTATCTTCTTCATATTTCTTGATGCCTTCTTCCATGCTTTCTTTCAGAGCCTTTCAAAGTTCTGTACATTTTATTCCATTTTTGTGTGTTTCTACTTTAATTTTTTCTTCTTTTGTCCATTACATGCCCTTTTATTTGTCTACTTCTTTGGTTGGTTTTGAGATTTGCGCAAGCCACCCACTTCTTCAGCTGTTGTGATTAGTACTTTGGTTATATCTTCTGCATTACATTCTTTCAATTTTCTCTTAATTCTTTCTTAAAATACCTCATCCGTTACTCAAGATTTCTGAGATTTAATTATTTTTTTACTTTAATTAGTTTCAATCTTTCATCTTTTGTATTGCTTCAGGCCTTGACCTTATTAGTCTGTGATCACTGTTGTATTGAATATGTTCGGCACAGATACACCTTTAGCATTTTGAGGCCTTTTGGCAAGAATGAGGGCTATCTCAATTTTCACTACACACACATACCCTGTTAATTTCAACACTAAAAATTTGCCCATGAATTTAATTCAATCTCATTTTGCCGAAACCACTCCATTACAGTCTAAGTAAGGGGTGGATAACTCTCTCGGCTTGTGGGACGCGTTATGGAAGCTGAGGTTAGTGGAGGGCCGCGCCTCTTAAATGTTAGCTCTTTATTTCAGAAGAGGTCGATTCTTCATTATGAATGCGACATTCGTCAATGATTTTACGTTTTTTCGAAGGTTCATGGTTTCACTAAAGTTGGACATTTATTCATTTACTGTTGCACAGATAGCATGGAAATAAGTCAGATCAACTGGAAAAGTGCCGCGTATCGTACCGTATGCGTAAATCATGTTGATAGTCTTGATACTCGGCGCTGTGGCGAACGTAAATTGGAAAGGCCTTCACAGTCGCTGCCATCAGCTGCCGCACCGCGTGACGACTTGATTTGTATGGATTGTAACTGCAATGCGTATGCACATTGGCCTGGCTGTCCCAGTGAAGATATCTGTCGCACACGGGAAGGAAATCACGATTCCAGGCACATTTTTGTGACTGTGTTGGCGGGCCACACAAACAATCTTAGGCGGGCCGCATGGGCCCTGGGGCCGCTATTTGTCCACCCCTGGCTTAAGTCTGTTCGACGGAAGCATTGCCATTTTGAAACTGCAAGCATCTGTTCCAAGCAGTCGCCAAAGAATAGGCAACCAAGAGTTACTGGGTCTGTTTTGAAGTGTTTCGACAATAATTTTTCGAGAAGCTAAGAAAATTAGCGTCTATCCTCCTTTCGCTAAATCTTCGTACTGATTATTTTGGGAAATTTGAAGCAATCAATGGTGTATACTACGTGGTAGTTCTTGGTGAAATGGACGAGAAGAGATCTGGATTGCAAGATAAGTGCATTATTTTTCATCAAGACAATAAAAGGTACTCCGGAAATGCGAAAACTGAAGTACATTACTTAAAGTACCCTGTTCCCTAGATTTGGCACCCACTTACTCCAATATCTAAAGAAATTGGTGGGCAGTAAACGTTTTGAATCCCACAAGAAATTTATGGCAGCTAACCATGGGTAATGACAGACACAGAATCGAAATTCACGGACAGAATCAACTCAAAATAGAAACAAAGTGCACAATTTGAAACGATGCCACCTTGTAAAATATTTATTTTAGGATCTACATACCAGTCCTTAAATCAAGACTGTGGGAATTTCTCCTCGTTCTCGTAGTTTAATAACTCTCCCCGATAAAATACTTTATACGTCTCAACATTTTTCTCTGGGATAGGAATTTACAATTACTTGTAATTTGACTACGTTTTGGTTTCCCATTTCAAATTTTTGTTGTTCACATGGGAAATAAGAATTACGTAATGTAACAAAGATAACTGCAGAAAAAAATCCTATTTACATGATCAGTTCATTTACATCTGCTGTATTTGAGTATTTTTTGTCTTATCTGGTGAAGGCCGAGGGTTTAAAGTTCTATTTGCTTTCATTTTACTACTACACCACCGATTACTGAACGAGTTTCCTGAAATTAGTTCAAATGTTCACGAATGTAATGCTGTCTTCATTAAGCAACGATAACACTGTACAACACATTCTAACTTTTTGTCTGATCTCTGGTTTTTTACTTGTCATGGTAATGGGGAAGAAGAATTTGAAAGCTGCGCGGAGTACCCGAGAGATCTAGGGCGTCTTGTCAAGGTCCGCGCGGCTCCCCCGTAGGAGGTTCGAGTCCTCCCTCGGGCATGGATGTGTGTGTGTCGTCCTTAGTGTAAGTTAGTTTATGTTAGATTAAGTAGTGTGTAAGCTTAGGGACCGATGACCTCAGCAGTTTGGTCCCATAAGACCTTACCACAAATTTCCAAAAGGATTTGAAAACAAAAGTGACACCGTTTTCCAAAAGGAGAGGTTATATTATTTTTGAAAAATACATAATTTTGAACCCTGTAAACACAAATATTTTACTCAAGGATAAGTTTAGAAGGACATTTTTGGTCGTTCTCTTTAGCACTCATGTTCTGCAGTAGCTCTTACTAACGACCAACCATATTCTGCCAAAATTATAACCATCTGAAGTTATAACCTTCAGGCGCTCAACTTTTTGTTAAATGATAGAAATTGTCTTAAGAGTCGCATTTTTCCTCCGCATAGTAATTTGAATTGCTTGATTCAATAGCAACACTGTCCACGTAGAAAGCAAACGTATGTGCATTGTGAAACCACCCTTTAACAGTGCGCACTTCCAAGTTCACAGGGCATATTTTTCTATGTACCAACAATCAATGAGACGACACTTGGAGTCATGTTCGGTGCGGACGAACAGTGCCCCTGAGAGAAGGCCGTAGAGAGAGAGTACCCTCGTTTTGGAGAAAAACGCAGCTGCCAGAGTCAAAAAAACAGTCCTTCTGTTTCAGAATTCACGCATTCACATACTGCTTACACTCTTTCCACTTGCACCAACTCATAATACAGCAAACGTTCATACCTCTATCGATAGCATTGCAACCAAGTCTCCCAAAACAGTAGCTCGCACTGATCAGATTTCTGCACCTGTCTCATCTGCTCATGATGTAACATTCATGATTTGCTCACTGCAATATCTAAAGAACGAACCGTAAGTGGCCAGTTTTAGAGATTTTGAGGGTGTAGAATACGTCTGAGCATACAGCTGATGCCTATGACATTTCTTGAGAGACAATGGCAGGAAATAACTTCGACAGAAGTTATGAAATATCTGATTTCACTGAGAAGGTCAACCATTTGTATAATAAACATACTCCAATAAATACGGTTAAATTCAGTAGAAAATGTGCACCATGGCCTACCGACCTTCTCATACACCTTATCAGTAACTGAGACGCAGCCCACAAGGACCATAAAGGGCATACGACCTCTGAGAATCATCTTGCCTACAAACGACTACTCAATCGCGTTAGTCAGTGTGTGAAAAATGCAAAACTAATTATGCTCACTTGTTAACTGAGGATTTTCACAGGCCCTACGTCTTGTGGAAAAATCGATGTCTAGAAATAGACAAACTCATTTCTGCAGCTGAACCTCTATTTCCTATGGAGGATTTAGATGATTTTTTCACCACGCCTGCGTCTCTATTTGACCAACGCACAAGGACGCAAACCATCGGTTCCCTTAAAGTGTCAATGGCTGGTGCAAACTAAAAGCTATTTCTTCAACTGGTGTGTCATGTCATGGTCAGAAAGTGACTTGCGTGAATTCATTCGACAGCTGTAGGACACGACATTATTAGAATGAAAATTATCATTTCTTCTTCGATCCACTAATGCTCATAATAACGGATACTTTTGACCATCCTCTGACCGCCAGCATCTTCCCAATATCCCGAAAGCAGGGATTCATAATAAAAGGAATCCGCCATAGAACCCTCTGACTTCAGGCTAGTTTGCATTCTATTAGCATTATCTAAGGCTTTAGAATACTTAGTCCACGATCAGTTTACAAATTACTTAATTGCAAATAACCTTCTGGATAAATATCAGTCTAGTTTCTGGAAGAATCACATCACGACGACTGGTCTTATAAACGTGACTAATAAACTGAAACAAGCTATGTACTAATAAGAGGCGACTGTTATATGCTTTTTGGGTTTCAGGAAGGCTTTCGACAGTGCCGACTGTGATACTGTACTTACCAAACTCAAAATTCAAAACTTTCCTTCAAGTGCTGTGCAGTAGTTCCACTCATACCTCACATCCTGCCAACAGTGTGCAATGATCGGAACAAAGAGATAACAGTCGAGGAATGTAGTATTAGGAGTCCCAACAAGGAGCAGTAATGGGCCCATTACTCGCTCATTTGTCGACTATTATCTCCCATTGGAAATACCATTTATACGCTGACGACCTCCAGCTATACTTAGGTGCCAGTCCCAAAAGCCTGTGCACAGCCATCCAGAATGTAAATGTTGAATTACTTGCTTTATCATAGTTTGAAACTGAGCCGCCTGAAACGTAAGCAATGTTATTCACAACAGACTTGTTACCCTTCAGTTCAGAGAATCTTTTCCAACATTAATGCTTAACAGCAGAGAAATAACCTTTTCTTTGTTTACAAAGAACTTGGTCATAATTCT
Organism: Schistocerca cancellata; assembly: GCF_023864275.1. Taxonomy (NCBI): domain Eukaryota; kingdom Metazoa; phylum Arthropoda; class Insecta; order Orthoptera; family Acrididae; genus Schistocerca; species Schistocerca cancellata. The sequence continues at coordinate 325,676,926 of NC_064629.1, forward strand.
GAACCATCATTTAAACTGTACTAGAGCCAAAACCACTGTCTGTAAGGTGGCAGGATCACTTCATTCACTGCAGAAATACAAAAAAAATTATTTCCTTTCAAGCTTAAAAAGAAACTGGTATAGTCACTTTTACTCCCCATCCTAGTTTATGATAATCCTGCTCTCAAAGTACTTTCGTATGAGAGCTCAGGACGGCCGGGAATGGTGATGAATGCTTGTGTACGATACATTTGTGACTTACGCATTTCGAGGATATCACTTCACCATATGAACCACTGTCATGGCTGCGTCCTGATAAGCGTAGAGATTGTCATACCTCACATCCCGCCAACAGTGTGTAATGATCGGAACAAAGAGATAACAGTCGAGGAGTGTAGTATTAGAAGTCCCAACAAGGACCAGTAATGGGCCCATTACTTCACTCATGTGTCGACTATTATCTCCCATTGGAAATACTCCCCATCCTAGTTTATGATAATCCTGCTCTCAAAGGACTTTCGTATGAGAGCTCGGGACGGCCGGGAATGGTGATGAATGCTTGTGTACGATACATTTGTGATTTACGCATTTCGACCGTATCACTCCACCATATGAACCAGTCATGGTTGCGTCCTGATAAGCGTCTTCGCTGGCATTGGACTCATTCATATTGATATTCTACCCTTACACTACTCTCTGAACAACCTAGCAGAAATACACGTTCTCAACCAAGCAATATCCTCTCATTACACAACACTGGTATGTTCTTTAAATCATTTTCTATACCAAGAATCCAACCTTGGAACAATTTTGAAATGTAAGCTGAGTTGTGTAACATACCCCTAACATGCGAGAATTCGAACCCCCGGTTGCAGTAGGGAAGGGAAACTGCATATAAGATTTTGCATGTTTAAGATAAACAATATCAACATTGGATAACGTCTTATTGAAGAACACTAGTGGGGGTAGTCCAGTTAACCATAAAATTAGTGGCACCCCCCCCCTCCCACACACACACATATATATATATATATACAAAAGAAAACTAATGATCACTATAAAAGTTTCGTTTATCACCATAGGGCATTGAAAAAATGATTTACCCACTGAATTAGCCACGTAAACGTTTAATAAGTAAACAAAATTTTGTAATTATGAAATGTATCCTTCGCACAGATAGGTGGGCGGATGAAAGCATAGCGTGAAACTATAAGGCAGATATGGCCAACGACTGTGAACATGGTTAGTGATTTAAGGACAGAACACTGTAAATGTAAGTACGGACACCACCAGAATCGCCAAGGTACATGATGGTAGCAACTAGCTTACTGTGAACGTGAAAAATGCACAAATGAACTCTAATGTAAATTAAGTAGTCATGTGTCCCTCACAGTTTAGTGACTGTATCAACGGCCTGTGCTTACCAGTCCAAAATTGTGTGAGTGTGGAAGATGGTGGCAGTAGTTGCTGGAAATTTGGATTCCACCTCAACCTCTGTATTCAGCTATTCAGCTCGAAAATGGCTAGATCTCTCTCTCTCTGTCTGTCTCTGGCTCCCTGAACTGATGCCCGTTTTCGATGGTGCACCTGAAACGTCTCTTCAACACCTCGTCAACAAGTGTCCTCTGACTACCCTCCGCAACTTGGCTGGATCTGCGAGCATAGGAATCTCTTCAGTTAACTGCAGCAGACATTCCGAGTTCCGACCAATAATGATTTTATAGTTACGTTTAACATATTCCTACTGTTGATGATTTTGTCATGGTTAACAAATAGTGGTCTGGCTTGGGGAGTAAGGCAGAAAATCTCTCCCATCACATGACAAGTTTCTAGTTCCAGCCAACCAAAAGGCTTGCGTGTAGAAATGTGCGGGAAAGTGCAACTTCAACAAAAATGATTATTATGAGCCAATCATAGTCCCTGTTACTCGGATTTACTCTAAGTGCTATACCTGCCTTTTAAGATTTTTTATCGCTCTGAAAACTATTTCTCCAATCGTCTCGACCAATGCAGTTTTTAAGGAATGCAGGCTGCCCTCGGCCAGCCTGCTGTGTGGAGAAGAGACACAGCAAATTCCCTGTCCTATGACTGCTCGGGGCTGCTTTCAGTGAAAAACAAGTCTATGACTCTCCAGTCCTTCTAAGTTAACTGCCTTGTTGTGAGCCAGCCAAGAAAATTCCCAAGGCTGCAGAAATTAGCATGTCACCCTCACATTAATAAAAGAAAACGAGAGGAAGAAGTAATTGGCTGTGCAGTAATTGGGAACAGTGAATATTGTCTGCATAGATCATGCAGCGTTAAAGAGTCGACTATACTGACTATTGGAATGGTCATATATATTATAAAATAGGTTGTGTGACAGTGTCAGCATAAATGTCAATGTAACAAAATCTTCCTCAAAGTGTTAGATAAATTAAAATCCTTTCAGACTTCAAAAAACAGCTAATTGTGCACTTTACATCACAATAGGTACCTGCTTCATGTACGAGGTTTGCCCAGAAAGTAATGAACCTTCTACAATTCTTTATTGAACATATGAGAATTACACACACGAAAGAATGGTGTTCTATCTACACACCCTATTTTTCCACGTAATCTCTATCCCGTTCTGACTGATGACCTCAGAAGTTAAGTCCCATAGTGTTCAGAACCATATCCCGTTTCTAGGCCTTCCTCTAGCGCGAAACAACATGTCCTGTCGGTACCAATCCTTGTATTGGTGGCGGAGCCAGTGCTTCACCTCCTCATAGTCCTCACAATGCCTTCCACGAATGGTATCCTTTAATAGCCCAAACAAGTGCAAGGCCGAGGGGGCTAGGTGAGGGCTGTCAGGTCACAGCCGTGGATGGTCTCCCCGAGAGCTGCAAATCGTGGAGCTCCGCCTAACCGCTTTCTGACGATCTCACCCTCCGTGCCCAACGACTAACTGTACTTCTGTAGACAGCAGACTCTCCATAAACTTTGCACAAGCGTTTGTAAATTGAAACTGTCCTGCAACTACGCGATTTGTTGAAAGTGACGGAAACTTGGCACGCTCACTCAGGAGACTTCAAATAATACATACGGAACGTTTCGCATTCGTAGCATTGTTTTCGGCTGAGAAAAAAAATGCGATACGTTACTTTCCGGGCATCCCTCTTACTTATCTGCAACTCTCTCTCGTCATCCTCACATCCCCACAGTTTTCCTTCCACTTGTCTGCAGAGTTTAAGAGCCATTTTCACTTTCATTCCAATCTTCTTCCCTTCCATTATCTCTTCCACTTCTTCTAATACCATACAAGGCTTCAAAAGTGGTACACTAATCAATTTCATTTTTAATGTTTGCATTGTTTTGTTGTTATTATTAGTGTTTTATTACTGTTACCATTATTATTACTATTATTATTATTATTATTATTGCCGATTATTACTTTTCATTAGCAATGCAAGTTACTGTAGTTGTGTTTCTTATGTAATAACGAATCAATATCATTCTCAATGCCTCCATTATTTTAGCGTTATTACTATCTTACTATTATTATTATTATGATTGCCAGCTATTATATTTGTTAATACTGCAAATTATTATTTTTTTATTCTTATATAATATTTTTTTTGGTACGTTGTTCCTGTTCAGTAGTAAAGAGGGTCTTAAAGCCTTGATCTGGTCAGGATAAACATGTAATAGATAACTATGTCATTATTGGCAGTTTGTCGACGACGACTTGGATCGTAACACGTTCCAAAGTGCACCGGAGGTCCTTGGCGGATGGGGAGATTCCCCCATATTAAAGCATAATGTGGCATCTAAAAAACTGTCGCCGCATCAAGTATTCAGAGGATTTTTCCAGACAGTCAAAATAACGTATCTGGTCAGTAGTTCGACATATTTGATCAGTTGTTGTTTCTGGTACACTGCACAGCTGAACAGAGGATTATTATTGGCTGCGAAGGGAGCTGAATCAGTCAGCAGGTCCTTGGATGAGAAAAAGGGTCACCATGTTCCAGCCGCTGTGATAACTGGCCAAGAGGCCGAAATGGTGAACAGATTTTAGGAGTTATTCAGACTCGCGACAACCAGTAGGGGGGGGGGGCGGTTTTTGACCCTCCAGGAGGGAAGAAGGCAACGCAGGAGAAACAACAAGTGAACTGACATCAGCAGTTTAAAATTTCATAGGAAACATGATTTCTTTAGCGCGACAATTCAGACACTTTACCGTGGCAATTTTGGTATAGTAATGGTTGATTGACTCTCAAGGTGTAGTTCACAGCGGTTTAGTTCCAGCGGGAGTTATTATTCGGCAGCATTTTTGTTTTAGATCAGGGTGCTAATAGCTACTTGTGGGAAGTGCTGCTCGAAGAAACAGACTTGACAAGGCCTATTAAATGGGTAGTATTTGCATTGTTTGTATGGTGACTATAGTGTCTGATTTACATGTGACTTGGCTGACCTTCACATATTTGAACGGTTATCCCGAGACTTTTTTCTTTTGTGACATTGTCGTTGGAGTTAACACCAGCCAATTCGACGTTCAACGGTGTTTCTTAGCGTTCCATGTTCGTAGTCCAAGGTAGGACATTGGAAGTTATGTGAGGAAAATCGGATTGCTCCAGGGCGGTGATTAGCAGCGACAGAGTTATGATTTTGTAACGTTTCCTCGCCGCTTAATCCGAGGCTTGCAACTCTTATCAAAAAGTATTCTATTAATATAGGACGCCAGAGAGTGGATCCGGTTCCGGCGAATACCAGTTCCTCCGCCAAGAGTGGTGCAATTACGTCGCGTAGCTGGATCACGTCGCAGAGACCTATAGCGCGACTGCCTCCGCCAGGACGTGCTTTCACAACATTGCGCTGTTAAGAAGAGGCTACGATACAGCTATCACATGTGCGATAATATGCACCCATTTGGTCTCCAGCAATATCTCACACGCAACCTCTGCCTTTAGGTAGTGAGGAGACATCCGACTTTCCATGAGGATTAGGGTGATCTGATTATGTGGTATACCTGGACGAAATTGCGCACCAGGTTCCACCAGTCTCTGGAACTTGTCGGCTGGAAATGAATGGTTAGAGAACAGTACCTTCAATATCTCGAGGTTTCCATGCCATAAGGAATCACCGCCATCGTCATGGTAAAAGAAGATGCAACACGTAACTGCGTAGGGGTCAAGAGTTCAGTTGTTCATGTTTCGATAGAGTAACGTAATAGTCCATTCCAGTTTCCTTTCATAGAATATTGTGACATAAGAAGCATCGTCGTAAGACAATGCCAGAAAGCTAAATTTTCGCAACGAACGATGGTGTATTTCCGTCACTTATATTACTTCCATGACAAGTACTGGTAATAAATATGACTGTTGTGAGTGACTGGATGTTCACCAAATTATTTATCAGGATTTCAGAACTACTTTTGAATTAATAAACAATGCGAAAATCAGAAGTAACGTTCGGTATAGGTAGTGCAGTAAAAACAGAGCGACTAGCTGCTTCAATAATAACCCTGCTTGATGTACTTTCTGTAAATAATTTAACACGCATTCTGTTCTATAAGAGAGAAAATGTCCATCTGTGAGACAATCTGTATTGTATGACGAAATTTTGTCAATAGTAATGCTATTTGTATTGATTTGAGGAAAAAATAAACCGCTAAATGGCTCGTTTCAAAGTCAGTCAGCGAAATAACTCAGCTTACTTTAATAGAGGATGTTCTGTCTCTAAGGCGTTGCAACGTTCGCGGATCCGAAGAAACCGCCTCGTCTCTCCTCACTGTCGTTCGTCTCAGGGACGCCCTGTGAAATCGAGAAACTGTTTCGACATGTTACGGGATTCTAAGAACAGTTTTGCATAATGCAAAGTAAGCAGATACTAATAAACATGTCAGGTGCTAAAATGTGTGTAGGATATAGTTGCCTTGTCTCATATATGTACTGAACACGTCATTCAGGCATCAATTAATTGATAAAAGTAGTTGATACCATTTCATAAAGTGATTCAAGGAAACAAATCGATTAAGTTCGACTTCTGGAACGAAATAAGGAACTGACGTACGCTAAATACTGTGGCTGATAACTTACATGAATTGCGTAACCGATGCGCCGTTCTGCCTGGGACACAACGCAGTTTGGGAGAAAGAGTGAAAAAATTATACAGCATTTACTGCATCTGTAGAATAAAGTACATCAAGGAAACTGAGAACATGATCTGCCATCAGGCAGTCAGGTATTAAGACTATGTTATTATGTCGTGAATAACTATCTGTAGTGGATTGAGACAGAAAGAGACAATATTTAAAATACGCTAATAAAAACGAAAACATATCAGTAGAATGCATCTAGTGAACAAATATTGGAGAAAGTGGTGACAGCCGCATTCTGAATCTATTCTAGTATATACACTGAAGAGCCAAAGAAACTGGTACACCTACCTAATATCGTGTAGGGCCCCGGCAACGCTGCCCATAAATCCGTAAGAGTACAAGGGGGTGGAGATCTCTTCAGAACAGCACGTTGCAAGGCACCACAGATATGCTCAACGATGTTCATGTCTGGGGTGCCTGGTGGCCAGTAGAATTGTTTAAACTCTGAAGAGTGTCCATTGAGCCACTGCGTGGAGTTTCTCATTGACCTGCTGGAAATGCCCAAGTCCGTCAGAATACACAAAGGATATGAATGGAACGCAGGTGATCACACAGGATGCTTACGTATGAGTCACCTGTCAGAGTCGTATCTAGACGTACTAGGGGTGCCATAGCACTCGAACTGCACGCGCCCCACACAATTGCAGAGCCTCCACCAGCTTGAAAAATCCTCTCCTGACATGTAGGATCCATGTATTGATGACATTGTCTCCATACCCCTACACGTCCATCCGCTTGATACAACATGAAACGACACTCGTCCGACCAGGCAACATGTTTCTAGTCATCAACAGCCCAATGTCGGTGTTGACGGACCCAGGCTCTGTCTCGTGCAATCATCAAGGGTACACGAGTGGGCTTTTGGGTCCGAAAGCCCATATCGATAATGTTTCGTTTAACGGTTAGCACGCTGACACTTGTTGATGACCTAGCATTGAAATCTGCAGCAATTTGCGGAAGAGTTGCACTTCTGCCACGTTGAACGATTCTCTTCAGTCGTCGTTGGTCCCTCACCTGCAGGATGTTTTTCCGGCGGCAGCGATGTCGGAGATTTGATATTCTACCGGATGCCTGATATTTACAGTACATTCGTTAAACAGTCTTACTGTAAAATCCCCACTTCATCGCTACCTTGGTGATGCTGTGTCCCATCACTTGTGCGTTGACTATAACACCACGTTCAAACTCACTTAAATCTTACAAAATAATGATTACACGAAGAGATGTATGCATCCATAAAACCGACGGAAATGGCACTTTTACCAACATAGACCTGGGTTCAAACCCTCACTACATAACGTTTAAAGTTCTTTACGATTTATCTTCATTAGGCCGCACCGATGTTCGGATGGCTCCTTCAGTGGGACCACTCGCGGCTTCTATTTTTGTCCTACTGAGCTAGGGCTTCGTCTCCAATGACCACGTTGTGAAAGAGATTTTAATCCCTAATCCTCCTTTCACCCATCTGTGAGTACTTAAATTGTTACAACTTAAACCCAATAAACGATCTAAACGCTAGATGTACTATACACCGTTATCCACGATCACTGCTACCATTTCTGAAACCGGTGCTTGTCCAAAGTAAATAAAAACTTTTTGCAAGGAACGCAAATCGTTTGTTATAACCCTGTCCTTTCTGTATGCATGGACTGTCGAAACACACTATTAGAATGTTACAGATGCCTGTTTCGAAGAACCTAATTTCAAACTCCATTATAAGCAAGTTTTTTTAGTGGTTTACACTTAAGACGTTTGCTGAGATGATAACGCAGAAACGGCTACCTTCCCCTGTCTTTGGCGCACTGCGTTAGTATTCCATTACTCACTTTAATCGTAACTACGTTATAATTACATCGTCAATTTACCGAAAAAGCGAGCGAGGTAGTAAAGGCAGTGGTAAGATACTGGATTCATATTCAAGAGTACGGCGAATCAGATCCTATCTGGCCATCCATATACAGGTTTTCCCTTATTTTTATAAATTGCTTAAAGGAAATACCGCGTTGCTTCCTTCTAAAGTGCTCATCCCAATTTTTGGCCAGTTGTAGCTCATGCTCCATCTCTAATGACCTCATCGTCGACTGACCCTCACCAAATTGTACTTTCAATCAGTGTCCAGGTAACTCTGCATGAAACTACCGTGTAGTCGAACAACTACCATAAAAGAACAGCTAAGTTCTTGTTCCACAGTAATCTGAGCGCTCTTTCTCCATTCGGTTCAAAGCGCTTCAGTCCGGAACCGCGCGACTGCTACGGTCGCAGGTTCGAATCCTTCCTCAGGCATGGATGTGTGTGATGTCCTTGGGTTAGTTAAGTTTAAGTAGTTCGAAGTTCTAGGCGACTGATGACCTCAGATGTTAAGTCCCATAGTGCTCAGAGCCATTTGAGCCATCCATTCAGTTCACTTACATACACTATGTGATCAAAAGTATCAGGATACCCCCAAAAACATACGTTTTTCATATTAGGTGCATTGTTCTGCCACCTAATTCCAGGTACTCCATATCAGCGACCTCAGTAGTCATTAGAAATCGTGAGAGAGCCGAATGGGGCGCTCCGCAGAACTCAGGGACTTCCAAAGTGGTCAGGTGATTGGGTGCCACTTGTGTCATACGTCAGTACGCGAGATTTCCACACTCCTAAACATCCCTACGTCCATTATTTCTGATGTGATAGTTAAGTGGAAACGTGAAGGGACACGTACAGCACAAAAGCGTACAGGCCGACTTCATCTGTTGACTGACAGAGACCGCCGACAGTTGAAGACGGTCGTAATGTGTAATAGGCAGACATCGATGACACAGGCATTCCAAACTGCATCAGGATCCACCGCTAGTACTATGACAGTTAGGCAGGAGGAGTAAAACTTGGATTTCATGGTCGAGCGGCACCTCATGAGCCACACATCATGGTGGTAAATTCCAAATGACGCCTCGCTTGGTGTAAAAAGCGTACACCTTGGACGATTGAACAGTGGAAAAACGTTGTGTGGAGTGATAAATCGCGGTAAACAATGTGGCGATCCGGTCGCAGGGTGTGGGTATGGTGAATTCCCGGTGAACGTCATCTGCCAGTGTGTGTAGTACCAACAGAAAAATTCGGAGGCAGTGGTGTCGTGTGGTCGTGTTTTTCATGGAGGGGGCTTGCATCCCTTGTTGTTTTGCGTGGCACTACCACAGAACAGGCCTACATTGATGTTTTAAGTATCTTCTTGCTTTCCACTGTTGAACAGCAAATCGGGGATGGCGATTGCATCTTTAAACACGATCGAGCACCTGTTCATAATGGACGGCCTATGGGGAAGTGGTTACACGACAATAACGTCGCTATAATGGACTGTTCCGCACAGAGTCCTAACCTGAATCCTATAGAACACCTTTGTGGTGTTTTGGAACGCCGCCTTCGTGCTAGGCCTCACCAGCCGACATCGATACGTCTCGTCAGTGAAGCACTCCATGTCGAATGGGCTCCCATTGCCCATGAAATCTTCCAGCACCTGATTGAACATATGCCTGCGAGAGTGCAAGCTGTCATCAAGGCTAAGGGTCGGGTAAACACCATATCGAATTCCAGCATTACCGATGGAGGGCGCCATGAACGTGTAAGTCATTATCAGCCAGGTGTCAGGATACTTTTGATCACATAGTGTAGCTCCGTGGCCTTGCGTCATAAATCGTCACAAATCTTCAGTAATCAAGAATTCATGAAAGCGGCACCAACAGATGGACTTACTTCCCCTTTAGCATAACATCGCCGTCTCAGCAGATCTCCTGTTTAGGGCATATTTCATTTAAGTACAGTGGTAGACTACATTCGTCTGTCTTGCTCTCCATCGTCCGTGAACCTCCCATTTAGGAAGCTGCATGATTAACGGCACCCAGCGCAGCACATCTGATATTTTATTGTTCTGTAAAACAATATTTTCAGTAATCGTTGTGTAATGAACCTTGAATACATGATCTCCCTTAATAACAGCAATTGCTACTTTACTTCCACACAAGTAAAACTATGTTACAATGAAAGTACAGATCATCGCAGTCATCAGTCATTTCACATTCACTACTGGATAAAAACTGCTTCCAGACTTGTACATGAATTTGATTCTTCTGCTGTAGACTTCCATGTTTCTCCTGCATGTTTTCTATTCACATTCCACTAAGTCGTCGTATCGGTCTTTTTATCTCTTGGAATTCAGCAAAGTACTTCGTAAGTCAATGTGCCATAAAATCGTCTGTTTACGTCCTCTGGATATCCGAGTTAAAATTTCCATTGCATTCATCATAACGTCTTCAGTCCACTGTTTTCTATGACCTACCCTTTTTTGTCTCTCCTAGTAATTCCAACTAAGCATCTCTCATTGTTCGCTAAGCATGTATCGGTTTTTTAATGGTTCTTACTATTAAGTAAAGTCATCTGACATTGTTGGGTGGGAGACCTCAAAGGGCAGATTCAGCTGCCTAATTTGAAAGAACTTTCGTTTAAGTTGGGTACAATGGCACATTTCTTTCGCGAAGTATGAGATTTGTGTGTTTAAGTGCATCTGGTAAGCGTAGATGATTAATGGATATTTGCGTAGAGGTTCATTGTGGGTCCTGGTCCATAAGTTGCTGACATCAGCATTGGAATTCCTGGAATCGCTAACATCAGCCTCAGTGATCTCAGAATTCCCTCCACTCCCCTATTTTCCATAATTTCCTACCAATCTCCACGTGGCCAACAGCACCATATTTGTGTGTCCACGTCATTATGTTCTCAGCCAGTCACAATGGGACCCAGGGCACCAACGTTTCAGCCAAAGGCGTGCAAGTTTAGGTCCCTATAGCCTGAGCAATTTTAATTTTTATGATTTGATTTCATGAGTGCCATCATTTGCCTTTCATACTTTGTAGTGATATGAGCAGTATGAAACGCTGCCAGGGGTAGTGATCAACTGGAAAGATGAAGACTATCAGTAAGCATCTCCCCCCCCCCAATTACTATTATTATTATTATTATTATTATTAAACTACTGGCCATTAAAATTGCTACACCACAAAGATGACGTGCTACAGACGCGAAATTTAACCGACAGGAAGAAGATGCTGTGATATGCAAATGATTAGCTTTTCAGAGCATTCACACAAGGTTGGCGCCGGTGGCGACACCTACAACGGGCTGACATGAGGAAAGTTTCCAACCGATTTCTCATACCCAAACAACAGTTGACCGGCGTTGCCTGGTGAAACGTTGTTGTGATGCCTCGTGTAAGGAGGAGAAATGCGTACCATCACGTTTCCGACTTTGATAAAGGTCTGATTGTAGCCTATCGTGATTGCGGTTTATCGTATCGCGACATTGCTACTCGCGTTGGTTGAGATCCAATGACTGTTAGCAGAATATCGAATCGGTGGGTTCAGGAGGGTAATACGGAACGCCGTGCTGGATCCCAACGGCGTCATATCACTAGCAGTCAAGATGACAGGCACCTTATCCGCGTGGCTGTTACGGATCGCGCAGCCACGTCTCGATCCCTGAATCAACAGATGGGGACGTTTGCAAGATAACATCCTCTGCATGAACAGTTAGACGACGTTTGCAGCAGCACGGACTATCAGCTCAAAGACCATGGCTGCGGTTACCCTTGACGCTGCATCAGAGACAGGAGCGCCTGCGATGGTGTATTCAACGACGAACCTAGATGCACGAATGCAAAACGTCTTTTTTCGGATGAATCCAGGTTCAGTTTACAGCTTCATGATGGTCGCTTCCGTGTTTGGCGACATCGTGGTGAACGCACAAGGAAGCGTGTATTCGTCATCGCCATACTGGCGTATCACCTGGCGTGATGGTATGGGGTGGAATTGGTTACACATCTCAGTCACCTCTTGTTCGCATTGACGGCACTTTGAACAGTGGACGTTACGACCCGTGGCTCTACCCTTCATTCGATCCCTGCGAAACCCTACATTTCAGCAGGATAATGCACGACCGCATGTTGCAGGTCCTGTATGCGCCTTTCTGGATACAGAAAATGTTTGACTGCTGCCCTGGCCAACACATTCTCCAGATCTCTCACCAATTGAAAACGTCTGGTCAATGGTGGCCGAGCAACTGGCTCGTGACAATACGCCAGTCACTACTATAGATGAACTGTGGTAACGTGTTGAAGCTGCATGGGCAGCTGTACCTGTACACGCCATCCAAGCTCTGTTTGACTCAATGCCCAGGCGTATCAAGGCCGTTATTACCGCCAGAGGTGGTTGTTCTGGGTACTGATTTCTCAGGATCTATGCTCCCAAATTGCGTGAAAATGTAATCACATGTCAATTCCAGTATAATATATTTGTCCAATAAATACCCGTTTATCATCTGCATTCTTCTTGGTGTAGAAATTTTAATGGCCAGTAGTGTATTATTAATATGTGTATGTTACATTATTCATACGTTTATTATTATTATTATTGTTACAGACCATGATCCAATGCTGAACGAGGACACGCAGATGTTCCACAATGTACCAATGCCTTAGCAGCAGCAGCAGTCCCTCTCCACAGGATCTCTTCCAGAAATATTCGACTTGTTGTCGTTCTACTATGCTGTAGCATTGCCGCAGCCGGAACACTACTATAAACTAATACCTGCAGTCTTATGGCAGGTGGATCTTAACGTGTGAATATAGGCCTAGCAGCCCACAGTCACTTTGATGTGGTGTTGAAACAGAGAACGTTCAACATCTTGTTACCAGAGTGCACCAAGCAAGGTACGAATGGGACTATATGTACAGTACGATAAAGCGCATCAGACACTCCCATTAACATCAGTATGATAAGGGGCAATGAATCACTTGTTTGTCCATATGAATGAAGAGACAGTGCTTGAATTGAAATCTGAGAGGGTGGTCATATACATTAAGCATTTAAGAGTGGTGAATTTAAACAACATATACAACGCTTTTACGATTGTGGCAGACAGGCTCAGCCACTAGCATCTTTATGTTAGAGCTGCGTACTGTCATACTGTGACTTCATCGATTATTTGCATGAGCAAAGTGTGAATAAAAGTCAATCAGAACAGTGCATCAACGTTTGGATACGCCCAACAACAAAATATGTATCTGTAAACGGAATGCCTGTATATGTAATTGCACTTGTATGTGTGTGTGTGTGTGTGTGTGTGTGTGTGTGTGTGTGTGTGTGTGTGTGTGTGTGCGTGTGTGTATGTGTGTGTGAATAAAAAAAGTGCTACAAAATTATTGTCTTTTGTTATCACCGTACCCTAGGAACACCTCTACAACTACATATACATGCATACCCCACAAGCCACTGTACAGTGCACGGCGGAGTGTACTCCACACCACAACTACTCATTCCCTTCCTGTTTCACTCCCAAATAGAGCGAGGGAAAAGCGATTATTTGTAAGCCTCCGCAAAATCCCTAATTTCTCTCATCTTAGTGGTCCTTACGCAAAATGGACGTTGGTGGAAGCAGAATATCTCTTCAGTCGGCCTCAAATGGCGGTTTCCTAAATTTTCACAACAGTACCTCTCAAAAAGAGCATGATCTTCCCTCCACGGACTCCCGTTTGAGTTCACAAAGCATTTCTATAAGACTTACCTGCAGGACGGTAGCAAATCTAGCAGCATGCCTCTGAATTGCTTCGGCGTATTCCTTTAAAGCGACCTCGCGGGGATCAGAAACACTGAAGAATGGTTCGCAATAGCGTTCCTTTTTTCACGAGGTACACTTTCCCCAGCACTCTACCCACAAAACGAAGTGCAGCATTCGCCTTCCCGACTGGCAACCTTCGTTATTCCATTTCATATCGCCGTGCAACGTTAAGCTTCGATATTCAACCGATGTGACTGTGTCAAGCAGCACATTACTAATGCTGTATTCGAAAGTTACAGCATATTTTTTCCTATTCGTCAACATTAGCATAAATTTTTCTCACTCAAGGGCAAAACCTTCGCTTACACCGCAGTGTCGTCACTGAACAGCCATAAAGTGCTGTTCTATCTCTTCGCCCTAACATAGATATAAAGGATGATTATAATTAAACTTTCAAACCGCTGTAGAAATAACACCACAGGTCAGAATGGCGTCAAATTGCAACGGAGTATTATCGGAGAAGGGGGAAAACGTATGGCAGAAGAAAAATGAATAATTACAAAACGTAGCAACAGATGGCGCTGTAAGCATCATAATTAAATAGTGGTTGACTACAAATGACAAATGAATCATACAACAATGCCTAAATGTACGTTTGACGTTAAACAAACTATACGACTCAGTGTGCGGGGGTGTACTCGTGTGATATTGTTAGTTAGGTAAGCCCGTCCACCATGGCAAGGTCACATCACATCGGATGGGAAAAGTCGGTTTTTAATTGTCCTGAGGCCAAAAACCGCTTAAAAAAGCATCAGTCACATCAGTTTTTAATTGTCCTGAAGCAGCCAAAAACAGCATAAAAAGTATCAACGAAAATCAAATCGGATTATTAATTTCCCCGTCACTGGTTCAAATGGCTCTGAACACTATAGGACTTAACATCTGAGGTCATCAGGCCCATAGAACCTAGAACTACTTAAACCTCACTAACCCAAGGACATCACACACATCCATGCCCGAGACAGGATTCGAACCTGCGACCGTAGCGGTCGCGCGGTTCCAGAGTGAAGCGCCTAGAACCGCTCGGCCGCTGTGGACGGCCCCAAAGGTGTAAAAACAATGCATGAGCAGGGCCTCTTAGATGGAGGGGTCCGACAGCCCATCAGTTCCAGTCATCCCACCAAGAAGATGGTACACGTCTCTTGTTGTCTGTAGTTCAGCCAAGCCTAGACGGTCAAAACCACGGTTCGATCACGTCCACATTGTTACTTTGTGCCAGGAAGGCCTCTCAACAAGGGAAGTGCCCAGGCGTCTCGGAGTGAAACGAAGCGACGTTGTTCGGAGATGTAGGAGATACAGAGAGACAGGAACTGTCGATGACATGCCCCGCCCAAGGGCTACTACTGCAGTGGATGACCACTGCCTACGGATTATGGCTCGGAGGAACCCTGATAGCAATGCCACCATGTTGAATAATACTTTTCGTGCAGCCACAGGATGTCATGTTACGACTCAAACTGTGCGCAATAGGCTGCATGATGCGCAAATTCACTCCCGACGTCCATGGCCAGGCCAGGTCCATCTTTGCAACCACGACACCATGCAGCGCGGTACTGATGGGCCCAACAACATTTCGAATGGACCGCTCAAGATTGGCATCACGTTGTCTTCACCGATGAGTGGCGCATACACATTCAACCAGACAATCGTCGGAGACGTGTCTGGAGGCAACCCAGTGAGGCTGAACGCCTTAGACACTCTGTACAGATAGTGCAGCAAAGTGGAGGTTCCCTGATATTTTGGGGTGGCATTATGTGGTGTCGACGTACGCCGCTAGTGGTCTTGGAAGGCGCCTAACGACTGTATGATATGCTAATGCCGTCCTCCGACCGATAGTGCAACCATATCGGCAACATATTTGCGAGGCATTCGTCTTCACGGACGACAATTCGCGCTCCCATCGTGCACATCTTGTGAATGACTTCCTTCATGAAGACGACATCACTCGACTAGAATGTCCAGAATGTTCTCCAGACTTGAACCCTATCGAACATGCCTGGGATAGATTTAAAAGGGATGTTTATGGACGATGTGACCCACTAATCACCCAGAGGGATCTACGCGGCTGAGGAGTGGACAATCTGGACCAACAGTGCCTTGATGAATTTGTGGATAGTATGCTACGACGAATACAGGCATGCATCAATGCAAGAGGATGTATTGCTGGGTATTAGAGGTACCGAAGTTTACAGCAATCTGGAACAACACCTGTATAGTGGTACAACATGCAATGCGTAGTTTTCATGAGCAATAAAAAGGGCGGAAATGGTGTTTATGTTGATCTCTACTCCAGGTTTCTGTAGAGATTCCGGAACTCTTTTAACCTAGGTGATGCAAAACTTTTTTTGATGTGTGTGTATAATCGACCTGTATATAGGGCACTTCTGACGATAACCTTGTTTCTGATGAACACTCGTCATCGAAGACAACGTACTGGGTCCGATAATCTAAAAAGTCTTCGAGCCACTCACAGATCTGGGAACCGACCATGTATGCATAGACCTTCGTTAACACTCTGCGGATGAAGCACATTCCTGACGTCTAGGAATCTTCCTCTTGCCCTCTATACATGGTTTGTAGGGTGTCATATGAGAAAAGAGCAAGCTGAGTTTCGCATGAGCCATACTAGCTAAATCCGGGCTGATTTGTGGACAGAAGATTTTACGTCTCAAGGTCATCATCATCATCATCATTTAAGACTGATTATGCCTTTCAGCATTCAGTCTGGAGCACGTCTCAAGGTAATTTATTATATTTGAATTCAGAATGTGTTGAAGAATTCAGCAGCAACCGACGTTAAGGATATTGGTCTCAACTATGTGGGTTCATTCATTTATCTTTATTGTATAGAGAAGTCGCTTGGGACTTTCCCCTGGACGAAAGATTCACAGTAAATCTAAGTTAAGTGAGGGGTCAGTGCCGCAGAGTACTCTTCGTAAAATCGCAGAGTACTCTTTGTAAAACTGAATTGCGGTTCGATCTGGACCTGGTGACTTATTTGTTTTCAACACTTTCAGTTGCTTCTCTATGCTAGGAATGCCCATTTCTGTATCCTTCATGCGGGAGCCTGTGCAACAGTCAAACGACGCAATGTTTTTACGATCCTCCTGCGTGAATTATTTCTAAACCGCTAAATTTAAGACTTAAAGCTTTTCTTTTGCTGTCTTCTATTACCGCACCAATCTGGTCAATCAGTGACTGAATAGAGGTCTTCGACATCCTTGCTGATTTTAAGTAGAATCAGAATTTTCTTCCTTTCTCATCAAGATCTTTTCCTAAAGTTTGGCAGCGGAAGTTGTTTTATTCTTGGCTCATTGATCTTCATATGGACACACAAATTTCTATTAACTTTTGCTCGTCGACATCTGCGCGTTCTTTTATTCTGGATGAATGTCTTTTATAAATAGTAACAGTATTACAACAAATTAACTTTCAATGTATCATCATTAACAACGCATTTTTTCAAAGTATTTCCTATTTTATACAAAAATAATTTGAAGAGAAAAATTTCTCAAATACAGAGATATACCACGCTGATACTAAGAGAGTAAGAGACGGATTACATACACAGTTCATTCTTTTATATGATATTTACATAACTAGGAGCATCTGATTGCTTATATATAGAGAGATACAGCACATTAATGCAGTTCATTGTTTTATACAATATTTACGCGACCAGCAGCAACTGTTTGTTTATATGCTTAGATATTTTGTGCTAATACTACTACTATGGATTTTTATATACAATATTTACACTGTATGAGGACTAGCAGCCACAGGTGTCGAATAAACAACCGCATATATATGCTTTCGCTCACACATGTAGATATGCGATGTATACAAGGACAAATAGTGTGCACGACACTTTTTTGTCAATTTTGCACGCATATGTTTTCAAACACATACACAAACACACACAAATCACTGAAGTGAATAGTGTGAGTACTGGTGCATCTCGATCCTATCCTCACAGACGAATCGTTTGTTGTCATGCAGTGACAGACTGACTTTTAGGTGCAGTGCAGCATGCACCTCATTGCCTCATAACTGTAAGCCATTTGCAGAGATACAGTACCACTGCACTAGCCCTCCTTGTTGTCCTCAAATATCAGAAGCTGTAAGGCCCTACGTGCGCATCTTTAGCCCTCATTTGAGTGGCATTTGCATCTACAGGGTGTTACAAAAAGATACGGCCAAACTTTCAGGAAACATTCCTCACACACAAATAAAGCAAAGATGTCGTGTGGCCATGTGTCCGGAAACGCTTAATTTCCATGTTAGAGCTCATTTTAGTTTGTTCTTCCACCTACGCTCAATGGAGCACGTTATCATGATTTCATACGGGATACTCTACCTGTGCTGCTAGAACATGTGCCTTTACAAGTACGACACAACATGTGGTTCATGCACGATGGAGCTCCTGCACATTTCAGTCGAAGTGTTCCTACGCTTCTCAACAACAGATTCGGTGACCGATGGATTGGTAGAGGCGGACCAATTCCACGGCCTCCACACTCTCCTGACCTCAACCCTCTTGACTTTCATTTATGGGGGCATTTGAAAGCTCTTGTCTACGCAACCCCGGTACCAAATGTAGAGACTCTTCGTGCTCGTATTGTGGACGGCTGTAACACAATAAGCCATTCTCCAGAGCTGCATCAGCGCATCAGGGATTCCATGCGACGGAGGGTGGATGCATGTATCCTCGCTAACGGAGGACATTTTGAACATTTCCTGTAACAAAGTGTTTCAAGTCACGCTGGTACGTTCTGTTGCTGTGTTTGCAATCCATGCTTAATGTGATTTGAAGAGAAGTAATTAAATGAGCTCTAACATGGAAAGTAAGCGTTTCCAGACACATGTCCACATAACATATTTTCTTTCTTTGTGTGTGAGGAATGTTTCCTGAAAGTTTGGCCGTACCTTTTTGTAACACCCTGTATAAAGTAAGCATACATTTTGGATATGGTCATCCGGGCGATACCCTTCTTGTTCTGTGGTGTTTTGCCATAAGGAATATCATCCACATAGCCAGATGTGTCAAATTCCTCGGGATTATACCTAATTACTTCATAAGGATTCCAGCCCTTTACTCTGTAGGTGAAACTGTCTGTACTCATATAAAGTAACTTAGGATCAAGGAAGTTTGGTTTTGCAATCTCATAGTGGAATGTTACTTGTGAAGTTTGGAGAGGTCCAGAGAACACACATACCGATATTGAGAGGCTTCGTGAACTCCACTGAAACCTTGCCCCTCTACACAGCGGCAACTCCAAAATAGAAGATTGCACCCCACTTAAAATTTGACCTGGCAGTGTAATCTCTTGCACCGTAATATCCATCCCAACGGTAAACTTTTCGATTTTCGTGATGTTTTCTAGCATTTTTCATTGTTTTGCTGGAAACTGAATTACTTGATAAATTGTAAAAACTGTAACGACGTTTCTCATCGAGCCATATACGTTATCTCGCATTTCTAGCTGCTTCTCTCACACAAATAATGATAAAAAATTCAGAAATTCAGGGTCGACACCAGCCCAAGCCCTTTCCAAACATTTAGAGAAAAACGGAGCTGGAAGATTATTAGTTTGATTACTTCAATAATTTAATTACAGCTATGAAAATTTCTTTAAGTAACCAGATAAATAGTACTCCATGTCGTGCATGAAGCATCTTGATTACTTCAGGATTGGAAATCGGAGTAAGTGGGTAAGATCAGCACTACAGAATTTATCTTTCACGTAGATTATTTATTGTATCTAAGTATTTGGTTGCACATCCTAACTACACATAACTGGTGCCTGACTAGAAATATTTAAGTAAGAATTACGTGAGAATGTAACAGAGCACAATTTAACTACAGCAAGAAGAAACACAGAAAACGGGGGTGGGAGACAATGATATTACAATCTCCATTGCATTCATACCATAAAAATATCTCAATGAGATTCGCATTACGATTCTACGCATGCACTATTCTGGACAGAGGTTTAACCAATGAACGAGGCTGTGCGATAATTATTCAACATACTAACTGCGTCTACTGCTTGCAAACGGCCTAACTTGAGCCCGTGGTGCATTCCGAATCAAACTGTTGTGCTGCTTTGTAGAAAGCGCACGAAAGAACATATATTCTTGCAGAAATTATAGCTCATTAAACAAGAAAACTGTTAAAATAAGGCCTATTGCGTGGCCGTGGTGGACCAGAAGGGTCATTGATTACCAAACACGTGGCACAAAATCTACACTCAAAGACAAAAGCAGCTTCCACACTTTTAACATAAACACCCAAAAATCGCCTATTTAAAGCAATATAATTAAGGCAAATTCGGAAAAGTAACTCGCTTCACACGCTTCAGTTAAGCTGAAGTTCTTGCGTATTTCAACAGTTAAACATAACGAAGTAATAACTCAGCCTGCTTCCTATCACCTGAAACCCCACTTAAGAGCTACTGTCCGTACTCACCAAGTGTTCACCGAAGAGTGCCGCTTCCTCTTTCGAGATTACTTAGCTTCCCGGGCAGCGGAAGCTACCAGAGGGGTAGCCCTCCGTCACCAACTTCACACACAAAAGCAGCCTTCGACTAAGATCCTTCGAACGAGAAGCAACATCTTCTGCTCCCAGCAGACGATGACCATCTCAGCGTTTCCCACAAAACAAAACCGAAACCCCACGTTAAAACACACATATAATATTTAATAGGCCTTATTTGAGTGCTCAGTCTTTCAGTTCATGAATTGAGCTAAAATCAGGTAGTAAAGTGAGTAAGTTGTAACGAATTCGACAAGCGTCTTATGAAACGACTTCACAGAGACGTTTCAAAATCCTTTTCCAAATTCTCCCCTGTTCTAGATGTTAACATCAACCAGGGATGTTGAATGAAGCAGATGCTGATGGTAAGCCTAATCAGTCTTGTACCTACCCTGAGTTAGTTTCTGTAGCGTCGAATGTATCACTGCTTATTCCCAAGTATTGTCGTCAACTTTGGGATGGAACCATTTCGTAGGAATAGGTGCTCCCAACTAAGTGGTAAGTCACTTTGCGCTTCATGCTAGTTGGTGGGATATTCCGGGTCTCCGTTCAGGACATATGCCACACCAGTATTTGCAGCCACATGTTGGGCCTCCGTTTCCTTTCTGGCGTTTGAGGAAACCATCGGAACTCTCCAAATTGCAGAGATTGTAGCATGGCATGCCCATAGAGGTTTAACTCCATGTAAGAAATGTAACTCAAATCGTTAGATTGCCTGTACTCCTCCTCACTCATTTGTGGATTATTCTCCTTGGCATATCTGTGCATGCAGTGGCAAACGTCCACACGAATACTTTGTTTGGAAAACAGCAGCATATCAACATCTGTCAAGAGTTTGAAGTTAATACATGCCTTTTTTAATACTGCATCCCATAAACGTCTTGATGTGATATGATAGAAGTTACTATCAAGAATGTATGTGCCCAGGCATATACTCTAAAATTTCTAGAAAACGTCTGTGAGCAAGTGCATGTCAGCCTCCAAGTACAATTTAGCACATCCCTCTAAATCAGAGGCGCTGAACTCCTGCCAAACGTGAACTATGTTCGTATACACTGTATGCATTATAGCAGTGCCTGTGAGTTAGCTGGTGAATTAAGATGTATCAGGCGAAGTGGCTTCCTGGAATCTCTCCACTGAAAGCATGTATTCATGTAGAAAGACCCTGTTCTTCGTCCCAAAATGAAACTTGGCGTCATCAGCACATGTGGCTCTGGCGATGTGCATATCTTCCTGATGTGTTGTCCCACTAAGTTTCTGAAGGGATGCATGCATGAATCGTAATAAATGCCGTATCGGTAGACGCAACTGAGTCAATTTTAGACTGCAAGGTGTCGTGATTTTCGTGAACAATAGTCTGTAGTTCTTTTATGGCTGCTTCATGATTCTGTAATGCGTTTGCATGTCGCGAAAGAATAGGCTGAAAAATGCTCACAAATTTGTGTTTTTACATCTTCCGAAATATTTTGACATTTCGATACGATTTTAAGTAACTTAGCGGTTAAACCCTCACGTGTTTGTTCAAGTATTCCTTTAATTTGTTTCTGATTTTGTCTAGCAATAATGTGACTTTCAGACATTAGACCATCTCATATTCAACAGCATATTTCAGATTGGAAATCTAGTCGATTTTCTCAATGAGGAAATTAAAGTCCATCTGAAGCAGAAGCATGCGTATAAAGTATAAAAACAAGGCTCACAGCCACTAGAAGACTACTTTTCAATGGAATCAGAATGCGTTAACTCATTAGAATTAGTCATTTCTTAAATCAATAGGACTGAAACCTCGCTGTGACCTCCCTTGCTATATGATGATTAGATCGTTTGTCAGGAATATTTCTCACTCAAACCTACTACTTCAACGACCTTCAATAATAATGTGGGGGAAGAATTCTTAGCTAACGTCTTGGAACCGATTCCTATAGTTGGAAGGAAGATTTGTGGCCACAAAGACGTGGAGACACTCCATCAACAACAGCATTACAGATTAAAACTGTGTGTCGGGCTGAGACTCAAACTCGGGACCTTTGCCTTTCCCGGGAAAGTGCTCTACCAACTGAGCTACCCAAGCACGACTCACGACCCGTCCTCACAGCTTTACTTCTGCCAGTACCTCGTCTCTGCCAGGAAGTTTCATATCAGCGCACACTCCGCTGCAGAGAGAAAATCTCATTCTGGGAACAGCATTACAGCTTACACAAAATACATTTGCCTTTCTGTTTCTAGAAATAATATACGAAATTGATGGTTTCGAGCTTGACTGCACAAAAAATGATGGAATCACATCGACTCTCAAGACATACGTCTCCGTATCAACTTTGGACCTGAATGCATTAGAAAATGCAGTATGGTTAATGGATGGATCTATTGATGGCCACTTTAGTGCCTGCATCCCACTCATAACGTTAATGGGCTTCTTTGAGGATAATAAATGCGTTATTATGAACGGCAAATATGAACTGATTCTAGATCACTGTGCTATGAATAATAACTCATACATCAAGAAGTGCCAAAAGAAGAGAATAAACTGTGCTGTGTAAATTGGCGTGGAAAGTGTCCCATATGTCAGCATCAATAGAAGGGGCTCTGAAACTTTGGCGTTTGTTGAATACAGGTGCTTGGTTACTATTAATTTTCTGTTCACGGGAACATTATTTGTGTCCAATCCATCCAGTGACATCCAGACAATCATGGTCAATTAGGACCTCTGACACATAGAAACGCCTTGATTACTCTAGTGGTGCAGACAGACAGGAGGCGGAATGTGAAAAAAGTTTCAAGGGTATTTGACAACTGTAAACTAACCAATGCTAGAGTGCTCCTAAATTCTGTGTATTTTCCATAAAATAAGTTACAGCCTGACTAGGACAGTAACAGTGTTGATCTGCCGTATGATATGTATGCAAGGTATCGTTCTTTTGCTATGAGGGCAATGAATTTGGCTGAAAACTCAGTCGTAAGAAGTTTAAGGAATTAGCACCCATAATGCTGGTTGATTTCTCTAAGCAAAACGAAGCCATACAAACTGAAACTTTAGACGTCCATACTGAAATACAATAGTCATAAAACTTCCCTAAAGGCACGGAAGCATATGTGTTATTGCTACCAAACTGTATAGAAAAATTGCTACCCTGCCACAGGAATCGTACAACGTGTAGCATAATTGTAGAGGTATTGCACCATATGCACCATATCTCATGACATCTCAGAGTGCAAACATCGATGGAGGTATACAGGGGTTTTATGATGAGTGTGGACAACTTGTCGTTAAGGATATTGCATTCACTGTGTTGCCCAGTCCCGGAAGAGTATTAACGAAGGATTCCAAAATCGTTGCTTTGTTCAAACCGTCACTATGTACGACACCGTTACCTCAGCCTGGAGTATCATGTATACCATATACACTTTGCAGTCGGTCACTATGGCAACTTCCTGAGCCTAGAAGCAGTAACAGTCGTCAAGTCCATTCCGTTACAGATCACCAGACAAGTCATGCAGCTGTAGTAGACTACTCAGTGGTTGTTGGGACTTTCAGGGACGGGATCTTGCAATCCCACTTTGATAACATTAATGCGGGTTAATGAGATCCTAATAGCTTCCTTCGTGCTTGCCGAGTAATGTTGTAGAGGTAGAGGGAGCTCTCAGAAATCAACTACTTGTGATATTCCTCCATTATTTGCGTATCAGTTCTGCACTGTGTACTGACATAACCCCCCTCCCCCCCCCCCCCAAAAAAAAAAGAGGCAGTAATTCTGTGGAGAAAAGCATTGTCAGAATTGAGGGAATGATGGCGTGAAATCGTGCGACGAGTCAGTTGCAGAGTGGTATGGAACTTTTACCGAAAGCGTCAACCCGAGCTGTTTCTCCGATATGCAGGAAAGAGGGTCTGGTAAGACACTCAGCTGTGTACTCTATCTTGATGTGTACTCGCCTGTATTTGATACGGTTAATTAGTGGCCCAGTTTCACCCAACTTCCACAAGATACCGCTGCTGAAAAAGGATGTTTCAATGTTCGGAATATACGAGTAGATGAGAAGGACAAATATATTATTGCTTTAGATGATAGCTTCTGTCTTGCAATACAAATTACTCAAAATGTGCATATCATACAGATACATACAAAACGTATATTTCCCATAAGTATAATAACCTTAATGGCAGCTCATTCCCCATTACAATCCCAGACCTACAAATTTTCGAGAGCCCAAAGCGTAATTATTCGTATCATGTTTATGGTCTGCAAAAATATCAAAAAATACAGATAAGTAGACGATGACGACAAGCACACTGTACCGAGTTAGGTGGTGCAGTGGTTAGCACACTGGGCTCGCATTCGGAGGGACGACGGTTCCAACCTGCGTCCGGCCATTCTGATTTTGGTTTCCGTGATTTCCCTTAATCACTTCAGGGGAATGTCGGGATGGCTCCTTTGAAAGGGTACGGTCGATTTCCTTCCCCACTCTTCCCTAACCCAATTGGACCGATGACCTCGCTGTTTGGTCTCCTCCACTAAATCAACCAACCAACCAAGCACACTGTGCAGCATGAAGTAAATCATGACATAGCCAGACCCGTCTGCCTTTGCAAAGTAGCTCGTCAGCATAACAAACGCGTAGATTTACTGCTATTCTCTAAGGGCGAGAAGCATCACTACTTCTGGATCATGAACATGACCCACCTACTTTCCTCCCAACAGACAAGGGAACATTTCCAGGTGTAAATTAACGATCTTGAAGAAACCTAGCGGGTATGTAGATGAGACAAAATAATGCATTACGTTTTTTTTTAGTTTTTGACAATTTCACTTTAAAGTGGTAAAACACACTCCAACAAGAAATTTGACAAATTAAGTTTAGAGGGAACATCTTCGAAACCATGAAACATAAAAAGTGTGTTTCATATAAAAGTGGAAATGTAATTAACGTTCTTGAAAACTGTATAATTAACTTATTTTAATAATTTGAAATTTTGCGAAATACGTCTCTACCATTAATTAATTTTGAAAAATAAACACTTCTGTTACAACATAAATTAAAGAAGTTTTCATACCATGTCCACCCAAGGTTAATATGGCTTTCAATATTAGAAGAACTTTGAGAGAAGATTTCGGGACTATTTCTGCTGAAGATGACGATGATGTCAAATCTCGACTTGACGAACATTATAATGAAGCAGCATCACTAGTATATAATCAGTTTTCTTCACCAGGATTTTCCAGTGTACTCAAATATACATGGTACAAATATGGGTATTTAGAAGCTCACCCACCACCATTTGAAGATTTGCTGAATTTGGTTTTATATTATGTTGATCGTTGTGTGTATTATGTGAAGAAATTTGCTTCTTTTCACATGCACGCTGTAAAAAAAGTTATGTTTTAAGCATTTCTGCACAGACTGTAATTTAAGTAATGATAACCTGACTGTCGCACACCATATGCCCCGACAACCAGAAGTGATGGTCTGGGGTAACACTTATTTTCACAGCATAACCCCTTCGGTTGTCATGGACGGCACCTTTACAACACAGCGATCCGTCGACGATATTCTACGCCCCGTTTTGTTACCCTTCGTGCCAAACCATGCTGGACTTTCTTTTCAAGGTCATCAATGTCGCCGGATCTGTTCCTAATTGAGAAAGTTTGAGCATTGCGGACAGGGTCCTCCATCCGGCAAGGCATTTTGATGATCTAACGCACCATTGAGCAGAGTTTGCCACCATATCCAACCGAATGACCTCCATCAACACTGTCACACAATGTCAAGCCGAATTAATGCCTGCATAAGGGCCAGAGGTGGACCAACGCGTTATTCGCTAACTAAGTTTGTGAAGTTATTCCTCTTGAATAAATCATCCATTTTTCTGAAAATGTAATCATTTGTTTGACTGTACATGTACATCACATCTATCGACTTTCGTCCCATTCGGATAATTCCTTCGTTGTGCTTCTTGTTTTTCCTTAGAGTGGAAATTGGAAATTTGTGGTAAGATTTTGTGGGACCAAACTGCTGAGGTCATCGGTCCCTAAGCTTACACACTACTTAAACTAATTTATCCTCAGTACACCGCACACACACCCATGCCCAAAGGAGGAATCGAACCTCCGACGGGGCCAGCCACGCGGACCGTGACAAGGCGCCTGAGACCACGTGGCTACCCCGCGCGGCCAGTATAGTGTATAGCAGTTTAACATACAGAAGGTTATTATGTAATGACAGACTGGGGTAGTGTTATAATGAAGGAGAGCAGGTAAAAAAGAATTTGATGGGAGAAGCTGAAATGAAGAAGAAAGCAAGAAATGAAAAAGAACCGCAGATTGTGTTGATGAACGAAAATGAGACATCTCTACACGCGTGCTTTACTGATCACCCACGAAAGAAGGAAAAGACAACCAGAAATATGGATGAAACACGAGAGCCAGCAGAGAGAACGGATGTTTCCAGCATTTGTGATGATCACAATGGCGATGATAATAATAACCAGTTTAGTGGGGTATTTAAATTACTATCTACGAGTGGTGGAGGACCTGATGAGTTACAGAAATTAATTCGCTGACAGCGAATTCCTTGACTTCCTCTGCGTTAAGTGTAGACATATTACGCAATAGAAACATATGAAAATTTTTGCCGAACTGGGACTCGAACCTGGATTTCCCACTTGTCGCGAGTGGTCGCCTTAACCAATAGGGCTATCCGTGCACCCTTTCCAGACCGACCCAAACTTCCTAATTTCACACTGTCTGCATCCTTCAATCGTAGTCCACTTAGTAAATCACTTAATACTTGCAACATCACTCGGATTCTCGCAACAGGCAGAACGAGACAACGAGGAAGCAAGACCAGTGTTGTTATCGTCGTGTGCCCGCCTGGGCTTGTAAAACATACATGGATGTCTGAGAGCACAGACATCCCTGCCGATTGACAGCTGTCTCATGCTCAATGTTGCGGGACTCGAAGTACCTTTGCAAGCGTCAGGTGATGAAGTTAGTGGACTACAACACAACTATATAGACAGTATGACACGGAAGTTTGGGTCTGTCTGGGGAGAGTGTATGGACAGTCGAAGTGGTTAAGGGGACCACACGCGATAAGTGGGGTATCCAGTTTCGAGTCACGAACCATCACCACGTTTCATATGTCGCTATTAGGTAGTATATCTGTACTTTATACAGCCGATGTCAAGGAATTCACAGAATTTAGAAATTTTTCGCACAGCTTTGAAACGTCAACAATGTCTGTTCTTCCAGAAATGCATGTAAATAATTAACGAGTTATGTTACATTTTGGGAACGTTGGTCAAGACAAAGAACTGCAGTACAGTTGTGCTCAATGTGCTGCTTGCTCTCCTGCTGCACTTACTGGATGGTGATGATCATCATGTTTGGTTTGTGGGGCGCTCAATTGCGCGGTTATCAGAGCCCGTACGAAGTCCCACTCTTTACACAGTCCAATCTCGCCACTTTCTCCGATGATGATGAAATGATGGAGACAACACAAACACCCAATCCCCGGGCAAGGAAAACCCCCAACCCGACCGGGAATCGAACCCGGGACCCCGTGATCCACAGGCAGCTACTCTTGTCACTAGACCACGAGCTGCAGGCTGCATCTGCTGGAGAAGATTCCTGAAGACTATTTTTGTGATAACTGCTTATCCAAGAAATGAACATTCCGAAAACTTTTAAACGTTAAAGTAAAAGTGATTACACATTCCATGTTACAGTTATAATATATTTCAGTATTATAATTTACTAACAGAAACTGGCAGGTGATTTAAAGGCGATTTTTCACGCATGAGTAATTTAACGTAAGTTTCTCTTCTCAAGCGCATAAATCCTCAACCACACTAGATTGGAAATCGTGCTAAATCGCATGTTGTTGATATTTGCAGTTAAATTCCATTGTACTGCTTTTTACACTCAAATTTATTTAGTGTAATAAGAGATGCGGAACCACAGCAATCTTATATACAGGGTTATTACAAATGATTGAAGCGATTTCACATCTCTACAATAACTTTATTATTTGAGATATTTTCAAAATGCTTTGCACACACATACAAAAACTCAAAAAGTTTTTTTAGGCATTCACAAATGTTCGATATGTGCCCCTTTAGTGATTCGGCAGACATCAAGCCGATAATCAAGTTCCTCCCACACTCGGCGCAGCATGTCCCCATCAACGAGTTCGAAAGCATCGTTGATGCGAGCTCGCAGTTATGGCACGTTTCTTGGTAGAGGAGGTTTAAACACTGAATCTTTCACATAACCCCACAGAAAGAAATCGCATGGGGTTAAGTCGGGAGAGCGCGGAGGCCATGACATGAAATGCTGATCATGATCTCCACCACGACCGATCCATCGGTTTTCCAATCTCCTATTTAAGAAATGCCGAACATCATGATGGAAGTGCGGTGGAGCACCATCCTGTTGAAAGATGAAGTCGGCACTGTCAGTCTCCAGTTGTGGCATGAGCCAATTTTCCGCGGGCTACGCGTGAAACTTGCCCGCACGCGTTCAACCCCTTCTTCGCTCACTGCAGGCCGACCCGTTGATTTCCCCTTACAGAGGCATCCAGAAGCTTTAAACTGCGCATACCATCGCCGAATGGAGTTAGCAGTTGGTGGATCTTTGTTGAACTTCGTCCTGAAGTGTCTTTGCACTGTTATGACTGACTGATGTGATTGCATTTCAAGCACGACATACGCTTTCTCGGCTCCTGTCGCCATTTTGTCTCACTGCGATCTCGAGCGCTCTGACGGCAGAAACCTGAAGTGCGGCTTCAGCCGAACAAAAGAGTTTTTCTACATATCTGTAGTGTGTCATGACCATATGTCAATGAATGGAGCTACAGTGAATTTATGAAATCGCTTCAATCATTTGTAATAGCCCTGTATATTTGGTTTTAGGTTAATTA
Organism: Schistocerca cancellata; assembly: GCF_023864275.1. Lineage (NCBI taxonomy): Eukaryota > Metazoa > Arthropoda > Insecta > Orthoptera > Acrididae > Schistocerca > Schistocerca cancellata. The sequence continues at coordinate 325,706,121 of NC_064629.1, forward strand.
TTACATACGTGTAAAAATAATAAGTTTTTGCTAAATGTTTACTGTTCCGCCAGTTTGCCTTGTATCAGTACATAGACGTAGCTTAACTAAAATTTGAATTTGCATGTGGAGTAAAAGTTGATTAAAGCTTGGAAGGAGTCTGGCAGCCGGTTCCCGTGCTGCCGTTGCCCGCTGTAGATGGGCCGCCAACCGCTTCACTATCCAAGGTTCCTCGACGTCAGCGAGCGTTGCCTTCCGCTTGCTTACGTAAATCCCACGTACAGGATAGAGCAAACCGTTCCTTGCCACCATCTGCGTCCTTTATGAGTCATCAATACAGACGATCATGATCACAAGAAGGCTTAGAAAAACTTCGCTCTGGGATTGACGCCTAGACCTGTTGTAACCGGCCTTCACACGTGCACGCTCACTCTCGTAGTTACAGCTTTACTTTCATATCCGAGTTCAACATATTCCCGTTATTCGTTTACAATGCGTTCAGTTGATATTCACAACTTAATCTCCAAATATTCAGTGCTGGAAGACAAATGTGAAATATCCCGGTAAAGTGCTGTGCGTTTGTGAAGAAACCGCACACAAAAACCTAGTGGGACCTAGACTAGATTACCGGTCCAGTTTCTGGGGCCCTTATCAAATGATACGCACCGAATACTTAAAGACATCTCGCGTCGCAAGGATCACAACAGGTTAGAGTAGCCGATATGGAGTTGTAAGAGTGGTTCTCAGGATATGTGAAGAGACACCTATGGGAGAAAGACGAGAAAATTTCGTGGGTATATTTGTAGAAACAGCATTCGAGGCAGAGATAAATTCAGAAAAAATTTTCTGTGTGTGGTTACGGATGCAATGATTTAAAAGCATACTACGGATTAAAAGAGTGTTTCGGACCAGCAGTCGATACTAGTACCTTTGCCTTTAATAGGTAAACGCTCTATTCACTTAGCTACCCAGGTACGACTTATAATCTACCCTCACAGTTTTACTTCCGTCAACACCCCTCTCTTCCAATCACACATCACAGAAAATTCCACAGCATACCTTACTCGCAGCAGGATTAGCAGTCCTGAAAGAAAAGGTAATTCATAGAACTGGCTTAGCCGCTGCCAAGAGGATTGTTTCCAGTATGAATTTTCGCTAGGCTATGGAGTGTGCACTGATTTGAATCTTCTTCGCAGTTTAAAAATGTGTGTCGGACTGGAACTCGACCCCATGCCATTTGCCTTTCGTGGCAAAATTCCTTACCGACTGCGCTATCCAGAAACGACTCACGGTCTCAAAAAATGTTCAGATGTGTGTGAAATCTTATGGGACTTAACTGCTAAGGTCATCAGTCCCTAAGCTTACACACTACTTAACCTAAGTTATCCTACGGATAAACACACACACCCATGCCCGAGGAAGGACTCGAACGTCCGCCGGGACCAGCCGCACAGTCCATGACTGCAGCGCCCCGACCGCTCGGCTGATCCCGCGCGGCTACTCACGGTCTGTCCTCACAGCTGTACTTCAGCCAATACCTCTGAACTAGTAACCACTATTCACAGAAATTTTGCACATCACGCGGAACTAGCATATCTGAAAGAAAATATACTGCGGAGAAATGTCTTAGCGACAGCGTAGCAGATAGTTTCCAACATGAATTTTCACTCTGCGGTGAGGTGTGTACTTGTTTGTAAATCTCTGGCAGATTACAACTGTAAAAATTCATTGCGGACATAATCTCCTAGGCGATGACTAACAATATCCTTTCTTCCACAAATTCTGGCTGGTAGAGAATTTGAGAAATGTAAATGATACGAATTGGAATCTTGATCCCCTACACAGTGTTAATCTGCCAGGATATCTCAAGCTTGTTTACATATATCTAATACCCATAGATACTATAAAAATGTATGTATGTATGTGTGTATGTTCGACATCTCCTACTAACCGCGGGATCAATTTCAATCAAACTTAGTGCACATATCCCTTATTGTCAGGAAACAATCGCTGTGGGGTTAAGAACTACCTACCTATCATAGTTCAGGATATAGAACATCCTAAACAATGAGATTCGTGAAAAACAGCCCCATCATCCATGACGTTTAAATTTATTACTTCTATGCTAGTCGCTCCACTCACAATAATTTCGCAGACAATACCTACATATGCTGTTAAATGCAGCTTTAGATCATGATACCACACATAGTTCAGGAGATATGACATCGTGAACATTGAGATGCGTGAAAAACTAACGCATTGTGCATGAGTATGAGTATTACTTCTTTGTTACTAACTCTGTTTGCAACACATTTTTCAGACAGTGTCCAAATGTGCCACTGAATGCACCTACAAAATTGTATCATCGTATGACAAACAAACCAGGAGATATGACGTCATAAATACTGGGATGAGTCTAAAACTGCCACATAATGCATGACGTTTAAATACCTATATTACTTATTTGCTACTAATTCTGTTCGCAACGAACTTCGCAGGCAGTTTCCACATATTCCGGTGAATGTACCTACACAGATACACAGAAGAGCCACAGTAACTGGTACACCGGCCTAATATCGCGTAGGGCCCCGCGAGCACGCAGAAGTGCCACAAGACGTCGTGACAGGGATTCTACCATTGTGTGAAGCAGTGCTGGACGGAACTGATACCATGAATCCTGTAGGGCTGTCCATAAACCCGCAGGACTACGAGAGGGTGGAGCACAGCACGTTGGAAGGCGTCCCAGACATGCTCAATAATGTTTATGGCTGGGGAGTCTGGTGGCCAGCGGAAGTATTTAAACCCAGAAGAGTGTTGGGGTGTCGCATTGACCTGCTAGAATTGCCCAAGTCCGTCGGAACGCACAATGGACATGAATGGATGCAGGTGATCAGACAGGATGCTTATACTGAATAATCCAATGCAGCACTTTTCCCGATATCTTTTCTCTAAGAAAAGTTCTCCTTTAAAATTTGAGAAAAATATAGCAGCCTCGGGTATCACAAAACTGTAAAATTAATTTCAGAGGAACTATGGCTTAAAACAAAACTCTGTTCCATACGTTTTATTAGCGTCTTATAACGATGTAAACTGTGATACTCCAGTCTTATTGTTTGTTAATTTACGAGAAAAGGTAAATTATAGAAACAATGGTAATTAAAAATTAAAATCCTTCTAGTTTAATTGCTTGATTAATTTGCGAGAAAACGTACATTATAGAAACAATGGTAATTAAATATTCAGATTCTTATAGAATGTATACCAATACGCATTTTCAAACAAAAATTTTACAGAATATCAAGCATTATGTGGTACACAGTTGTTTCAAGTTTTACTGTTTTAGCTATAATAGTTTTGAAGGTGGAAGAGGTAAAATACAGTGAGCGAAAGGCTATTTACAATTTGTACAGAAAGCAGATGGCAGTTATAAGAGTCGAGGGGCATGAAAGGGAAGCAGTGGTTGGGAAGGGAGTGAGACAGGGTTGTAGCCTCTCCCCGATGCTATTCAATCTGTATATTGAGCAAGCGGTAAAGGAAACGAAAGAAAAGTTCGGAGTAGGTATTAAAATCCATGGAGAAGAAATAAAAACTTTGAGGTTCGCCGATGACATTGTAATTCTGTCAGAGACAGCAAAGGACTTGGAAGAGCAGTTGAACGGAATGGGCAGTGTCTTTAAAGGAGGGTATAAGATGAACATAAACAAAAGCAAAACAAGGATAATGGAATGTAGTCGAATTAAGTCGGGTGATGCTGCGGGAATTAGATTAGGAAATGAGTCACTTATAGTAGTAAGGGAGTTTTGCTATTTGAGAGCAAAATAACTGGTGATGGTCGAAGAAGAGAGGATATAAAATGTAGACTGGCAGTGGCAAGGAAAGCGTTTCTGAAGAAGAGAAATTTGTTAACATCGAGTATAGATTTTAAGTGTCAGGAAGTCGTTTCTGAAAGTATTTGTATGGAGTGTAGCCATATATGGAAGTGAAACATGGACGATAAATAGTTTAGACAAGAGGAGAATAGGAGCCTTCGAAATGTGGTGCTACAGAAGAATGCTGATGATTACAGGGGTAGATCACATAACTAATGAGGAGGTATTGAATAGGATTGGGGAGAAGAGGAGTTTGTGGCACAACTTGAAGAAGGGATCGGTTGGTAGGACATGTTCTGAGGCATCAAGGGATCACCAATTTAGTACTGGAGGGCAGCGTGGAGGGTAAAAATCGTAGAGGGAGACCAAGAGATGAATACACTAAGCAGATTCAGAAAGATGTAGGCTGCAGTAGGTACTGGGAGATGAAGAGGCTTGCACAGGATAGAGTAGCATGGAGAGCTGCATCAAACCAGTCTCAGGACTGAAGACCACAACAACAACAACAACAGTTTTTGAGATATATATGTTTAAGTACAAGAATGTATTTTGCTTTAAGTCTGTCCTTAAACCCCTGTATATTTCTCAAAGAATGCATTCCAATTTAGATTCACTCTTAGATCACTTGCAGCGTCACCAAGTGTGGGATTCAAAAGTAAATAATCCATGTGTAAGGCGGGGGAGGGCGGGGGAGGGCGGGGGGAGGGGATTGGCGACTATAGTGGATGTAAATGGGTTGTCAGAGGTCAGGAATTGAGTGGAGGCTTGATTTTCGTCCGACGTTCCGTCGCAGCATTGTTAAAACATTCATTGACCGCTCGGTAAACTGCAACAGTTTTGACGATTCTCGGAGAAGCCAACGCCCCCCTAGGTGTAAACTGTACAATGCTAGTGGCAAGGTGTGTGGTCAGCAAGCGGCCTGTTGTCGCTGGTCTCTTGTGGCTTCATTCGGCCGGTGAATCTATAGTGCTAGCGACTCAGCAAGAAGGCTCATACAGGGCGCGTTCGACGACCTGGGCCGGCGTTCAAGCAGGTTAGACACGGTCTCACAGTTCGGGCGGAGCGCCCCACGTTGCACATATTCATGCTGTGAACATAACGTGAATGGAATGGCTCACAGCAGCAGTGCCTGCCAATGTAAGCAGAGGCAGACAGCAAAGAGTTTTCCCACACAGGCAATGGCAACTGAGCGGCTGCATGGCCCCGGGCTCGATCTATAAGCTACCAGGGTACGAGGCCAGCAGCAGCTGAAGTTGGCCATCAGGTAGCACACTGGTTGGAGAGCGCTACGCCAGCGAGCTCAGAGTCAGCGGGAATAGCAGGGCCTAGCAGCGGCAGAGTCTACAGGTGGTGGCTAGTGGATCACTGCACACTCGTAGGCCAGTGTAGGTCACCACTCACAGCTGGTTGCTATCAGACTGCATGCTTTTGTCTAGAATTGAGTAGTATTTATATAGGCTTGCCTCGTCCCTGTTTTGCCAAGGCACAGGTTCCCATCACGGAAGGCCGGCCGGAGTGGCCGTGCGGTTATAGGCGCTACAGTCTGGAACCGCGTGACCGCTACGGTCGCTGGTTCGAATCCTGCCTCGGGCATGTATGTGTGCGATGTCCTTAGGTTAGTTAGGTTTAAGTAGTTCTAAGTTCTAGGGGACTGATGACCACAGTAGTTAAGTCCCATAGTGCTCAGAGCCATTTGAACCAACCTATCACGGAAGACACAACAGACCCATGGCTCGGACATGAGGCAATCAGGTCACCAACGCAACAGCGGCTCTGCCCTCTGCTGCATCGACAGTAATACAGCTCTGGGCTCCATACTGGGCCGGGCGACGTGGTAACTACCAGACGCCGCGGAGCCAGTACGTGTAACATCAGGTCGCTCCTGATGTAACTTCCTCCTGTTTAGGAACAGAAAAGTGCTAATTACTGATTTGCTTTAATGGACTGCTAAAATGTAACTGTATGGTCTGGAGAGATTTAAACTGTGTGTCAGTCCCGGATCCGAACCCCATTAACCTTTTCTCTCACTGGCAGCCATCCAGAGAAATATTTGGAAAGCTTTGTCACACTTTTATGTGGAATAAACTACAAACAGACAGATGGGGTATGTGAGTTCCGTACTAGAGGAGGGTAGGTGTTGCGACCGGAAGGGGTTCCAGCCACTCTCTACCACTAACATTGTATTGCCAGATCCAAAAATTAACATGCCGACTCGGTGACGATACAGCATTAAGGCCAGAGATAGAAGAGAACTGAACGAAATGCCTTTCGTGGCCTCCTACATCGCTTAATCTGATTTTAGGGGACTGATGACCCCAGCTGTTAAGTCCCATAGTGCTCAGAGCCATTTTATCTGTTCCTTCACTGTTTATTTCATTCGCATTGTGATTGTTTTAGTGAGAAAACTGTATCTGTGTGCTTGGAAATATACTCTTGTGCCCTCTACGTTGTGACGACGAACCTCCAGAAACGTCTCTAAGGCCTTTCTTGTCGGCAGATGGCAGTCTTCTTAGGGATATGGGCAGTTTTCGTTGATGCCGAGTAGCGACCCGCACCGTGGCTTTTGAAAGCTGGGCTGGTGGCTTTACCCCTAGTGCTCATTGAACGCTGCTTCTCTCCTTCAGTCCCTAGAGAAATTGGGAACACATGCTTTTGCCTTTCTGCTTCAACATCAAAGAGCAACACATCACAGTACCATTAGATCAGAGTGGGAGAGTCAGTCGTGTTCGCTCTAAAAATACGTTTCAGTCAATAATGTTGTGTAGCTCTAGACAATGTTCTTGGTGCGTAAGGCTGACTAGTTTTGTACACACTGCTTTGACAGTGCCAACTTCTTATTTAAAAATGTGCGTCTTGCGTGTAAAAGAAGTTACGTTTACTTCCACCTACTTTTTCATGAATTTAGCAGCAATTCTCACCTGTCATACTGCCAACAGTATAGAGCCGTCTCCTCCACGTGGAGATTTCTGAAGTGGGAAACTGGGAAGGGGCAAGAAAGTTAGAGTCAATCAGCGACCGGTTCAGGAGAAGTAATTTCGAGGGATCGCATCCTAGCGGCCATATGGTTCTGTTTGGCACACTTTGTTGTTCTTCAGGGAATGAAAATTCGCCATCTGTCGTAGAACGATCCATATTCTGGTCAGCTTGTTTAATTGTGTGTTTGTAATACGCATCTTGATTTATTGTTGACTGCAATTTTCGATTCTTTAATTTTGAATTCACGAGCTGTACAGATAAGAATTTTGGTGCTTCATTTTTCATGCAGTCTTCAGTTAAATTTTTGCACCTTCCATTGTGGTAGGATCATTATTGATCAGTTTAACTGAATAACTTTGACCTTTCCGTCAATTTGTTTTTAATTTCATGAAATACACAGATCAAATTAACTCCTGTTGCAGACTTGGTTTAGATTTCCAGAGCCTTTAACTTGACCTACAACTTTTCCCGGCGGAGGTTCGAGTCCTCCCTCGGTCATGGGTGTGTGTGTTTGTCCTTAGGATAATTTAGGTTAAGTAGTGTGTAAGCTTAGGGACTGATGACCTTAGCAATTAAGTCCCATAAGATTTCACACACACACACACACACACACACACACAACTTTTCCTTGTTAGGCGACCCACTAGAAGTAAACATCTCGTGTTGTATATTCCCAACTGCAGGTTGAAGATATGAGTTTGGCAAAACACCAAGCCCTGCTGCGAAACATCCTCGTTCGACAGGGATGATTGACCGTTAAAGACCTTTTCTAAGGGACCGAAGGCGCGATAATCATATAGCGAGCCATCAGGTCTGTAGGATGGGTGCTCGAGTGCCTCGCTCTTGAGCTGGCGTAAGTTCCGTTTCATGACAGTAGCGATATGGAGACGTACGTTATCATGAGGCATAGAATTTGGCGCACCATTCCCCAATCGTGGTTTCCGACAAGCATCTGCCTCATTCACATTCTTCATTCTTCGATGGATGTCTTCCGGTGTTTACCTTTTGGCAGCAGCAAAGAAAAGAATAACAGCATGTTGGTCCTATTTGAATGCATTTGGTGATAACTTCGAAGTTACTCACGTATCCGCATTGACTGCACGCACGTAGGAAAGAGACGAATGCTATACTAATTCCTGGTCTACATCTTGGTGCTAATGTACTCTGTCGCAGTCGCGCTACGTTGCATACAGGTGCAATAACACTCTCAAAAGTTTTTAATCACCCCTCACGTAAGTTTGTCTTGGGTTGCAATTAATTCACAATATAACCACCAGACCAATAATTTTCAGTACTACGAACCCCCACAACACTTAGTACCTGTATACGAACTAATGACCTGCCAGTTAGAAATCGCAACAAAATCATTTTACCAACAGTCAAACGTTCGTGCGGTATTCCATGATTAATTTTATTCTCCCAAATGTCACACAGTTCCTTACTTCTCAGCGATCTAAGGTCTCTAAACAAAGTACCAGTCACGCAGTCAACTTACCAGCTCCAGAATGCGGGACCAGGCTCATGTCTGATTGGAGAAGATGAACTGTGGCCAATGAGCATTGTAGCTGCCCTTGCATAACTAGATACTTCACATACTTTGTCAATTATAGGAGAAATAGTATTCAGGGACTTTACAGGAACGATCATTCGAAGCAAACAAATCCATTAAACATGGGTTTTAAAGTGCTTTTTAAGAGCTACGAGCATTTTTTCGGTAGAAAAGATGTTTCACAGTAGCGAAGATATGCAAGTGCTCGTAGCTCTTCAGGTATGGATCTTAGAGTCCACGTCTACCAGGCAATTTTTTTCTAGTCTTGGTCCGTACTACCTCCTCCCAAAAAATGGAAAGTAAAGATCTTGCATTAGAACAAACGTGCTCCACGATATCAGAAATGAAGAAGTGCTCATAGCCCTTACGGTGCGCTTTTTAGAGATCATGTTCACTAGACCTTTTTGCTTCGAATGGTGGTTCCTGCCAAGTCCGTGGATATTGGCCGTTCCTCCTGGGACACCTTGTATTCTCTCACACAAATTTTACCTAACTATATCTTTACGTGATTAAACTAGAGATACTTCAAATGGCTCTGAGCTCTATGGGACTTAATTGCTATGATCATCAGCCCCCTAGAACTTAGAACTACTTAAACCTAACCAACCTAAGGACAGCACACAACACCCAGCCATCACGAGGCAGAGAAAATCTCTGACCCCGCCGGGAATCGAACCCGGGAATAAACTAGAGATACTAATTTCTCATTATAGATACTTGATGATTTTACGACATATCTTTCATACAGTGTACGTGATCCACCAAACGACTGCTCAACATTAGGTAGTACGCATTCATACATGCTTAATCGCAAATAATTTCAAGACTGATTCTCCATGTGCACTCTTCATTCACTCGCACATACATTCCGATAGCGTGAAGGCAGTGTTTTATTAACAAGTATGGCTTGAAATGAAAAAAAATCTCGAAAATATTCCTAATAACATAAATCTTGCTTTTGTTGTTAATGCCTCTAATGCCACTATATAATAGTAAGGTTTTCACCTACGCTTCTTCTATAATATTTACCGGTATACAAAGTCATACCAGTGTATCAGGAATCTATTCTTTATGCAGTCCATAAAACGTCGAGTTTTAAGTAAATTTATATATAACTGCAACTACTAAAATTACGAAATTGGAACTGGAGCCGGCCGGGGTGGCCGAGCTGTTATAGGCGCTACAGTCGGGAACCGCGCGACCGCTACGGTCGCAGGTTCGAATCCTGCCTCGGGAATGGATGTGTGTGATGTCCTTAGGTTAGTTAGGTTTAAGTAGTTCTAAGTTCTAGAGCACTTATGACCTCAGCAGTTAAGTCCCATAGTGCTCAGAGCCATTTGGAACTGGAGTAGTCATCTGCTATTTTTTTTTTTCGACAGCTTTGTGAAGAGTTTTGTTTAAATCGGTGTTTGGAAACACACTTTAAATCCCAGTTGGCGTATGATTAAGCGATTCCATGTGTACGTCATGTGGCGCGTGCATTGCCTGAGAACAACTCTCTCTGACGCATTTCTACACATCATACACACACGCCTTCAGTATATCTCGAAGAAGGGTGATTAAACAGTGCTACACCACAAGTGCTGCTCTTTATGACGTTAGACCTCCGCGACTTTCATCACGCAGATAACAGCATTTCACTCAAATCGAGCTGACAATGCCACTTAGATCCTAAGCATGATAAAAAAAACACTGAATAAATCATCATTACATTCTCCAGCATTAACTATAAACATGATAACGTAATACAGTTTCGTCTTTTCAGTTACTTTGATCCACCATCAGTTACTTTGATCCACCAGGAAATAGGAGAACTTAGTACGGTATTTCAGAAACTGAGTCAAAAATGTGAGTAATTTGCAAATTAATTATAATGAGATACATGAGTATCAACCCGTTGTAAGACTTCATGTATGATTCGAAGTAGTTCTTTTTGGCGTCAGTAGCTTGTTTTCTATTGCTTGAACTGATATTCATATACTACAACCTAATTTGCTGTGAAATGTAGATGCCTTTGTTGTTAAATAATACATTTTCACTCTAAAGGGAAAACAGATAAAAATTAAATTTAGTATAACGTAGTTAAGTGATAAATCAATATCAGCAAAGAAATACAATGATTCTCTGCAGCTCAGATCTTCAGTATTAATAGAAACACTTGTAAATAAGTGGAAAAGTAAAGTTTTCAGAGCGTCTGAAGCAGAAAGTATACTGTCAGTGCATATTTCCAGTTTTTGTTTATGCAGGTGAGAGACGGAGTTCAAAGTCCGCCCTCTTAGCTGAGTGATCATCCTGTCTGACCGCCATGAAGTGAGCCGAGTCGGAGGTTATCTCCGCTCTGGAACTGGTGTTGTGTGATCCTCACCATCACTTCATTATCATCGCCATACAAGTCGCCCAATGTGCGTCAACTGAAAAGACTTGCAACTCGGCGGCCGAACTTGCCCAGGTGGGGAGTCCCGGCCATCAACGTGATACAATCATTTCATTTCACTTCACGGACTTCCAATGTGAAAACCATTCAAGAACTGAAAGTTATTCAGCGAGGAATGGAGAGATGCATAATGAAAATTGGTAGGTAACACAGGAAAAGAAACGAGCAGATAATGAATCAAACTATAACGGAAGGCATAATTATGGCTGTTAGAAAATTAATTGCAGGTGATCAGGACATTAAGACAGGGGAATGGACTTCAGATTAACCAGTAAAACTTGTATTTGGATTCCAAGAGATAAGAAAACATTGAAACGACAGGCAAACGGACGGTGGGTATATGCCGTGCAGGGCAACGTAGAAATGTATTGCTGGAGGCCATTATCCAGCAGTGGATCTTAAAAGACTGATTATGAGAATGTCTATGATGATGATGATTATGAGACACTGATTAAGACGTAGAATAAACAATCGACACATGACACGAAGTATGGGTACAAAGTGAAACCTTTTCACCATCACCACCAGGTTATCGTTTAATCCTCAGTTCCAGTGGTTTATTTTAATTGATGAATAATTCTATATTTCTAGTGGGCCATGAGGTCTATTTTTAAGCATCACATTAGGTCGCAACAATTAATATTGTACCTGTAGAGGGAGATTCATCAAACGCAGCCAAGGACAAAAGTCTAAATCTGAAAATGACGGGTAGCAGTGTATGTCTAAAACTTTTAGTCTTCGTTAGTCGTTTCTGACAAGGGAGTTAGGGCAATCTGCGATCGTAGTTTCAACCAAGTTTTGGTACGCATGTAAGAGATTTACTTGTACATTAAAAATATGCGCACAATATTTGCCACCGACACTTACACTACACTTCACAATCATGCGCACATAAAGCCACCGTGTTCAAAAAATGGGTCGTTAGTAGCTCTTGGCAAAAGATTACGAGGATGAACATAACCACAAATTGTGAAGTGCGAGAGACAGAGTTACTTATCATAGTAGGAGTACTTCACGAACGTCTGCATCAAGCAGTCTTCCGAGTCACACTGTGATTCAACATCTAGAATACACTCCTGGAAATGGAAAAAAGAACACATTGACACCGGTGTGTCAGACCCACCATACTTGCTCCGGACACTGCGAGAGGGCTGTACAAGCAATGATCACACGCACGGCACAGCGGACACACCAGGAACCGCGGTGTTGGCCGTCGAATGGCGCTAGCTGCGCAGCATTTGTGCACCGCCGCCGTCAGTGTCAGCCAGTTTGCCGTGGCATACGGAGCTCCATCGCAGTCTTTAACACTGGTAGCATGCCGCGACAGCGTGGACGTGAACCGTATGTGCAGTTGACGGTCTTTGAGCGAGGGCGTATAGTGGGCATGCGGGAGGCCGGGTGGACGTACCGCCGAATTGCTCAACACGTGGGGCGTGAGGTCTCCACAGTACATCGATGTTGTCGCCAGTAGTCGGCGGAAGGTGCACGTGCCCGTCGACCTGGGACCGGACCGCAGCGACGCACGGATGCACGCCAAGACCGTAGGATCCTACGCAGTGCCGTAAGGGACCGCACCGCCACTTCCCAGCAAATTAGGGACACTGTTGCTCCTGCGATATCGGCGAGGACCATTCGCAACCGTCTCCATGAAGCTGGGCTACGGTCCCGCACACCGTTAGGCCGTCTTCCGCTCACGCCCCAACATCGTGCAGCCCGCCTCCAGTGGTGTCGCGACAGGCGTGAATGGAGGGACGAATGGAGACGTGTCGTCTTCAGCGATGAGAGTCGCTTCTGCCCTGGTGCCAATGATGGTCGTATGCGTGTTTGGCGCCGTGCAGGTGAGCGCCACAATCAGGACTGCATACGACCGAAGCACACAGGGCCAACACCCGGCATCATGGTGTGGGGAGCGATCTCCTACACTGGCCGTACACCACTGGTGATCGTCGAGGGGACACTGAATAGTGCACGGTACATCCAAACCGTCATCGAACCCATCGTTCTACCATTCCTAGACCGGCAAGGGAACTTGCTGTTCCAATAGGACAATGCACGTCCGCATGTATCCCGTGCCACCCAACGTGCTCTAGAAGGTGTAAGTCAACTACCCTGGCCAGCAAGATCTCCGGATCTGTCCCCCATTGAGCATGTTTGGGACTGGATGAAGCGTCGTCTCACGCGGTCTGCACGTCCAGCACGAACGCTGGTCCAACTGAGGCGCCAGGTGGAAATGGCATGGCAAGCCGTTCCACAGGACTACATCCAGCATCTCTACGATCGTCTCCATGGGAGAATAGCAGCCTGCATTGCTGCGAAAGGTGGATATACACTGTACTAGTGCCGACATTGTGCATGCTCTGTTGCCTGTGTCTATGTGCCTGTGGTTCTGTCAGTGTGATCATGTGATGTATCTGACCCCAGGAATGTGTCAATAAAGTTTCCCCTTCCTGGGACAATGAATTCACGGTGTTCTTATTTCAATTTCCAGGAGTGTATGTTCGGGTGGTGTTTGAAACCTCTCTGGTCTAAAGTCATCAAACCCACCTACAGTCCAGGAGTACCGAACCAAGTCTCCGAAGAATAGAACTGGTTGTGTTATCAGGTCGAACTTCGAGGAATCAAATGTTGCTGTTTCAGCATGTGTTGCACTACTCGCACCCCAAACTGACCTTTAGGTTCCTCGTAAATTACTAGCTTCTTTGTAAACACGTATCTACTTGCCGACGTAATGGGTTGTTTCATGATCACTCCGCACCGAACTTCCTACCTATTTCTCTCCCTTAAAATACACAGTTCGCGATGACTGAAGTTCTTTCTGTATACATCTTTAATCAGTATTACAATCCTGCATACGTTCCATGGTTTTCATTAAGAACATTACCTCCTTGTGAAACTCTTCACATCCTTCTTTCAAGTCACCGTATGTACTTCAGACTTTAATGGTTACACATTTTGTTATTGCCTATGGGCTAAGATGGTGTTTCCGTTTAAAGCTTACGACCCATCCATGGATACATCCAGTGAACCGAGTCAGTCCTATTTCTCAGCCATTTTCCAACCCTAAGCACGAATATCCCTGTCGTGAGCATTATCACGTAGAACAGTTCTCGCCAACCTGGACTTTTAGCTTCATAAAGTCAAGCACGTAAAGTTCTGATCGCTGGCATTCCACCCCTTTCTCTACGACGTGGCATAATTATCGTAGATGGTATATGTCTTGCACCATACATCGTTTCTGTACATTACTGAAGCTTACTCTTTTAGTTTTCCTAGAATCCTGGCATGCAGTTATCTCCTTCGCCTTTTCAAAAAATGTATCACTCCACGTCTTCCTCTTCGGTGGGCCTGGAAGATAAGCAGACAACTGGCCTCCATCACTTCGTAACAACTATTCGCCACTATTAGGTTCTGGATCATCCATACGTTTTTTACAGTCAGACAAGGTTTCTTCTGCATATTCACATTCTTTAATATAGTCTATTTTATTTTCGTGATTTATATTATTACCATTGGTTGCCACTGTTTCATTTATCATACTGATTATGACTGAAGCTCCGTTTCTCTCTTTTAATGTAATTTCTGTGGATCTTATTTTGTATTTGCAATTGCTAACAATAGTGCTCAGTATATTTGTAGGATTCAATATCACACGATTACGTTGATAGTGAGATTAAAGTGAAGCGCTATGAAATCGGTAATATAACAGACGGACGGATTAATTGCTGAAGTTGATGCAACATAGTCGGAGGTCACTGTTATATTGGTTTCCTTGTTCTTAAGCTTAATGTCTATCTGGTTCCCCTAGATATCGCATCGGACTCTTCGTCAACTGACCTTCGGTGCAGTCGACCATCAGCAAGTACGTTCATGTCTATTATTCAGAATATTTAGTTAGCAGCCTGCTGCAGAAAGATATTTGTTTTGCATTTCCGCGGGGAACGCGTTAATCGTACAGTTCAGAGAACTCTTTGGCTGGTAATTGCAAATTGCTGTGCCACAGTGAGGCAGGTTGGCATAATGTATGGCGCTGGAGACTTAATATTCTCCTCTGGAGCGCTGACAAGAGCCCGGATGCTCAAAGATCCTTAACGCCGCCTTCATCCCTGGCAAGGCCTGCTGTGTGCGCGTTTAACATGCCAGGAATTCGCTGAGACCAGGATTCCATGTAAAGGTTGGTGCAATGCACGTCTAGCGTCTTGTCAACAGAAGGCCACGGATTCCGTACTTGTCACTGATGCAAAGCAATGAATGCACAAAGACGTAGTAGTAGTAGAAGTAGCGGTAATACTGAGGCTAGCAGAACACTTAGGACTTCATTAGTATTTTTGTCTGCTATTTGCATTGTCTTCATCATAAATTTAAGAGAACAGGACACACGTACATCCCGTAATAGTTTGGAGGAGAGTTAATCGTGTAATAGATCCACATAAACTAATCCTGTTTCTTCACTCAGGACCCAGAACTATAACAGGAAATCCGTTAAACACACGTCGACGGAGGAATCCGATACACGAGCCAGCAGGCAGTACCTCATCAATTGGCCACAAAAACCTCGACTGTTTCGCAATTTTTCGTTCGACACGAAAACTTCTGTAGTACTCTTTTACTGGGGAAACAGGTTAGCTAAAAATCTCATCATTCCGCTTTTCTGTTTCAGTTAAACATGGTAAGGCTCAAATGGCTCTGAGCACTATGGGACTTAACATCTGAGGTCATCAGTCGCCTAGAACTTAGAACTACTTAAACCTAACTAACCTAAGTACATCACACACATCCATGCCCGAGGCAGGATTCGAACCTGCGACCGTAGCAGTCGCGCGGTTCCGGACTGTAGCGCCTAGAACCGCTTGTCCACCGCGACCGGCAAACATGATAAGGATGCAAAATCC
Source organism: Schistocerca cancellata (assembly GCF_023864275.1). Classification (NCBI taxonomy): domain Eukaryota; kingdom Metazoa; phylum Arthropoda; class Insecta; order Orthoptera; family Acrididae; genus Schistocerca; species Schistocerca cancellata. The sequence continues at coordinate 325,721,817 of NC_064629.1, forward strand.
TAAGCAGTACTCAAGAATACATCCCACAGTGATTTATTGTGTGGTCGTGGGCGCAATTGCACTACATTTTAATAGCTTTCTCCCGTCAAATAAAAGTCATCCCCTTGACAACACCATGGCTTCGAGCTAAACTTCGCCACTTCGTAACGTTAGCATTGATATATAATGAATATGACTGAACACAACGGCGATTAGCTACATCAGCATATACATCGATAACCGAGTTTGGTGTCCCCAACAAGTTTTAGAGGAAACTTGGCGAGAGGCACTCTTGCTTTTAGTCCAGCATACAGCCAATACCGACCAGTAACTTCTGTTCGTGAGATGTGATAGCCCAAGCATGAATTTTCATGGCGTTTCGGCCAGGAAGCAGGCAGACGAACATGCGCGCCTTTCTTAGATCACCGGTACTACGACAAGCGATAGGCACATCAAATCCAGAATGTTGTGCAAGTTTTCAGCAGGACCATACAGCATCCCTCAAGTCGACAGTCCGATCACACTGTAATTAAATTAATTAAACGTACTGTGATTGTCGTAATCTATCCGCCAAATCTATAAAGTTTACTCAGCCAGCAGTGTAGCTGTGATAAAAGACAAATGTTTCAGTAAAATTGTTGTTTGTGTGTCCGCTGTTTTATGATCAATATTTTGTTCTCATTCCGTCCGTAACACGGCGATTACATTTACTGCTGTCCTCCAGGATCCCTTGCAGATTTGGCTTCTTTAGAGGCGTTCATTTACTATTTTCTCCTATTTTGATTCATTAAGGCTTTTTTGGTACTGCACAAATAAGCAAAATCATCTCACGAATACCAGGATCGTTCTTCAGTCTATCAATCCTGCCGTTAGCTGGACACCTTGTAGATTTTGATTGTGACATGTCGAAATACCTTCAATGGCTCGAAGCTTCCCAGATTTAATTAACAGGGAAGTCAATGAAGTACACATGTAGCCACGTACTGTAGTGGTGCGGTTTAAGACAATTTCTTGTACTGCTGTCACCCTAGTTCCTTGTATAACTGTTTCATAAAGTTATGCATTGGTGCTGGAGGCCACCACAGCCGCACGCCGCCAGATCCGCAGTCCTGGTTTCGGAAGTTCCTCGTCCACGCACTTCTGACGGTGTGAGGTGATGCTTTGGTTAGCACCGAGGACTCACGTTCGAGAGGACAGCGTTTCAAATCTGCGTTCGGTCATTCAAAGTTAAGTTTTCCATAGTTACCCGAAATCGCACCAGACAAATGTCGGGACGGGCTTTTGAAAAGGCCAGCCCGATGTCTTTTACCATCCATGAAATAATCCGAGCCTGTGCTCCGTATCTAATGACCTTGATATCGACGGGACGTTACATCCTAATCTTCGTTCTTTTTTTTTTTCCTTCCGTACTATTGACGGTGGATGCTGCCTGCTAGCGTTTGTTCAAGCCACAGGCTTGCCACACTATCCTTGTGCTGAATTCAGCACTCGCGACGTACACCTGAGCCAACAACACATAGATAATATTGTGGGGAAGGCGAACCAAATTCTGTGATTTATTGGCAGAACATTTAAAAAATGTAACAGATCTGCTAAAGAGACTGCCTACATTATGCTTGTCCGTCCTCTTTTGGAGTATTGTTGCTTGGTGTGGGATCCTTACCGGATTAATAGGGTACATCGAGAAAGGTAAGAGAAGAGCAGCACATTTTGTAGTATTGAGAAATAGGGGAGAGAGCATCGGGGACATAATATAGGCTTCGTGGTGGACATCATTTAAAAAAAAGGCGTTTCTTGTTGCCGTGGGATCTTCCCACGAAATTTCTATCACCAATTTTCACCTGCGAAAATACTTTGTTGACACCGACCTACATAGGGAGAAACGATCATCATAACAAAACACGGGAAAGCAGAGCTCACACAGAAAAATATTTCCTCTCGCTGTCCGGGAGTGGAATAATAGAGAATTATTGTGAAGGTGGTTCGATGAACCCTGTGTCAGGTACTTAAATGTGATTTTCAGAGTATTCGTGTAGATGTAGATGTAAATGTAGACTGATCTTGCCACTGCCGGCGACAGCGCAGCGCTGTAAATTTTGAATAAACATATTACACTGCTACCCTCTAGATTTTTCAGAAGACATCTAGCCGGTTGCTACCCTTCGCCTCGTAACAACCATCTCCAGTGTGGAGTCCTGACCATCAAGTTGAGAACCAGAAGAATGACACTTCCACTCGCCGTAGAGGCAAAGACACCCACCCTGTCTGCAATGGCTACAGTGACATGCTGATGTTCCCGAGCGCCTAATCTCTTGTCGTTAAGTTATACAGAGAGGTGGAAAATTTATATGGTGTAGTAACGTCTTTGGCATCCGAATCAGCCTGAATCATGATGGGGATCATGTATATTAATCCTGAATGTGGTTCAGCTCGACTATACCCATATCTCCTAAAAGAGGGAAAATTGTTTCTGTTCTTTGAGAGATAAAGGAGCAGGGTATCGGAACGAGGATTGGGTTACAAGTAGTGTGTGTATCATTATTAATCGCGGAAACTAACACAGTCCGATATACACGATATTAGAAGCAAGAAAAATGGTTACACAAGTAAACCAGTAACGATATAATTGCGAATTACTTGTTACCAGCCGATCATGACGTCATTATTCGCAAATGACATCTTAATTAGCAAACTGGTAATAGCTAAGAAGAGTTATTTGACACTTTGAAAGAAGTACAGTTGCTTTTAATACGTTCCTACTTTATTATAATTAGGTTCAAGGTATCCTTGAAGCAGGATGAAGTACTATACTAGTAGCAGCACAGAGATCATCCGTAATCGGAGATGACACGGCGGTCGGATTGTCCCGGTAGGCCACTCGTGGCCTGAAGACGGAGTGCTTTTTTTTTAAAAAAAAAACAAACATTGAGTTTAAATAACCGCGATTATACATCGGGTGACAGACGAAATTAGGTGTCGTCTCATGCCCTCTGAGTTACTAGGTGGCTCACATTTCATTAGTACTTGTCTCTAAGAGACAGTAATGGACCAGAATGAGATTTTCACTCTGCAGCGGAGTGTGCGCTGATATGAAACTTCTTGGCAGATCAAAACTGTGTGCCGGACCGAGACGCGAACTCGGGACCTTTGCCTTTCGCGGGCAAGTGCTCTGTCATCTGAGCTACCCAAGCACGACTCACGCCCCGTCCTCACAGCATTACTTCTGCCAGTATCTCGTCTCCTACCTTCCAAACTTTACAGAAATTCTCCTGCGAACCTTGCAGAACTAGCACTTCTGAAAGAATGGATATTGCAGAGACATGGCTTAGCCACAGCCTGGAGGATGTTTCCAGAATGATGTTTTCACTCTGCAGCGCTGATATGAAACTTCCTGGAAGATTAAAACTGTGTGCCGGACCGAGACTCGAACCCGGGACCTTTGTCTTTCGCCACAGTAGGAGACGAGGTACTGGCAGAAGTAAAGCTGTGAGGACGGAGCGTGAGTCGCGCTTGGGTAGCTCAGATGGTAGAGCACTTGCCCGCGAAAAGCAAAGGTCCAGAGTTCGAGTCTCGGTCGGCAAACAGTTTTGATCTGCCAGGAAGTTTCAGTAACGGACCAGTTTCCAAGAAAACCTTCCCCGAGGGAGGGAGGGAGGGAAATACCACCAAAACAAAACATCATTAACATGCCTAATACAGCCGTAGGAAAATCGTTGGCTTTCAAACCAGTTTCCCGTCGTCTCGAAATGGATCAATACAAATTCTGAATGGTTTGTAGGGAATCATACCACTGTTCCTGCAAAATAGTGCCAAGTTCAAGTAACAATGATGGAGGTGGATAGCGATCACGCACCTTCCTCTCCAAAGTAGGCCACAATGCCTTAATAACATTGAGACCTGTTGACTGCGGTAGGAGGGAAATGCGACACTTTATACTCATGCGCACGAAACCTGTGCTGGACGCTTCTATCTGTCTAAAGAACGGGGGCGCTGTCATTTTGGTAAACAGCATCACCAATGAGGAAGAAAACATTGTACAGTGGAATCGAACTGATCGGACAAAATATTCACATAATCCTTAGGAGCAATGCTACCTGGCATAGTAACCTTGGGGCCCACGGAATACCACGATATGCCTGCCTAAATCATCACCGAACCCCTGAAATGTTTCACTTCAGCGACGTAAACTCGGCCAGAAGCTGTAAACAACGTGAAACAAGACTCACTCGACCCAATAACATTCTGTAAGTAGGCTGTTTATGTTTTCTTTATGTAAGTAGGCTGTTTATGTTTTCTTATTGGCAACGTTACGTAGCGCTCTATATGAAAATCACTGGCTGTGCTGTGTGCAGTCTGTGGCTAGTTTGCATTGTTGTCTGCCATTGTAGTGTTGGGCAGCGGCAGCTGGATGTGAACAGCGCGTAGCGTTGCGCAGTTGGAGGTGAGCCGCCAGCAGTGGTGGATGTGGGGAGAGAAATGGCGGAGTTTTGAAATTTGTAAAAATGGATGTCATGAACTGCTATATATATTATGACTGTTAAGGTAAATACATTGTTTGTTCTCTATTAACATCTTTCAATTGCTAACTATGCCTATCAGTAGTTAGTGCCTTCAGTAGTTTGAATCTCTTATTTAGCTGGCAGTAATGGCGCTCGCTGTATTTCAGTAGTTCGAGTAATGAAGATTTTTGGTGAGGTAAGTGATTTGTGAAAGGTATAGGTTAATGTTAGTCAGGGCCATTCTTCTGTAGGGATTTTTTAAAGTCAGATTGCGTTGCGCTAAAAAAAATCTTGTGTGTCAGTTTAAGCACAGTCTTATATAATTGTTCTAAGGGGACGTTTCATATGACGACTCTTAACCGAGGATACTTCACTGGAATCTTCTGATATTTTCTTCTAGGTTGTGTAATTAGTGTAGCTTTTGTTTATTGCTAGCACGTAATTGTAGAGAGAATTTCCTTTGTAGTTGTAGTTTTTCATTCTTGTACAGTAAAACAGTTGTGGCATGCATGTAGATTTGCACCAAGTATTTCGCAGCTGCACTTGCAATTAACTAGATATTATTTTCAGTGCTATCTTAATGTGTTCCCCTATTTTGGCTCTTCAAATTGTGTTTTTCTGTGTAGTCTTGTGAAATATTGTGACAATAATGGCGTGTGAAAAACGTAATACTAGGCTCCAAAGTAAACTGAGAAATGACAGTGAAGTCGAAAGCAGTGTGTTAGCGCCACCGTGTAATGAATTAACTAATGTTCAACATAGTAATTTGGTAATTGTGCATAGGGAAATGGAGCGGGCGGCAAACAATGGCGTAGGCAGTGAAACAATTAGTGAACAGGGAAGCATTATCGATCTATCGGTCGGCAACAGCTCACCTCAGGAATCCGAAATGACAGAACACAATACTGCAAATACTGTAGATTCAGGTTTTGCGTCCTCGCCTTTTTGTCAAATAAGTCAAGACACATTTTCTGCTTGTCAAAATGTGAATGTTGCTGGTGCAAATGCACTGCCGAAAAGCGTAGAGGAACAGATTCCAGACACTAATGCATTGTTATTACAATTAATGCAACAAATGGGACAAAATCTTCAAAAGTTAGACACAATGGAACAAAATCAGAGACGAACACAGCAAAAGCTTCAAAAGCTAGACACAATGGAACAAAATCTTCGGAAGTTAGACACCACACTTCAACAAACACGTGAAGATTTAACTACTGAGTTACATAACATTGAATCGAAATGTCAAAAAGTCTGTAATGACGTAAAAACACAAATTTGTGAGCATTTTCATCCTATTTTTTCGCAGCATGAAAATGCATTACAGAATCACGAAGCAGCCATAAAAGAACTGCAAACCATTGTTCATGAAAATCATGAGACCTTGTGGGCTAAAATTGACTCAGTTGCATCTACCGATTCGGTTACGCAACTTGCAAAAACTTAAAGGACACAGTAGATTCGATTTCAACACAAATGGACACTCTGAAACTTGGTTCAGAAAAACACACTGAGGAAATGTGTTCACTATCGGAGAAAGTAGCCGAACTTTCGGATCAGGTCACTAACTTATCTACAAAGGTAGATGATGATCTGAATGACACAAGACCTGTAGCCATCACTGACACAGAAGAGTGCGAACAAATTAGGAAATTCAAACAAAATCAGAATCAAATTAATACGCAACACCAAAGAGAAATCCGGGAAGTACAAGATCAGCTGACACAGGTACTACAAGAATTACGTATTTCAGAGGCCACTCGCGCTCCAATACGGGAAGAGGGACATAGAAATACGGAACAGCCACAAAATAAGAACACAGGACACTTCGGAAATTATGAAAGAAATTGGCAAGGCGCATTGGATTTTGAGATGGAACTGCCGAAACGACATAACAATGACCGACATGTGACTCGCCGACATGATGATTTTACTACACGTAAATTACACGTAAATTCAAATCATTTAAGAATTCTGGCAACGACATTCATCCACAAGCATGGCTCCATCAATTCTCTCATTGTTTTCCTCCCAACTGATCGTTAGAGCACAGATTAGAATTTATGTGTGGCTACTTAGAGAATGAACCAGCTGAAAGAATGCAATCGGTCATTCACGATTGCCACAGTGAAGGAGAATTTTATCATGCCTTCCTCTCAGCATATTGGTCTCAAGCTACACAAGACCGAGTAAAACATAGCATCATAATGATGAAACGTTTCGAACAATCTCAATTTTCCAGTCTTGTCAAATATTTTGAAGACATGTTGCACATGAATCAGTACCTGTCAAACCCATACAGCCCCTCAGAACTCATCCGCATTTGCTTAATCAAATTACTTGAACATTTACGGCATATTATTTTGGCAGGACGTTGCAAAGACGACATTGGAGCTTTTCAGGGGCTCTTACAAGAACTGGAAATTGACACTGACAATCGCGGAACGCGAAAACAGGAGCACAACAATTACAGGTCACATCCGTCACAATTCCGTGATGACAGAAATAATAACTGGACGCGACAAGGCTATTCTCACAACACAAATCGTGACCAAAACAGACACCACCCGTATGACAACTGTTGGCAGAGTAGTAATAATTACAGGGAAAGATCACCTCTCCACGGTAATGACTATCACAGAGACAATAAGAGAAACAGACAATATGGGAACCAGAACTATTATTCTCATGGGAGACAGAATAACTTCAGACGCAACAGTTCAGCGCGCAGTTACGATTCCGGGAGAAATTCTCCACCACATGACCGACAAACAATAAACTATGTCAACTACCGACATAACGACAGACCTGAATTTCATCAGAACTGGCGGGATTCAAACAGAGCAGGGCACTTTCGACAACGTGAATTTGTAGAAGTTAGGTCTCCTAATCCCAATAACGACGCGCGCCAACAAAGGAACAGACTCGCACCGCTGGCTGCCGTGTGCGCTGGCTGGCTCAGAGAAAAATAACATAGACGCTAACCTTGAGAAAAATTCCAGTATTCTTTACCGACGTATACCACATGATAATTACGTTAAAGTTGAAACTCTGCGTACTAGGAAGAGCAAAGGGCTACACCACATTTCACATGTGAAACCATTTATTGAGAGATAATCTGCTTTTTAACTTTATCTTTGCCATAAAATTTTTCACTTTACGTTACTAGTATGCTTTGTCAGACTTAGAATCTGTTACCATGCAACAAAGTTTGAAGTTAAATATCCAGTCAAGGTCCAAGAAAACTTATTTAAACAGAAATTACGAATGCATTGTTATTGTGAACAGACGACACAGTGTTATTGTGTGTGTGTGCATTCTTGCTTGTTAGTTGCACGATTACGTAACGACTATGAGGCTCACATACTTGGAACATATACTGGTACTGCTAATGAGATTTTCATGCAACATTTTGGTTTGCTGGAGAGTGGGTTCTGGATTTGAGGTGCTTTCTGTGAAATGCCAGATGACACAGTGGTTGGTTTGTGTGACAGCTACACGATTTTATCATGACGCTACTAATATGTGACACAATTTACATTGTTGCTTTTGCGGTGTATCTGTTTTATATCTGCACAGTTTTTCTGAATTCTTCTGTAAAGTAAAACATGTTTTAGTAGTAACTTTTGTGGTATATCTACAATGAGACAGCCTCTTCCGCAGCACAACAACACGTTACAGCACAGTACTTTCATCATCACAACAATAAGTGTAATAACTAAGATATCTATACGCAAAGCATTTCACTTTTGTTTATCATGAGGTAAGTACATTGACTTCTGCAGAACTTACCTTTTGGAGGACGATAACTACGACACTTCCACAGAGATTATCTTACAACAAGACGCACAGTTTAGCGCTACAGTACACGCATTTGAGTGCTTAATTTTGTACTTAAACCATTTATTTTCCAAGATTTTTGAAATACAAAGGTTTTCTGTGATACATTTCATTCCATTCTTGTAATCTGTAACACCTGAGGGTATAATTACATTAATCCTGAGGGGGGTACACGCCTACTTTGTGTACCATGTGTTTGGCATGCACAAGGAGCCCTAGCTAATATGGTATTTGCTTATACAACTTTACACATCGGTACCATATTTCACTAACACACAAATTACACAGCTATCTGATCATTTAACTGAGGGATAAACATTTTTTTTACTACGTCAGTGACAGATGTTTACGCAAGTACACTGCTGGATAACTTCACACTTACGAAATTGTATTTTGTCTGTACTTTGTGAACTGTTCATATTTTTTCAGACCCATTGTGATACTATGAGAGCTTTGAATGATATATTTGGTATGGGATCATGATTTTTAAAGAACATTTGAGGCAGATGACACTTTTGACATGAGCAGAGAATTTTTTCTTAGGTTTTGAAATTATTGGAGGAAGCTACGACGATTTTGAGAGTTGAGTGAGGTGTTATGATGTTATTATTACGATGACTATGTGTATTATGCTGTTGTGGTATGTTTATGATCAATAAGCTGATGCTATATGAGTTATTTGATTATGCTACGTATCTGTTATGATGAAATATTGAAGAAGTGTCGACGAAGAAGGTAAGGAATAATGATTAGTGGTTCGGGACTCTGATTTATGAAAAGGATGTTGGAAACCAAGAATCGTACTTTAAGAGTTATGAAATGTGTGTGTATATGCGTGAATGTATCACAATGCCGGCGAAATTTTTTTGGACACTGTTATATTCATAAGATTTTGTTTCTACACATTTGCAACGCAAATTCTCGACCCGTGAAATTTTGTATATGAGACTGTCACTGTAGCGGAAACTGCTGTCGTACAGATTTCCGTAAGAAAGTTAAGTGACCACCTGCACGTAATGCGTCGTGGGCACCCAGCTGTGTCAGACGCCTGGAGAAAAAGCCATTAGGGTGTGCCTTTCCAGAGGCACAGGCAGAAAAAAAAGGGAGGCCTTTATCCTCACTGTTGACATTCCTTTGTAGAAAGCATCGTAAATACGGCACCCTCAAACTTGAAAACATGATAACACTGTGGAGCTCTTAATTTATGATATTTACTGCAATGCCGAATGAAATGACGAGAAATATTTTTATGTCTATACACCTGATTATGACTACTGTCTTTCTAGTTGAGAGAAATACCATATGGCTTGCTTTATGTATTTATTTGCTCATGTTCTTTAATATCTAGTTTCTAGCTGCACTGCAGCATTGTTTAAAATAAAATTTTATGAATGTACTAATATAGATATTTTATGCCTACAGATCCAGTAAACAATAACTTTAAAAAAAACAAAAAAAAACGAAGGAGCACAAAAAGACATTTCCCTTCACAGGACTTGCATACATAATTTTCTTTTCAACTACTTGGTAATATTTTTCGTAGAGTAAGTTGTGGTGCACCACTTTAATTACATAGACATTAAGATGTGAATATACATTTCCCTTATCTGCATTGTTGTTTTTTCTGTAATATTTTTTCTGCTTGAGCTATGTCATGTTTAGGTATAAGTTACTGCTGTTTGCCAGGCATAGTGTTACTGAATTTGACTTTGTGTTACTCTGCTAAGCCAGTTTATAACTGATTTATTTTTCTTGTTTGCTGCTCATTGCATATTAGTTGTAATATTGTTGCTTACTTTGCCAATTTGAATTTTTTGTCATTGCTGTTCGTGTTAATTGTTTTGTGCTGCTGCATTGCCTCATCTCTTAGTTTAGCATCTGAGCTCAGTAGATTTAAGTTAGCTTAAGAAGGGGTAGACTATATAAGAGAATGAGTTGCGATGAATTGGAAGAAATGCATTGAGAATTTCTACGAAAGAAGTACAGAAAGCGGGTATAGGTAGGATTTTCTTGGAAATAAATGATGAGGTAAGATAATGGAAAATAAATAATGAGGTAAGAAATATGTGAACATATAAATACAGAAAGCATGCTTGGATAGGATGTTTTGGTGGAAACAAATGTTGAAATAAGACGAAAAATCTATGGAATGAAGTTTTGGGTTGGACTGCAGTACCAAATGTTACACTGAAAACGAACCCTGTCCTATCCTTTTGTGTTATCCCACATGTGTTTGTGTACCCTTGTGTATTTGTTTTCTTCCTGTCTCTGTGTAGTTTCATAGAATTTTTTCTTCTTTTAATATTAAGCTACATTCACTATGATGAGGAATACTGTTCTCCTCAAATATAATTGGCATTAATAATATGTTATTTACCTTGTAAATATGCTTAGACATTATTTATTCTGTTTTGTTTTAATGCTCATGTGTGAAGTTGATGTTTCAATAATTATTCTGATCTTTTATGAATTTACTTATGTCATAATTCCTGTAACGCTGATGTATATGTTTATTTCTATTCTGTTGTAAAGCCTGTACCACAAATGTTATCTGTATTGTTATGTTCTTTAATGATGTATTTTGTACCTTTGTAATTGTATTCTTATGTTATAAAATTGTAATTGATACCAGTTCATCATATTATTAACTTGTTAGTTACATTTCACTGCACACTTTTCTGTTGGTCATAGTATATGGACAATATGTGAGAAGTTGGGACTGTTAGTGTTTGCACGTGTGTTAATAATTCAGCAAGGGACTGGATAACAGCATTGCTGGTTCTAAGGACAATTCCAAAAACTTTGTGAGTGCACAAGTGGTGATTATGGACTTGCTATATTAACTGCAAGACTCTTCAATGGTGATTGTGCACCTGCACAGTCCCAACAGATGGCTGCTGGCCATCTCTACAAGGACTACAGTGGGTCTGCATCTCTGATGACCCACCAATACCACAATCTCTACCAGGACTACAGTGGGCCTGTCCACAATTTCTACAAGGACTGCAGTGGGTCTGCACCTCTGGTGGCCCACCAATACCAATATTTCTACAAGGACTACAGTGGATCTGCGTCTTTGATGACCCACCAATACCATTATTTCTACAAGTACTGCAGTGGGTCTGCACCTCTGGTGGCCCACCAATACCATACTCTCTACCAGGACTACAGTGGGTCTGCTCTGTGATGACCTACCTACCAATCTTCTTCAAAACGTCGAATGACTCTGCTGTGGGTTTGCTCTATTGTGGCCCATTACCTGTCAGCATATCAAGAGTCAACACTGTCTTTCAGTTGGAAGGACAACACTACTTCTTCAAGACTGTATGGAAATCCACTACTTCCGTGTGCATTGTCTTTTACTGCTCAGGCTTTGAAAAAAACAAACACTGAAATTTTACTGTGATGAACAATCTGGACTGTCTTTATGGACTGTGAGAAAATTTTAGCCTTTGACCAACATTGTATTGATAAGTGTGTGCATTTGATATCTTTGTTATTGTAATTATGAAAAATTTTTTCAAATCATTATTGGCCACTGCCCAAAACAATTTGTAAAATTTTTTGTGGGGAGCATGGGGGCTATGTAAGTAGGCTGTTTATGTTTTCTTTATGTAAGTAGGCTGTTTATGTTTTCTTATTGGCAACGTTACGTAGCGCTCTATATGAAAATCACTGGCTGTGCTGTGTGCAGTCTGTGGCTAGTTTGCATTGTTGTCTGCCATTGTAGTGTTGGGCAGCGGCAGCTGGATGTGAACAGCGCGTAGTGTTGCGCAGTTGGAGGTGAGCCGCCAGCAGTGGTGGATGTGGGGAGATAAATGGCAGAGTTTTGAAATTTGTAAAAATGGATGTCATGAACTGCTATATATATTATGACTGTTAAGGTAAATACATTGTTTGTTCTCTATTAACATCTTTCAATTGCTAACTATGCCTATCAGTAGTTAGTGCCTTCAGTAGTTTGAATCTCTTATTTAGCTGGCAGTAGTGGCGCTCGCTGTATTTCAGTAGTTCGAATAACGAAGATTTTTGGTGAGGTAAGTGATTTGTGAAAGGTATAGGTTAATGTTAGTCAGGGCCATTCTTTTGTAGGGATTATTGAAAGTCAGATTGCGTTGCGCTAAAAATATTGTGTGTCAGTTTAAGCACAGTCGTGTATAATTTTTCTAAGGGGACGTTTCAATTCTTATATTGCTCCATTTCCCAGGTTTTATGTCTTTGGTACCACATTTTCCTGTTACGGATATTTGCATCACTGACGACTGGTTTTAAATTTCCAGTTTGCCCTGCAGTTCCCTGCCTCTGGAGCTCCCTTCGCGTTGTTTTGGTGTAGATGGGTGTTCGTGAGTGCGACAATTAGTTCTGTAGTGATTTATGAAGTTTTCGTGCTCTTATGTTTCGTCAGAATACTCTTCAAAGGCCGTCCATCACTAATTACACTTTTGTCCGCGTTACGACTTAGCGGATGATGTCCTTCCGCTTTCCCTGCATGCGGTATAAATCGATATGGTGCCTCTTGAAACACCAAACACTTCGGCTCCCTTGGTTACGGAAGCATCCGCCATACAAGCGCCAGAAATTTGCCAATTTTCGAATCCACTTATCTCCGAAGTAACACACTCTTGGCTACACAGTACGCTGTTCTAAACACGATGGCACTTGAAAGGTTTTCATGACATTGCATAGGTGCTGTTCGTGGTAAAATACAATAGCTCAACCTACAGACTTGGCCAACAGCTGCAAGTATGTTCAAGCATGCGTTTGTCGCGGTGTTTCCATATTTTTGCCCAATGCCTGTCTATAGAGGTGTTTGTCCGGATCGGTTCAAAGAAGAATGGACACATAAAACTAGCTGTAAAAGCGGTAGCAGCCCTACTAAGATTCCGAGTAAGACTCTTGAGAATTATATTTGCACCGGCTGGGTACAGTGAGAATACAGCTCAAATGGTTCAAATGGCTCTGAGCACTATGGGACTTAACATCTGTGGTCATCAGTCCCCTAGAACTTAGAACTACTTAAACCTAACTAACCTAAGGACATCACACACATCCATGCCCGAGGCAGGATTCGAACTTGCGACCGTAGCAGTCGCGCGGTTCCGGACTGAGCACTTAGAACCGCTAGACAACTGCGGCCGGCTGAGAATTATATTTCTTCCATTCACTGACTCTTATCAGGGTGGTTAGTAGAGGAGAGGGAGAAGAGCAGTACGTTTCTTCATTAGACGCTGGTCGAAGTTCGGTGCCAGTTGCGGACTGTGCTTCACGGAGGGGCCTGCTGTTATTTTTCCCAGTGCGTAGGCTCCAAGAAGATTCAAGCAACATGTAATTTCCTCTCGCGAAATCACCACAATGGTCAAATCAGAGACCACTGCCCCTCCGTCAGGAAAAGAGGTTCCTAAAACGTCTGCCCTATACCAAATGTATGCAAACACGCAACTCAGATATGGTTCTGTGTCTGCCTGTGCGACTGAAGCCCATAAGTCTGTGTTCTGCTGTTGTATCACTCAGATAACTTGCTCGTAAAGCATCTGAGATATTCGCAACGTATAGCACAGTCGAATAAGTGAATATCGTTTATGGCGAACATCAACGAACTATTAGAGCAACGGTGTAGTTGAATGTTGTGAAATATCCAGATCGTGCCAAGCATTCACGATTTATGTATGCAAACATAAACTGTAAGTGTGGAGACTAAAATACGCCTACATTTCACTGCATCTACAGCTCCATACTAATGAATTCCAAAACTGATTACAGGTCTCCGAATGTTGTCTACGAAAAGTGGTGCAGCACATAAATGTAAAATTTTGTTTAAAGTGAAAGCATCGATTTCAAACCATATGTAAGTCAATCTTCGCAATATACACTAATTGTCAGTTGGAAATCCACGATGACTCAAAGAAGTGGATAAAAACCACACTCTTGGTCTATCAACGTTTGGTGCGTGTTCTTCAAGACTCACATCATTGGTCCCTGTTCCACTGATGGAAACACAAATACACTCAAGTGTCTCGAGTTCGTAAGATATGCTAAAAACGCACTTACGGAAAGACATACTACTGGATATCAGTGCGGTACCAACGCAGCATGTGCCCTCCCATTCCACATATGTGATGATAGACCCTCTTAAGAACATTTAGAGTGCATTGGAACGGTCGTTCAGGATACACGAAATGGTCTGCACACAAGATGGCGTGCACGCTCACCAGACTAAACACTTCTACATTTTTATCTGTGGCGAAAATTAAAAACAAGAAGTTTGTTAGGAAACACCCACAACTCCATAAGGCATGAAATGCGGTAGAAAGGGGGCATGTGTTGCCTATAACTCTAGATGAAATTCTGTTGGCAATATTGTTTCTCCAGAATCACTTTATAGCGTAAGGCAGTGCTCAAAATCAACATTTTGAGGACTTGGTATGACAGCTGTGATAATAAACGCAAGAACTGTACCTGAGTGACGTTCTTCTTCTTCTCTTGATACAAGAGAGCAGACGTTTATGAGACCTTTTCTCATGATCGTAGGACAGTGGTTTGCGGCGCTGCCATCTTGATACTATTTGATCAGGTCGCATATAAGCTATGTCGTTGAAGTTCTCTTAGAAGCTTCTTTCAAATGCCACCGCACCTAGATATATTTGTTCATTCTGGCCTGTCTTAGCTTCTTCACCCTGTTTAACTTGTTTTTGAAGTTCACTCATGTCGACATTGTGAGGAGACATTTAAGACTGAGAAGAAATGTCGGTCCACTACCAAAATAAACATTAAATTATTTTTATTTTACTCCGTCGATTGTCTAACAGTAATGAAGCTTAATATGTCAGCTCACCGTAATAGGCACTGCACTCTGAGGGCGGTTCCTAATAACTTGTGTCTGCGGAGCCGCATTAGCTCGGTGTCACACCTTTTTTTTTTTTTAATAAGATTATTTGTATTTACCGGTCGTGCAGGGTAATGAGATATCTGTGGACGAATTATTAGTCCTTCAGAACGACAAAGCGTCTGTAGCGGCCGTGTTCATTTATTTTTGTTCTCTCCAGTTACCTGCTGAGGCAGCGTGAAATTGCCATTGGCTACCCATTTTGGTCACATTCTATTGTGCTTTGATACAGAAAAAACTAATACTTTCTTTTTTCCAAATTTAAAGGCCGAAAGGTTGAAGACTCTTGGGACAAATAAGCTTGCTAAAATAGTGTTACTGTGGCTTCCTGCACTTGATACAGCAAAGTCTTGACTGCGCGTTCACGTGCTAAAAAATCCCCAGCGTTTACAGTCTCAGAAATGAAGACACGTAAGAGATTAATGTTCCGTTGATATCTATTTCTTTAGAAGGAAGGGAGATTGGGTCATCGTCGACTAGGTCATTACCAACGGAAATCAGGTATACTTTTCAGTGAACGACACCGGCAATCGCCTTAAGCGATTGAAGAAGAGCACGGAAAACGTGTATCTGTAACGTCAGATGGGAATTTGAATTTTAGTCCTCCTGAATATGAATCCTGTGGCTTACCACTACGCTTGGTTAGGTGGGCCACCAGCTCCGCAGAACGAAGGTGCACAAGAAAGTCAGCTATAATTTTACTGAGTGAGCTGCTCACTTGCAGTTACTCCTACTTAACTTTTACTGAATAAGCACAATGTCATCGAACTCTGGTTTGTGAATTTCATCTCCCTTAACCTTTGTTTTTCATGAAGTTCCTTCATGTGCTTATCTGTACTTTTGGGCGTATAATGGATAAACTGATCATTACTACTTTTGATCGGCTCTTAATAGTACACATTATCATACACTTCGGCTTTAACTTAGTATATATCGGTCCTAATGTGACTTTACCTTAGAATTATATCGGAATCGTGCCTATTGGTCCAAATGGCTCTGAGCACTATGGGACTTAACAACTACGGTCATCAGTCCCCTAGAACTTAGAACTACTTGAACCTAACTAACCTAAGGACATCACACAACACCCAGTCATCAAGAGGCAGAGAAAATCCCTGACCCCGCCGGGAATCGTGCCTATTTCTTTCAATATTTAACCCTAATACCACTAAGCTCGGATCTGTCACATGGATGTCTAAGAATGGGGGAGCAAAATTTGCCCTCACATTCTTTCACTTTTTAACATTTGTTTGTTTGTTTTGATTTGATTATTTAATGAACTAGGAATTTCTTTACTAGGTTGCAACACACTTTCCATAGTTATCAGGAACATTATAACCCATACAAATACAATATATAAAGTAATGAATATGAGAAATATTATTATATTTTTAACATGAAACTAACACTTTCATATACATCAGACATATTAAGAAATCATAAAAGAACGCACAATAGCAAAACCACAAATAAGAAAAACATAAAATCAAAGTCAGAAATTTCGATTGAGTTTTTCCTTCCAACTCACTTTCGCTTTCAATTTCACAACCTGTGCATGTCATTGTTTTCGCAGAATGAGTGGAACACACATACTTCGAACACCTGCAACAAACTATAGACACTTTTGTCATGTTGTCTTTTTCCTTTTTAGAGTTTTCACTCTTCAAACAGATGTGACATCTTCCCCTTGAATAAAATTCAACAGATTGAACACTTGCAGTAATGCTGGGCAGCGTTTTCCCTAGAACAATTTCCATTGCAGAGATGATAGGCTTTTGTAAACCCATGATATTCCTTTCTCTCGCTTCCACAGCTGGCCTAACGAGATGTTGACCTAATTCTAGCAGACACAGCCTTCTTACGTTATGCTTCTTCTTATTCCAATTTGGGTTGTTTATCATGAAGATTGTTCCAGCATTGAGACAGGCAATGTCCATCAAGGTGAACGGTCGCCTCCTCGTCCCTCACGTCGCGTCATTTGATCAATGTTGTCTATGCTCCCTTTGGATTCAAATGGTTCAAATGGCTCTGAGCACTATGGGACTTAACATCTTATGTTATCAGTCCCCTAGAACTTAGAACTACTTAAACCTAACTAACCTAAGGACAGCACACAACACCCAGTCATCACGAGGCAGATAAAATCCCTGACCCCGCCGGGAATCGAACCCGGGCGTGGGAAGCGAGAACGCTACCGCACGACCACGAGCTGCGGACCCCCTTTGGATTCATTGTAGTAGAGACAATGTTGTCTTTTTTTCTCTGTCGACTCATCCATCTTGTTATCATTGCGTTGTGTGGAAATAAGTAGGAGATTCTTAGTAGGCTTAAGTTTGGAGATGTATGAAACCAAGGTAACTGGTGCGTTGCCTGTTTTCGGATCTGTGAATAAGAACTTAGAGGAATATAGCTCAGTTCGTCATCGGCAGGTAGTTCATCCTTCCCTGCATGGACCTCCATTTTTAGAACATACCGGGTGTGTGCATCTGATAACATCCTAATCAATATGCCATACTTCCCAGGCTTGTCTTTCATAAAGACCTTAAACGGACATCTTCCTCGAAATAGGGACAGCATTTCATCGATCGTTAGAGCTGCACTTGGTATGCAGTATTTCACAAACATTTCATCGATTTTGTCGAAAACTTCACAAAGGGGACAAAACTTATCGTGCTTTCGTCTTTCGGTTATTGTTTCTTTATCATCAAATCTAATCAGTGACAGAAGTTCTCCACATCGAATACGACTCATTGTAGCTATGTAGATATTTTTTCCCAGTACTTTCCACCATAAGTCCTCAAGAGGCAGCCTAGTGTCATTATTTGTGCCCATGAGTATCAAAATACCAATGAAGGCGTACATTTCTTCTACGGTTGTAAGATTTGCGTTCACATTACGAACTTCTTGGTTTGTATAGTCCACGATAATCTTCGTTATTTCGAGATTTATAAAATTTTGAAGGATCCTGACACACTAGAGGTCAAGCCTTCATGAGTCAAACCTTCATGAAAATTCACTATATTTTGTACTAACCTGCTTACTTGCCTTGGAGGCGCAGTAATATATTCCCTACCGTTTTTTGCTGTAACAATGATGCTATAAGCAGGTGTATGCTGTTTATCAGGGGATGAACTCCCTGAACTTGACTCATTCTCAATTGCTGTGTCACTATCGTATGTAACAACTGTATCATCTTCTGCATCACTTTCATCACCTTCACTTGCTTCATTTATTGTAGCTGACACTTCTTCATCTGTGAGAAACCTCTGATACTGACGAGACATTTTATTAGAACTGCGAGTAATGTACAACTGCTCGAACAACAAAGGAGATTTATTTCAAAACAACAATGGCAACACAATACAGCGGTACCAACAGTCAGAAACTGCATTTATTTCTGCCATATTGAGAAATATTTTATTGAGAAAAGTTGTCTCACCGATGTCTAAGTGTAGGGGAAGGGGGGGGGGCAAAAACTGCCCGCACTTAAATATAATAGGCAGATTTAAATAATTCACAAAAATTATAAAACCATGACAGCACATACTCTAGATATTTTTCTACAACTACCTAAACTCTTGGTTCTTCACTCCAACATTAAGATGTATTACACAAATAAAACAAATACTGCGGGCAATTTTTGCCCCCACCCCCCGCCGCCTTAGTGCGAGTCCTGAAATAATCATCAATAGTTCCAGATTCTTCCATATGCTGTCTATTAATGCCACTAGTTACATTATGCCTCTCCCTGGACAACTTCAACCTATTTCTGCATTTCTCCCTAATTTCAATTTGGTGCCACCATTTCCAACATGTATTGACCAGTTACCTCTTTCTCCCTTATCTTTCTCTGCAGTCAAATCTGTTCTTGCCAGTGTACCACTCACCCCTTGTTCTTATCCCCCTTTCTCTACTTGTAACGGATATGAGCGTTTTCTCTCTCTCTCTCTCTCTCTCTCTCTCTCTCTCTCTCTCTTTTTCCAGGTTCAAGCCATCTATTGTTTTCCTTACTCAACGAGTGCACAATCTCCATGGCACTTAGTTTTCCAAGTTGTATAGCGTTCCACAGTTGCTGTAACTACTGCATCAGCCGTCTGAATACTTCCTCTACCGTGCCACTTAATGGCATTTATCTGATGTGCATTTCTCTCGCTTCGTTAGAGCACACTGACATTCCACAAATAAAAGAGAAAGAGGCAAAGATGTAAAGCACTCAATACTAGGTAAAGGCATAGGTATGATATATACAAGAGAGTCGTTCAGTGATTAAAGTAGAAAATCCACTTCTTGTATTTGTGTTTCGATATAGACCTGAAGATAGTCATTGCTGCCTAAAACCGGTCTGAGGACCTACAATAATTGTGATCATAGACGTCAAATCAAGAAATTTATTCCATATCTTCGGATCACTGCTCCATTCACGACCATGTCGCAGCTTGTAAAACTTGTCTAGTCTACTCCTCTTTAACCAGTACGTTGCAGCCCGATACCTGATAGTGTTATCAATCGGGTATGTTCCAAGCACCACGCACAGAGCTATCACTGATGTGGTGCCAACGCCCCTGGCACTTTCAGAAGGACACTCTTCTGCCAGTAACAGCTGGTCTGTTTGTGGGGAGAGTTAATCGGTGTGCCCATGTGCTGGCTGCAAAGCAAAGTACTTATTCGAAGAGTGCACAGTGGTATGCTCGTGCAATTGGCAAAAGTAGTCTGCATTCAACAGAGTTCAACCTACCCAGTCTGTGTTATATTTTTTCTTCTTTTTCTGTTGTTATTTTGATGTGAATACGAAAATTTAATTTTTCATCAATATGTACTACCAGACAGTGTGCAACGTTTGGCCTTTTTATGCTTGCTTCCCAGATCAATAAGGATCCCTTCTCTTCCGGTCCTTCGGTAATGTGTGTCCCTGGCTTTCTCTTCAAGATGGGTTTTGTTGTTTGCAGAGACTAATACTAGTGCATCATCTGCATATCCAACAACTCCATTTGTCCTATCTCCAAGAGGGATTCAGTAGTTATGTCCCAGAATATGGGTCCACAGATCAATCCCCAAGGGCTACTGTTTTCAATTTTCTTCGCCTTTTTTCTATTTTAATACTATGTTCCTGCAACAGTCTAAGAGACTGTTATACAGGGGCTATGGTCTCTCCACTTATCTTAATGCAACATCCATCATGGCGGTTATGGCATATATGTGTTGTGCATTTTTGACAGTTTCTAGAGATGACTAACTGCATCGTCTGTTGATTTTCCTTGCAAAAATCCGAATTCGTGTGGCTGAGGCCCGAAGAGTTCTATGAGTCTCTGGCAGCTCCACAGTACCTTCTACTGCACGTTAGCCATTATGTTTATAAGGCAAATTGTCCTACAAGT
Source organism: Schistocerca cancellata (assembly GCF_023864275.1). Taxonomy (NCBI): domain Eukaryota; kingdom Metazoa; phylum Arthropoda; class Insecta; order Orthoptera; family Acrididae; genus Schistocerca; species Schistocerca cancellata. The sequence continues at coordinate 325,742,393 of NC_064629.1, forward strand.
TCTGGGTATAAGGGATCTCTGTCCGCCGATTATTGGTGGGTTGCTGCATTCGAGGTTTTCCAAACCCTAAGTATCCTGCTTAGTTGTAAGGCAGGTGGTACAGACAGACAGTCTTGCGAAGTACTTTTGAACACGTTTTCCGAAAACAGTCTTCAACAGCTAATTCGACAGCCGACACGAAACTGAAATATTTTAGACCTTGTAGCGACAAACAGGCCTGACCTTATCGACGGCGTCATTGTAGAAACAGGAATTAGTGAGCATAATGTCATCATAACGACGATGGTCACTAAAGTTAATAAATCAGTCAAGATGATTAGAAGAGAATTTGCACTAGAAAGACCAGATAAGCAATTGTTAGCATACCACTTAGACACGTAATTGATATCATTTAGTTAATTATGATGGACATAGAGGAATTATGGGCAAAGTTTAAACGGACTGTAAATCGTGATCTGGAGACGTATGTGCCTAGTAAGTGGATTAAAGACGAAAAAGACCCACCGTAATTTAACAACGAAATTCGGAAAATGTTGACGAAGCAAGAGCTGTTGCAGTCTCAGTTCAAAATAGAACAGGCAAAGGTTAGTAGAGATTCGTACTTCTATCAAACTGCGCGAAGCATACAACCACCACCGTCATACCTTAGCAAAAGATCCGGCAAAGAACCCGAGAAAACTCTGCTCCTATGTAAAATCACCAAGGCTTCATCCAGTCACTCGTTGCTCCGTCTGGTGTTGCAGTAGGCGACACTATTTGGAAAGTCTAAGTTTTAAATTTCACGTTTAAGAAATTGTTCACGCAGGAGAATCGTACAAACTTACTGCCGTTTGACCATCGTACAGACTCAGATATGGTCGACATAGTAATAGGCATCCCTGGCGTACTGAAACAACTGAAAGAATTAAGAACAAGAAGTCGCCAGTTCCGGTTGGAATGCCAGTTCTGTTTTACGAAGATTACTCTGCAGCATTGGTCCGATACTTAGCTTGCGTTTATTGCGAATATTTCGCCCATCGCGAAGTCCAACGCGACTGGAAAATAGTTAGGTGACAATTGTATATAAGAAGGGCAAAAGAATGACCCATAAAAATTACAGACCAGTAGCCTAAACATCTGTTTGCTGCAGAGTTCTTGAACACACTCTCATTTAGAATACAATAAATTTCCATGAGAGGGAAGAACTTCTGTTCACTAATCTGAACCGTTTCAGGCAGCATCGCTAGTGCGAAACACAGCTTGCTCTTTTATCACATGGTTTGTCCAGAAAGTAAGTTCCGATCAGTCACGAATTGGAAACTACATTGGAAATAAAACATGTTTTATTTGCGACATTGGACTCCACCTTCTAGCTACTTCTCTACATAGTCGCCGCTCCGGCTAGGACATCTGACGCACCGTTATACGAACTTTCCAGTACCGTCGTGATAGAAGGCAGCCGCCTGTGCATCCCGCCAGTTCTCTATCCTCATCTGTAGCTCGTTGTCTGTGCGAAAATGTTGTCTATATACCCAGTGAGCAGAGATAAAACACAGAGGGAACCAATTATCGGCTGTAGTGCGGGTGATCAAACACTTCCCATCGAAAACGCTGGAAGAGCATTTTCATTGCCCCTGAAGATTGCGACCAAGAATTGTTACGAAGTAGGAACCGTATGACAGTTCTGTAATGTGAGCTGCATAACATCAGGCGAAATCTCTCACCAGGGTCTCATACTTGGCGGGAGACACTATTTTCTACGAATCTTTATGTGCACACCATGCACTCAGAACTGAAAATAGGGAAGTGATGTAACCCACGGGGGATACTAGAGACACTGTCGAACACATATGTGCAAAGCTTTACTAGATTTTCACAATGGTTTCCATTTCTTGACCGATCGGAACTTACTTCCCAAATATCCCTCGTATACTGCGAACAATGGATAAACGGCAACAGGCACATTTCATATTTCTAGATTTCCGAAAAGCATTGGACATGGTGCTTCAGTACAGACTGTTAACGAAGGTACGAACATATACACTCCTGGAAATTGAAATAAGAACACCGTGAGTTCATTGTCCCAGGAAGGGGAAACTTTATTGACACATTCCTGGGGTCAGATACATCACATGATCACACTGACAGAACCACAGGCACATAGACACAGGCAACAGAGCATGCACAATGTCGGCACTAGTACAGTGTATATCCACCTTTCGCAGCAATGCAGGCTGCTATTCTCCCATGGAGACGATCGTAGAGATGCTGGATGTAGTCCTGTGGAACGGCTTGCCATGCCATTTCCACCTGGCGCCTCAGTTGGACCAGCGTTCGTGCTGGACGTGCAGACGGCGTGAGACGACGCTTCATCCAGTCCCAAACATGCTCAATGGGGGACAGATCCGGAGACCTTGCTGGCCAGGGTAGTTGACTTACACCTTCTAGAGCACGTTGGGTGGCACGGGATACACGCGGACGTGCATTGTCCTGTTGGAACAGCAAGTTCCCTTGCCGGTCTAGGAATGGTAGAACGATGGGTTCGATGACGGTTTGGATGTACCGTGCACTATTCAGTGTCCCCTCGACGATCACCAGTGGTGTACGGCCAGTGTAGGAGATCGCTCCCCACACCATGATGCCGGGTGTCGGCCCTGTGTGCCTCGATCGTATGCAGTCCTGATTGTGGCGCTCACCTGCACGGCGCCAAACACGCATACGACCATCATTGGCACCAAGGCAGAAGCGACTCTCATCGCTGAAGACGACACGTCTCCATTCGTCCCTCCATTCACGCCTGTCGCGACACCACTGGAGGCGGGCTGCACGATGTTGGGGCGTGAGCGGAAGACGGCCTAACGGTGTGCGGGACCGTAGCCCAGCTTCATGGAGACGGTTGCGAATGGTCCTCGCCGATACCCCAGGAGCAACAGTGGCTGGGAAGTGGCGGTGCGGTCCCCTACGGCACTGCGTAGGATCCTACGGTCTTGGCGGTCCGGTCCCAGGTCGACGGGCACGTGCACCTTCCGCCGACCACTGGCGACAACATCGATGTACTGTGGAGACCTCACGCCCCACGTGTTGAGCAATTCGGCGGTACGTCCACCCGGCCTCCCGCATGCCCACTATACGCCCTCGCTCAAAGTCCGTCAACTGCACATACGGTTCACGTCCACGCTGTCGCGGCATGCTACCAGTGTTAAAGACTGCGATGGAGCTCCGTATGCCACGGCAAACTGGCTGACACTGACGGCGGCGGTGCACAAATGCTGCGCAGCTAGCGCCATTCGACGGCCAACACCGCGGTTCCTGGCGTGTCCGCTGTGCCGTGCGTGTGATCATTGCTTGTACAGCCCTCTCGCAGTGTCCGGAGCAAGCATGGTGGGTCTGACACACCGGTGTCAATGTGTTCTTTTTTCCATTTCCAGGAGTGTAGAATAGGTTCCCAGATATGTCAGTGGCTTGAAGTCTTCTTTGTAATAGAACCCAGTACCTTGTCCAAGACGACGAGTGTTCTGCGGAGACAAGGGTATCGTCAGGAGTGTTCCCGAGGAAAAGTGATAGGACCGATATTATTTCCTACATACATAAATAATGTGGGTGGGAAGCAATCTGCGGTAATTTGTTAATGATGCTGACGTGTACGGAAAGGGTCGTCGTTGATGGACTGTAGGAGGATGCAAGATGACTTAGACAAATTTTCTAGTTGGTGTGATATGTGGTAACTAACTCTAAACGTAGAAAAATGTAAGTTAATGCAGATGATTAGTAAAAACCAACTTGTAATGGGCCAATAGAGCATTATAAGTATGCTGCCTTACACCACTATGTCGTTTAAATATCTGGGCGTGACGTTGTCTTCAAGAAGGGTCGTCGAGCAGATGCGCAAAACTATAGACCTATATCTCTGACGTCAATCTGTTGTAGAATTTTAGAATATGTTTTTTGCTCGAGTATCATGTCGTTTTTGGAAACCCAGAATCTACTATGTAGGAATCAACATGGATTCCGAAAACAGCGATCGTGTGAGACCCAACTCGCTTTATTTGTTCATGAGACCCAGAAAATATTAGATACAGGCTCCCAGGTAGATGCCATTTTCCTTGACTTCCAGAAGGCGTTCGATACAGTTCCGCACTGTCGCCTGATAACAAAGTAACAGCCTACGGGATATCAGACCAGCTGTGTGGCTGGATTGAAGAGTTTTTAGCAAACAGAACACAGAATGTTGTTCTCAATAGAGAGACGTCTACAGACGTTAAAGTAACCTCTGGCGTGCCACAGGGGAGTGTTATGAGACCATTGCTTTTCACAATATATATATAAATGACCTAGTAGATAGTGTCGGAAGTTCCATGCGGCTTTTCGCGGATAATACTGTAGTATACAGAGAAGTTGCAGCATTAGAAAATTGCAGCGAAATGCAGGAAGATCTGCAGCGGATAGGCACTTGGTGCAGGGAGTGGCAACTGACCCTTAACATAGACAAATGTAATGTATTGCCAATACATAGAAAGAATGATCCTTTGTTGTATGATTATATGATAGCGGAACAAACACTGGTAGCAGTTACGTTTGTAAAATATCTGGGAGTATGCGTGCGGAACGATTTGAAGTGGGATGAGCATATAAAATTAATTGTTGGTAAGGCGGGTACCAGGTTGAGATTCATTGGGAGAGTCCTTAGAAAATGTAGTCCATCAACAAAGGAGGTGGCTTACAAAACACTCGTTCGACCTATACTTGAGTACTGCTCATCAGTGTGGGATCCGTATCAGGTCGGGTTGACAGAGGAGATAGAGAAGATCCAAAGCGTTTCGTCACAGGGTTATTTGGTAAGCGTGATAGCGTTACGGAGGTGTTTAACAAACTCAAGTGGCAGACTCTGCAAGAGAGGCGCTCTGCATCGCGGTGAAGCTTGCTGTCCAGGTTTCGAGAGGGTGCGTTTCTGGATGAGCGAATATATTGCTTCCCCCTACTTATACCTCCCGAGGAGATCACGAATGTAAATTTAGAGAGATTAGAGCGCGCACGGAGGCTTTCAGACAGTCATTCTTCCCGCGAACTATACGCGACTGGAACAGGAAAGGGAGGTAATGACAGTGGCACGTAAAGTGCTCTCCGCCACACACCGTTGGGTGGCTTGCGGAGTATAAATGTAGATGTAGATGTAGATGTGAAATGGAACGGGCATGTAAGGACTGTATTAGGGAAGGCGAATTGTTGACTTCAGTTGACTGCGAAAATTTAAGGAAAGTGCGGTTCATCTGTAAAGGCTACCGCATATAGGACACTCGTTCGATCTTTTCTTGAATATTGTTTCAATGTTTGGGAACTGCGCCAGATCGGATTAAAGGAAGACGTCAAAGCGGTTCAGAGGCGGCCTGCTAGATTTGTTGCTGGTACTTTCGAACAACAGGAAAGTGCTACGGAGATGCTTCAGGATATCATATGAAAATCTCTGGTGGGAAGGCAACGTTCTTTTGGAAGGACACTATTGACGAAATTTAGGAAACCTGAATTTGATGTTCACTGCAAAATGATTGTACTGCCGCCATCCCACACATCGCGTAAGGAGCACGTAGACATGATACGAGAAATTAGGGCTCGTACCCAGGCACACAGACAGTTGTTTTTCCATCGTTCTGTCTGCGAGTGGTTGGTTGGTTGGTTTGGGGAAGGATACCAGACAGCGTGGTCATCGGTCTCATCGGATTATGGAAGGATGGGGAAGGAAGTCGGCCGTGCCCTTTCAGAGGAACCATCCCGGCATTGGCCTGGAGTGATTTAGGGAAATCACGGAAAACCTAAATCAGGGTGGCCGGACGCGGGATTGAACCGTCGTCCTCCCGAATGCGAGTCCAGTGTCTAACCACTGCGCCACCTCGCTCGGTCTGCGAGTGGAACAGGAAAGGCAATGGCTAGTCGTGGTACAAGGTACGCTCCACCACGAACGGTGGCTTGCGGAGTATGTGCGTAGACGTAGATATAAATGTATATATGTATGGTGGTGGTGGTGGTGGTAACTTCCTATGGGACCAAACTGCTGAGGTCATCGGTTACTAGGCTTACACACTACTTAATCTAACTTACACTAACTTACGCTAAGGACAACACCCACACTCATGCCCAAGGGAGGACTCGGACCTCCGACGAGGGGAGCCGCGCGAACCGTGACAAGGCCCCCCTTGACTGCGCGGCTACAGCGCGCAGCATGTACGTATGTATGTATGTAGATGTTTAAGAATTCTGTTAAGTATCACGTGATCTGTAGTGCCAGTCTTTTGAGTACCTATGAATGGATTCTGTCTGGACCTTCTGCTATTTTTTTCTGTAGTTCTCTTACTGTTACCACAACTTCTTCGTGCGCAAACGTGCATGTGATTGTATCTGCTCCGAAATGGTTCAAATGGCTCCGAGCACTATGGGACTCAACTGCTGAGGTCATCAGTCCCCTAGAACTTAGAACTACTTAAACCTAACTAACCTAAGGACATCACACACATCCATGCCCGAGGCAGGATTCGAACCTGCGACCGTAGCGGTCACGCGGTTCCAGACTGTATCGTTTAGAACCGCTCGGTCACTCCGGCCGGCGATTGTATCTGCGTTGTATGGGGTGTGTAGGTCTTCTCTAGGAATGTTTTGTGGCTGTGTGTCCGTGTTAATGATATCATCGGGGAGGACTTTATTCAGCAGAAATTGTGCTATATTTCTCCATTCTCTAGTCACTGTACCGTTATCCTGTCGAATCTTACCCATGACCAATGGGATTTTAATCTTTTCGGGTAGTATTTTGTATGATCACCCAAAATGTTCTGTTCTGCACTGTTGCCACGAATTGGTTCCAGTGACGTGCAGCGGATGCCTGGAGAACGTACGCAGCAGGTGGTGTTACGGCATTGGGTTGTTTATCGTGGTTAGGGTGCGGTCCCCTTATTGAGCTTACGAAAACGATGAATGGCCAAGGGACACGAAGACTATTTGTATTAACATGACAATAATACCTGTCCTAAAGCGGCGTCGGTTAGGCAGTGATTTGTGGACAATGATATTCTTGAAATGGACTGGTCTTTCCAAAGTCCCTACCTGAATCCAAAGGAATACCTCTGAGAAGAGTTAGAGGATTCAGCTTCTAGCATCTTTAACTTCTCTGACTTCGGCTCTTGAAGAAGAATTCGCAACCATTCCTCCGTACCCATTCAGACACTTCATTGAAAGTGTTCCCAGCATATTTCAATCCGTCATAAAGGCGAAGGGTGGAAACACTCTACATTCATGCCCACTAAAAAGTGTCCGAATACGTCTCATCAGACACACATATACAGAATGTAGATGGTGTTACTCGTAGTATCTACATTGTGCGGTTGCGCTGAAATTCTGATCAGTTTCAGTTTCATATCAAAATGTATAGTAAACTTCATCCCAATTTGAGATTTGTTTCATGCTCTCTTTATGGCGTTGCAATTTCAGTGGCCAAAACTGTACTGCAAGATATCGTGCGTGAATAAAGTGAGCTGTTATATTCACACATTGTTCGCCTTGAAGTTTTTTAGTTCTCAGAAACTTTTCCTTCTGTCTATTGTTCCGCAGGAAACTATGTTCACTTAGCAACCATTTACAAGTGATTGACAACATTTGCGCGATCAATGTCCTGCAACACGTGGCTCGACTGTACGATTGTTCATACCCTTGACAGTTGACACGATTAGCGTATCTGCTACATGACAGCTTACCAACCTGTCTGCGATATGAATACAATATGCTGTCCACTTCCTGTGTCAGCTTATGTACCTAAGATGAACATTAGACCCTCGAAGCCCCACCAGTGTCGGGGTGCCCCAATTAAATGCCTGGAAAACTGTTATCTACTCTACTGGCTCTCAATCAGAGGTGCAACTGTAAAGTAAAGGCGGGTTTAGCAAAAAAAAGTCTGGCTGCGACAGCGGCCAGTGTTGCATGCACTGTACACGTTTTTCTAGCGTGAGGATGAGCGAGTGGCGTGCTGTGGCGCAGAAAGTTTGGTCGGCGGCTCAAAGAGTTTTTAGGCTGATGAGATCGCCAGCGGCGGGCAGATAGCGCGCCCGTGTTCCTTCTATCGCTTCTCACACGCGACCGCACAGCCCCCGGCCTGACCCGCCACGAATGGATGCCCCTGACGCTCCGACGCTCCGAGTGCTTTCTGAAAATTACTGTCAGTTGTCGCTTAAATTGTCCGAGTCACATCGACTGATTTCGTGATAGAACGCATGATAAATCTGAGAGATCTAATCTATTTCTCACCAACGTGACCCTTAACTCTCATTTCCTCCTTTATTCGTGGTTACTCTCCCTTCACCAGAAAAATGCTGAATTTAATAACAGTTATTCAGATTTCATTAGTACATGATTGGGCTCGAAGTGGATTAGAAATTATTCTTCCAACTACCTCGAGTAATTAACGAAGCGAAGCGGCACAGTAAGGGTAAAACCGCCCTTCAGTACCCGTTACTAACGTGTTGACTTAAAGCTATCTAATTTTGTCTAATTTGTCTCACGTATTTGCATATTTGCAACTATTCCTCTGCGATGAATAAACACTGAATTAATGCATGGCTGCCTTCAAAAAGGCAAAAGAAAAAAGACCACCTTCCCTAGTGAAACAAGTTTTGTATGAGGATACGTCTCAATCTGACATAATCTCTCTACACCGCCAAATTTATCAATTTAGGCGATTTTGAAGTTTACTATCCTGTATTTCATGTGGTTAGTTATAATAACATACTTCATTTCTACTAGGATGTGCTGAAAAGTGATGCCTCCGAATTTTTTTATGTGAAAAGTCTTAAGGTTTTTTAAATAAAGCAAACGTTATACACATTCTGTGTCTATTCTTCATGTCTACATATTTATTCCTTGACATGGTCACACTGGCGACGAACACATTTCTCCCAGTAAGCAACCAGTTTGGTGATACCGACACTGTAGAGTGTTTGACCTTGTTGACAGAGCCTCTTCTTGCACCGCTTCATCGCTGTCAGAGTGAGTCCTCGAAGGTGTTCTTTAAGTTTTGGAAACATATGAAAATCAAATGGGATCAAGTCGGGGCTATATGGAGGAGAGTCGATGACGGTGAACAAAAGGCGTAGGATTATTGCAGATTGCGTAGTGCTTGCTTGGCTTGTGACACTGTCACTCCTTCGCACAAAGACTTTCTACGTGTTTTACGCGGTCTCACGTGTCTTTGATATCTTTAATTGTTTCTGCTATGCACTAATCTGTGAATGATCATTCCACAATTCTTTCACGTCTTCTCGTTGCTGTTCTAATTCACTTATTCTCTACGAATTTTTTTGTTATTTCTACCTGTGCATTCTTTACTATCTTCTTCCCTGTTCCTGTAAGGTCATCAGAATCTTCTTCGATGGATGAACAGACGTTCTGCGTTTTTCTTCGCTACTGCCGCCTATTTTCTTACTGCTAATACTTCGATCCTCGTTATTCTTGAGTCTTTCTTCTCATCTACTGCTAACCGCTTTGCCTCTGCTGACATTTTCTTAATTGTCGTCAACTCGTCTTTGATCTCGATTATATATTTCTTCAGTTCTTTATCGACTCCTTTCTTTCTTTACTCTCTTTCCGCCTTACGTCTTCTGCTTCTTAAAATCATTTTTCCCTCTCTTCTGCTTCGTTTAAAAATTCTGAGAGTGTTTCCTTTTATGTATTCTTATCCATGGCCACATCTGGAGTGGATGCCCATAAACTCATCGCAGTACATGACTTCGATGACAAAACCGACCTATCAGCATTCCTTGATGAAGCATTACTTGCTGTGACTACAGCATCAACATGTCTGAAATCAGCTCCCCGTTCATCCTCACTGTCATAAGACATCTCACTAAATTCCCCGTAGTCTGACCCTCCATTATCCATTCTGTCACAGCTTCTACCTGATTGTTCCGCACGAAAATTGATCAGACCATCACTGGGCTCATCTACCTTCCTACTTTGCTCATGATCCGTATTACCATAATTTCCATTTATATTCTTTTCGCGCTTTAATCGTACTCTACTTCTCGTTAGTATTCAAGCGATCCTTTAGCATATATTTCTATGAACTGAACAAATTACCTCGTATCCCTGCAAAACAGCAACACCAGAACAGAAAAGCTTACACTATCTCGACACAATTATGTCTCAAGGAATAACCACTCCAATAGTGAACAACGCTGTTATCGACTCTGTAAACAACAACCCATGGTATAGAAAAAACAGTTCAATACACACACAAAAAGTCATCTAGAAAAGAAACACACAGTTTGCTAAATTTTCGCCAGCTGCTATAACTACCGCGAAACTACATGTTCACAGTTCTGTGACATAAAAAAAGGGAATCCTGGTAACCCGATCCTGCCGGGCATCGTGTTATATACGATATTACTTCAATAATATGTGCCTGACTGCATCTTAAAAGGTTCCAAAAATTCTGAATCCTGCCAGAGAACGACAATTTACATAATGCGTTATGTTTTGTGAAACTTATGTGGGTACCTCTACTGAACTTCTGCCCCAGGAAATCCCAAGACACAGAACCATCCTTCGGTTACACTAGCGCAGAATGTTATGCAAGGTTTACACACAAACGACTGATTGTGACCCTTAGCAGTGAAGCTGAAGTTAACATGATGCACAATATTCCAAAATATTCTTTTCAAGTCCCAAATAAGTGAAGGAAATTAATAAGATAAAAATATCTTCTGTAGTAACAAATGAGCTTTCAAGTACGTATAAATTTGTTTCAACAGACAATGATACTTGCCATGAATTGTCATAAACAACATCAATTACGTCTGAGTCCTTATATAATAAAATGAATTGTGTGTACTGATGTACAGTTAACAAAGCTGGGAATGGCTGGAAAATTAACACCTATTCCAACATTAGTTATGAAAACTCGATCTGACTGCAACTAATTCGTTGACTGTGATTGTGAACTGCAAATCTGCAGGCTACAACGAAATCCTAATCGGATAGCAACTGCTGCTGTTTGAAAATGCTCACCATGAACGGCAAAAATTCACCTTGAAAATTCATACTATGCCAAAGTTATAGGATGCACACAAAATACAAGATGGAGTCAGCAATGTGGCGACAGATGGACATCTGTGTCGACTCGAATGGTAAACTTCCGTCTCGTTCTGCACGTCCGAGTCCTAAATCCTCCCACTAACACCTGTCGTAGCCCTTTGCCGGTAACTCCATCGAACACCTTCCGTGGACTATGCCCGACGCTTACTCGTCCCATAGCCTCCGCCCGAAAGACCTCTCTCTGTCTCTTCACTATGATTTTTGAAAAACACTCCACGTGGACTACACTCCAAAAGCTAAAACTACCAATAATAACACGTTAGCACTGCCACAGGCCAACTGAAAAATTCTCCGCTCTCCATACAGCCTCCCTCCAGAAGACGGGCAAATTCTCCAACTCGAATCCTATCGTTATAGGTGACAAGGAATAGGTGGCCATCGGCAAGTCCCCTGACATCACAGTTCGTGTCCCAATCAAGAAATTTTCTCCTCGCTTGCTGGAAGCAGCTTGTTGAGGGTGCCTGTATGAACCTAAAAAAACGTGATGACTGTCCTGACGACGCTGTGATGGGCATACTGCCATGTCGGCCCACATTAGCCACAATGGCGAAAAATTTTTCGTGATCCTAGCAGATACGGTTCTCGGCAGGAAGCTCCACAGGAGACATCGGCTAGATCCCTGGAGATTCAAAAGAATGTCCTCTCCCTAGCAAGGAACAATTACCAAGGGCTGTCCAGTCACGATTCCGCTAAAAAAATTGTAAAAGTCCAATCTAGATCAGTGGTGGTCAACTTGGTCCCTATCGCCTACTTGTGGGCTTTTCAGCTTTTATGGTGGACGCTAGGCAGTAAGGGTTTTAAAAACATTTTCATTAGGTTTTCATAAAATGTTGGCATAAAGTATTTGGTATGCAATAATTATTGTGTACTTTAACTTTCTGTAACACTGATTTTTAAATTTTATAAGTTAAAGTTATTTCTGTACTTTATAAATCATCATTACTGTGGAATCAGTGGTTAATTAGAAAATTTTACTACTAACAGAGATACAAAAGTGGGAGGTGAATAAGATAGAAAAGATTGACTACCTCTGGTCTAGAACCTCTGGGACAATACACTGTTGCCCGCTAAGAGCTCCCCAGGCTAGCCGACCCCCTGATGCACCATCGCGTCCGCCAGCATGACTTCCACTGCATGAAAGCGGCATCCGGGGTTCCTAGCCCATACATGACCGTCTTTGTTCCACGAAGTGACGATAATCTCGAAGTGACGACAATGAAGTGAGAAGAGTGTACAATGAGTAATAATAATAATAATAATAATAATAATAAAACCCGTGGAGGCCCGGGAAAAGAATAGGCCTCCGGTATGTTCTGCCAGTCGTAAAAGGCGACGAAAAGAACAAACCACTAATAGGGCTAACCCCCCTTTTAGTATGATTACTTGGTTCAGGACAGAACTAAAGAAGCCTCGGACAAGCGCCGTCATGGTCGGCGACGACGCTTGAACACTATGCCCGCCCACAATGGTAACGACACTGCTAGCCAACTGGAAAATGATTTAAATCCAAATGAGGTGTTTTGCAGGATATGCTTCCTGCAACCACCCTAGAAGGAAAACAGAGGATGAGATGGTCTGATGAAGTTAATCGACACCTCATGTTCTGCTATTACCAAGCAACAAACCTAGGAACCAACACAACTGGATACAGATCACAAGTATACACAACATTTATTACCAGATACCCGGAATTAAAATTTTTAACAGAACAACGACTAGCTGTTCAGATCCGTGTAATAATAAAAAATAACAGGATACCCCAGTCAGAATTAGAAAACATCAAACAACAAGTACAACAAATACTGGAACAAAATAATGTGCAATCAGAAGAAGAAGAAAATACAGTAATGGACTCAAACATCCCAGAGCAAACAAACTAAGACCAACACGCATCAATTAAACAATCAGAGGAAAACGAAATCTTAAGACAGCCACCAGAACAATCACAAATAGAACACGAAGAGACACACGTGTTAGATATAGAAGAGAAATTTCAGCTGACATATATAGAGTACAAAGACACAAATACAGACATTAGACCATTCTTGCATAGACCGCCAAATAACCCACAAGTCGAAACAACAATAAAAACTATCAACACAGTCATACACAACAAAATAAATGAAAATACAACTATGGAAGAGTTACAACTACTGGTTTATATAGGAGCACTCACTACACTAAATATACACACTAGGCAGAGATCAGAACAAACCAACACACAGAAGAAACCCACAAAACCAGCATGGCAACACAGGCTACAGATCAGAATAGAAAAACTGAGAAAAGACATCGGACAGCTAACACAATTTATAGGAAATGAAATATCAGACAAAAAACGAAAAAGGTTATGTAAAATCTCACAACAAGAAGCAATAGAGCAATTAGATGAAAAAAAAGCAGAAATTACAAGCATTGGCCAAACGACTTAGAAGATACAAAAAAAGTGAAAATAGAAGGAAACAAAACCAAACATTCAACACAAACCAAAAGAGATTTTACCAAACAATAGATGACACACACATTAAAATAGACAATCCACCAAACATAACAGACATGGAACACTTCTGGAGCAACATATGGTCAAACCCGGTACAACATAACAGGCATGCACGGTGGATACAAGCAGAAACAGACACATACAAGATGATACCACAAATGCCTGAAGTGATAATTTTGCAACATGAAGTCACCCGAGCAATTAATTCTACACACAATTGGAAAGCCCCTGGAAATGATAAAATAGCAAATTACTGGCTAAAGAAGTTCACCTCAACACATTCACATCTAACTAAATTATTTAACAGTTACATTGCAGACCCATACACATTCCCTGATACACTTGCACATGGAATAACCTATCTGAAACCTAAAGATCAAGCAGACACAGCAAACCCAGCTAAATATCGCCCCATAACATGCCTACCAACAATCTACAAAATATTAACTTCAGTCATTACACAGAAATTAATGACACATACAACACAGAACAAAATTATAAATGAAGAACAAAAAGGCTGTTGCAAAGGAGCACGAGGATGTAAAGAGCAACTGATAATAGATACAGAGGTGACATATCAAGCTAAAACTAAACAAAGGTCCCTACACTACGCATACATTGATTACCAAAAAGCCTTTGATAGTGTACCCCACTCATGGTTACTACAGATATTGGAAATATACAAAGTAGATCCTAAATTGATACAGTTTCTAAACATAGTAATGAAAAACTGGAAAACCACACTTAATATCCAAACAAATTCAGATAACATCACATCACAGCCAATACAGATTAAGCGTGGAATATACCAAGGAGACTCATTAAGTCCTTTCTGGTTCTGTCTTGCTCTGAACCCACTATCCAACATGCTAAATAATACAAATTATGGATACAATATTACTGGAACATACCCACACAAAATCACACATTTGCTATACATGGATGATCTAAAACTACTGGCAGCAACAAATCAACAACTCAACCAATTACTAAAGATAACAGAAGTATTCAGCAATGATATAAATATGGCTTTTGGAACAGACAAATGTAAGAAAAATAGCATAGTCAAGGGAAAACACACTAAACAAGAAGATTACATATTGGATAACCACAGCGAATGCATACAAGTGATGGAAAAAAACAGATGCCTATAAATATCTAGGATACAGACAAAAAATAGGAATACTTATGCTATACCAGTATTGACCTACTCATTTGGAGTAGTGAAATGGAGTGACACAGACCTAGAAGCACTCAATACACTTACACGATCACAATGCCACAAATATAGAATACATCACATACATTCAGCAACAGAAAGATTCACATTAATTAGAAAGGAAGGTGGTAGGGGATTTATAGATATAAAAAACCTACATTATGGACAGGTAGACAATTTAAGAAAATTCTTTCTAGAACGAGCATAAACTAGCAAAATACACAAAGCAATCACACATATAAATACATCAGCTACACCATTCCAATTTCATAACCACTTCTACAACCCTTTAGATCACATAACATCAACAGATACAAAGAAAGTAAATTGGAAAAAGAAAACACTACATGGCAAGCACCCGTATCATCTAACACAGCCACACATGGATCAAGACGCATCCAACACATGGCTAAGAAAAGGCAATATATACAGTGAGACGGAAGGATTCATGATTGCAATACAGGATCAAACAATAAACACCAGATATTACAGCAAGCATATTATTAAAGATCCCAATACCACAACAGATAAATGCAGACTTTGCAAACAACAAATAGAAACAGTAGATCACATCACAAGCGGATGTACAATACTAGCAAATACAGAATACCCCAGAAGACATGACAATGTAGCAAAAATAATACATCAACAACTTGCCATAAAACATAAACTAATAAAACAACACGTTCCCACATACAAGTACACACCACAAAATGTACTGGAGAATGATGAATACAAATTATACTGGAACAGAACGATTATAACAGATAAAACAACACCACATAACAAACTTGACATCATACTCACCAATAAAAAGAAGAAATTAACACAACTAATTGAAATATCCATACCCAACACAACAAATATACAGAAGAAAACAGGAGAAAAAATTGAAAAATACATCCAACTGGCTGAGGAAGTCAAGGACATGTGGCATCAGGATAAAGTCGACATTATACCAATCATACAATCAACTACAGGAGTCATACCTCACAATATCCACCAGTACATCAATGCAATACAGCTACATCCAAACATATATATACAACTACAAAAATCTGTAATTATTGATACATGTTCAATGACCCGAAAGTTCCTAAATGCAATATAACATGTACCGTACAGTTAAAAGGAAGTCACGCTTGTTCAAGGTCCGCGTCACTGTCCATTTTTGACCAGACATAACGTCTGAGAATAGAAAGAAATAATAATAATACCTCTCTCTGAGGAAGGGATGTTAATACAGATATGCTCCCCAACATACACTACTGGCCATTAAAATTACTGCACCACGAAGATGACGTGCTACACACACGAAATTTAACCGACAGAAATAAGATGCTGTGATATGCAAATGACTAGCTTTTCAGAGCATTCACACAAGGTTGGCGCCGATGGCGACACCTACAACGTGCTCACATGAGGAAAGTTTTCAACCGATTTCTCACACACAAACAGCAGTTGACCGGCGTTGCCTGGTGAAACGTTGTTGTGATGCCTCGTGTAAGGAGGAGAAATGCGTACCATCACGTTTCCGACTTTGATAAACGTCGGATTTTAGCCTATCGCGATTGCGGTTTATCGTATCGCGACATCGCTGCTCGCGTTGGTCGAGATCCAATGACTGTTAGCAGAATATGGAATCGGTTGGTTCAGGAGGGTAATACGGAACGCCGTTCTGGATCCCAACGGCCTCGTATCACTAGGAGTCGAGATGACAGGCATCTTATCCGCATGGCTGTAACGGATCGTGCAGCCACGTCTCAATCCCTGGGTCAACATATAGGGACGTTTGCAAGACAACAACCATCTGCACGAACAGTTCGACGACGTTTGCAGCAGCACGGACTATCAGCTCAGACACCACGGCTGCGGTTACCCTTGACGCTGCATCGCAGACAGGAGCGCCTGCGATGGTGTACTCAACGTCGAACCTGGGTGCACGAATGGCAAAACGTCAGTTTTTCGGATGAATCCAGGTTCTGCTTACAGCATCATGATGGTCGCGTCCGTGTTCGGTGACATCGCGGTGAACGCACATAGAAAGCGTGTATTCGTCATAGCCATACTGGCGTATCACCCGGCGTGATGGTATGGGGTGCCATTGGTTACACGTCTCGGTCACCTCTTGTTCGCATTGACGGAACTTTGAACAGTGGACGTTACATTTCAGATGTGTTACGACCCGTGGCTCTGCCCTTCATTCGATCCCTGCGAAACCCTACATTTCAGCAGGATAATGCACGACCGCATGTTGCAGGTCCTGTACGGGCCTTTCTGGATACATAAAATGTTCGACTGCTGCCCTGGCCAGCACATTCTCCCGATCTCTCAGCAACTGAAAACGTCTGCTCAATTGTGGCCGAGCAACTGGCTCGTGACAATACACCAGTCACTACTCTTGATGAACTGTGGTATCGTGTTGGAGCTGCATGGGCAGGTGTGCCTGTACACGCCATCCAAGATCTGTTTGACTCAATGCCCAGACGTATCGAGGCCGTTATTACCGCCAGAGGTGTTGGTTCTGGGTACTAATTTCTCAGGATCTATGCACCCAAATTGCGTGAAAATGTAATCACATATCAGTTCTAGTATAATATATGTGTCCAATGAATACCCGTTTATCACCTGCATTTCTTCTTCGTGCAGCAATTTTAATGGCCAGTAGTGTATTACTTATATACGCATCTCATGTAGGACTTACAGTGCACAGATCACATTTTTAATGTACGTTATTCTGCAAAAATAAAATAGTAGATTATGTCCTCCTTGATACCTTAAAATAGTGTTACTAATTACTTAAAACAAATGATTATGAAGGTAGGATTTTATCTGGGCATTACTTGTTATGCATTCGCCATTAAGCATCACCCACTACTGCATCTTTAATAGTATTCTGACAGAACATGGATGTCATTTACTGGAGGGAGAGAGAGGAAACCATATATTGTTAAGTTCTAGCCAGGAGGCATAATGTGTTATGTTTTAGCTGTTAAGCGTTAGAAGTTACTGGCTCGTAAATAGTATTCTGACTCACAATCTTGATGCCAGTTACTGGAGGGGGAAAACTGTAGTGCCTAAGCAATACATTATAATGTTGTTGCCTGGAGGCGCTATGCATTTGCTGTTGGGATATAATTAGAACTGTAGATACACAGAGTATCGTTTATACAATGGTAAAGCCTGGAGATGCACTTCTACACCAGCCAACTTTTGTGTATTCTTATAGTCAGCGGTCAGTGATGCTCAGTGATCCATGTTGTTCAGTGATCTGTGATGCTCAGTAATCACTGATGGTCAGTAATCAGTGACAGTCTGTTATCAGTGATGGTCAGTATTCAACGATAGTAATCAATGATGGTTAGTGACCAATGAGTGTCAGTGATTAATGATGGCGAGTGACTGATTATTGTCAGTGATCAATGATACTCAGTGTCAGTCAGTGATTAATGATGATCAAGCATCAAATTTTAGTCAGTGGTGAACTGAAGTGATGGTCCATGATCAAAGACGATAAGCAATCAGTTATGGTCAGTAATCAATAGGTATTAGATATTTCTTTCTTTTCCTAGTGCCTTTGTCCCGCGGTTGCGCAGGGTCGACATGGTTAGAATCGAATGTGGCAAGGTTAATTTTAAGGGGTGACCGGATGCCCTTCCTGTTGCCACCCCATACCGCCTGGGACGGAATTAGTGTACCCCAGCAGTCTGCGTCTAGTGTAGTGCATGGAATAGTGCGAACACATAACTGAGGTGGAACATGGGGGATATTCACCTAGTGGGATGTGGAAAACCGCCTGGAAACCACATCCAGCCTGGCTGGCACACTGACCGACGTCGGTAATAAGCTGGGCGGATTCGATCCAGGGCTGGCACGCCTACCCGAATCCAGGAAGCAGCGCATTAGCGCTCTCGGCTAACCTGGCAACTAGGCGTTAGATATTTACTGTTTAGCGTTATCGTTAGGCACTTAGTATCTTCTGTTTGGCATTAACTGTTTAGCGTTCAGTGTTTAACATTTAGCGTTAAGCGTTTACCGTTTAGTGTTTGCCATTGAGTGTTAAGAGTTTACCGTTCAGCGCGTGCTCTTGAGCGTTCAGTATTTTACAATTTAGCATTTACCTTTAAGCGTTTAGCGTTTAATCTGTAGTGTTTCCTAGAATAGTGTATGGCGTATAAACACCCAACTGGCCTATTTCCATCAACACACAATTGGTCTGTTTCCATAAACGTGGATTTTTATTACAAAACTGGAAAGCGTTAGGGATGGGATTATAATGCACGTAAATAGTGCAACTTCTCACCATTTTTATGCTGGAAATAATGAATATATTTGACTTTCGAGGAAATAGTATGACTTTCCATTTTAGGTTACGTAATTTTTATGCATATCTGTTGGATCTTTTAATATTACACTCTGAGTGCCTGGAAAGAATAAGGGGAGGGATATAGAGACCACACTTCGTCAGTCTCCAAAGAAGGAGAGGAGATTTCTAAATTTTCCATTAACACCATTGTGCTATTTCCACCAGTTTGAATTTGTAATTCTATGACCGGCTAACGATAAGATGTACGGCGCTGAGACTGAATGGAGGTATGGGGAAAAAGGACGCGCCTTTAATTTTCCACTCATACAATTGGGCTATTTCCGCCATCTTGGATTCTTAATGCTGTGCTATGATTGCTTGCAGACAAGGAGGTGGTGTAACTTCCCACTTACTACGTCACTAGTTCAAGTTCATCAATGGCGTTATGTATGACATCACTAACAGAATGGATATCACTTGTCAAGGTCCGAAGGGAGAGAACAGCGCAAAAGTGTACCAGATAGTACATATCTGTACTACTGATGCCCTCTTTCAGTCAAATTTTCTTTCTCCTTGGTTCTGTTCGGTACCTCCTCATTAGTTACATGCTCTACACATCTAATCTTCAGCATTATTCTCCGGTTCTACAATTAAAATCTTGTGTTCTCTTCTAATCTGAACTTTTTGTTGCTCAGTTCCATACAAGGCTAAATACAAGACAAATATCTTAAGAAAAGACCCCCAAACACTTAAATCTCTATTCAGTGTTCATGAATTTCTCTTCTTCGAAAACGCTTTTCTTTCTATGGCCAGTCTACATTTTATGTACTCTCTACTTCAGCAATTTTCAGTTACTTTGGTGCCAAAATAGCAAAATTTATCTGCTAAATTTACAGTCTCTTTTTCCACTCTGATTCCCTCAGCATCACCTGACTTAAGCCTATTAAATTCTATTAACTTTGTTTTTCTTTTGTTGATGATCATTTTATATCCGTCTTTCAAGAAATTGTCCAGTCCATTCAAAATGCCCTTCCTAATCCTTTGCTATCTCTGACATAACTGCAATGTCATCGGCAGATCTCAAAATTTGTTTATCTTCTCCCTGAAATTTAGTTCTTTCTTCAGTTAATTCTTTGATTTCCTGTACTACTTGCTCAGTGGACAGATTGAGTAGCATCAGAGATGCTGCCTTACTCCGTTGTCAACCACTGCTTCCCTTTCGTGCCCCTACACTGGCATCTGCTTCTGTTCAAGTTGTAAACAGCCTTCCACTCCCTGTATTTTACTTCTACTAGCTTCAGTATTTCAAAGAGTGGCTTCCATTCAGCACTGCAAAGCTTTCTCTTAGTCTGCAAGTGATATAAACGTATTTTTGGGCTTCCTAAGCTTATCTTCTAAGAGAAGTGCAGGGTCAGTTGCCTCTCGTGTTCCACCATTTCTCCAAAATACAAGCTCATCTTCTCCGAGGTTGACTTCTAACAGTTCTTCCATTCTTCTGCAAGGAATTCGTGTTAGTATTTTCTAGCCACGACTTTTTAAACTGACAGTTCGGTAATATTCACATCTGTCTAAACCTACGATCTTTATAAGTGGAATTATTACATTCTTCTTTAAGTATGAGGGTATTTCGTCCGTCTCATATATCTTGCACAACACGTGGAATAGTTCTGTCGTGGCTGGCTCTCGCAAGGCTATAAGTAACTCGGACAGAAAGTCGTCTGCTCCGCGGGCCTTGTTTCGACTTACATCTTTCACTGCTCAAATTCTTCTCGCTGTATGATGCATCCTGTCTCATCTGCATTTACGTCCTCTTCCGTATCTGTATATAGCCTCCAAGTTCATTTCCCTTATATAGCCTCGCTATATACTCCTTCCTCCTATCAGCTTTCCCTTCTTTGCCTAGTGCTGGTTTTCCATATGACCTCTTGATATTCATACAGCTGTTTTCTTTTCTGCCAAGCCCTCTTTAATTTTCATATACGTGGTAACAACTACATTTCGCCTTATGATATATGCTTCTATAGCATCACAACTATTCTCAAGCCATTTCTGTTTATGCACTTTACACTTCGGGTCAGTCTCATTTTTACACGGTTGTGTTCCCTTTCATCTGCTTAATTTGATGCATTTTTTATTTTACCCTTTCATCAACTAATTTCATTATTTCCTCTGACATCCAATGTTTTCTACTAAACCTCATTTTTTTATCTATTTGATCCCCTTCTGCCTTCACTAATTCATCTCTCAAAGCTATCCATTCGTCTTCTGCTGTATTAATTTCCCCTCTTGCAGTCCATTGTTGCCTAATGCTCCCTCTGAAACTCTCAGTTCTTATGGTGATAATGTTAATAATAATAATAACCGAGCGAGGTGGCGTAGTGGTTAGACACTGGACTCGCATTCGGGAGGACGACGGTTCAATCCCGCGTCCGGCCATCCTGATTTAGGTTTTCCGTGATTTCCCTAAATCGCTCCAGGCAAATGCCGGGATGGTTCCTTTCAAAGGGCACGGCCGACTTCCTTCCCCGTCCTTCCCTAATCCGATGAGACCGATGACCTCGCTGTCTGATCTCCTTCCCCGAAACAACCAACCAACCAATAATAACAACAGGCCGGCCGGGGTGGCCGAGCGGTTCTAGGGGCTACAGTCTGGAACCGCGTGACCGCTACGGTCGCAGGTTCGAATCCTGCCTCGGGCATGGATGTGTGTGATGTCCTTAGGTTAGTTAGGTTTAAATAGTTCTAAGTTCTAGGGGACTGATGACCTCAGATGTTAAGTCCCATAGTGCTTAGAGCCATTTGAACTATTTAATAATAACAAAAAGAATGATGATAAATCGTGATTTGTATTAATACTTCCTCGGCTGACAATTAGATTACTCTCTATTTCAGTGGCATGTAACTACCACACAACTGAATGTTAAGTAAGACTCATCTCGAGTCGACACGCCGGAGCAGATTTCAACAAAATTCTACCGATTGTGTCATCAGGACACGGTGTGAAATATTCCAGAAAGAGTTTATTGTAATTGGGAATCAGTTTGAAATAGCGGTGGATGTGCGTCTTTCTGCTACTTGTGGCGTCCACTAACCCACTTTTATATCTGGCGATGCAACATTTCTACCAGCGATCTTCCACAATACCAAGTATTTTTCTGTAAAGAGCCATTTAACGCTGCTCAGCTCGATATTTGAAGTTACCGAAAGTTTCAGGCAAGGGTCTCTTTGAGCAAAATTTATTTTTTCTAAATGTAAGTGATAGGAGTGAGAGAAAAGATAAAGATGTGCCAAGATTTCTAACTGCATTTACGTATTTCTGCAAATGCAGGAAGCTGAAGGAAGCACTATCACAACATCAACACACATGTGTTTTTCCTCAGCTTTTCACGTTTGATGCCACATATAAATTGGATAGCCATATAATGCATTAATTAAAAAGTTACTGATTTATCGTGGTGAAAATAGAGGCTACTAATGACTCTCGTTTTTCCCTCGCAGAATATTTCTGCCATTTTCAATTTATGTAGCAGGATACACTCTGCCTGATTGATCATTTTCCTTGTTTCTGGGTTACAACCGAAAATTATCTCAGATATTGAGGTTAACACGAAAAATGCAGTCATATCACAGCTACCTAATATACCACTTTTTAGTTCATTTCAAATCATTTTCTGTATAGACGTGAGCATTTTTGCACTGATCCTTCTCAGACAGAGTTCGATGAGACCTAAAGTTCCACATGCTGTCACAATGAAAACGGATTCGACGTTGATTCATCTGTGTTCTTTCGTCACGATCTCAATTTATTCAAGAGTGTAGTATCATCCATCACACAACGTATGTCCGTGTACTGGAAATTAAAAGTGATAATGTGCTCAGATTGGACGTAGCATTTCTACTTGGATTTTACTTGTTCCCTTTCATCCACATGGGCGACTTTAATTTTGAAGCAATTTTTTTACCGCATTGATACAAATAGCCTGAAGCGTTCCGGCTATTTGTACCTTATGATTATCAGTAATTTCGTCTTCTGTTATTTGTCGGTAAGAGGGGTAATAGACCCTCTCACAAACACATAATTTCTCCGATAAACCAGTAAGGACCAAGACACAAGGCAAATCATTAAAAAGATATACGCTTCGTCTCGTTCAGTAGTATTAAGATACAGTAAAAAGTGAAGTATATACGATAAATGAACAAGTAGAATGGTTATCTGCCGCTTACGTGAATGTGATTTAATAAAGAGCAGAAAAATTCATTTGCAGTCGAGATGTTCATACTGTTCCATTTATTTTCCACAAATAATGTCTTCAAAGGAAATGAGGACGTGCTCACAGAAAGGCATAAGCCAAAGTTAATCTAAAGAGATACTATGGAGCAATCTCATATGTCGTTGTATGCCACGACACCGTTAGGAAATGTGATGTTTTGGACCAAACAGACTGAATCCGCTGGAACCTGGTGTGTTTTAACGAAATGTTGAAGCTGAGTTACCGTTTCAGTTTTGACGTGGAATGATTTGTGAAAGAGTTACGAACACAAGTAATTATAGTTGGTAACGGGATCGTGATCTCAGCGACTACAGTGTTGCAACTCTAGAAGTTCTAGCCTAACTGCGTGTACATAATTTTAAATCAACACTTACCGCTATATGTTTATGCTCATAAAACTGTTGTTTATTCCATAATCCACAGCTGCAGAAAGGAGTTGAATTACAGAAAGTACCTGATGACAAACGTATGAATTTTTACAGTGTTGTATTGGAGAAGGTGTTGCAGCGATAAGCAAAATTGAATCAATCACTTGTATAACAGTCGTCGGTGGGTCGTTATTACGGACTTGCCAATGATATCACACAACTATGTATTACTACTTAGATACGCTACTTCGCTGCAAAATCGTGCTTGAGCAATTTTCTGACAGAATTTGTAATAGAGACGCATAATCAGTGGGCTGACCCACGTTCAGCGAATGCAGAACATCAGTAAAACAGCACGCAAGTCTAAAACCTGTACGTTAATTTGGTGCGGCTCACCAATTCACCTCTCCACTCCTGCCCCATTATTCATTTTCAACGCCTTCTCGTCAAACATGATAGTGCTAACACTGACAACTCCAATGTTGCAGTGAGCCCATGATGTTTGACAAAAACTGCACTTAATTAGCAGGTTTGTCAATCAAACGCTGAAAAGTCACAAACACTTCCGAACAATTAATATATATACCTGGTCATCTAACCACTTATTAGTTTGACATATTTAAGAGTTTGAGCCGGCCGGAGTGGCCGTGCGGTTCTAGGCGCTACAGTCTGGAGCCGAGCGACCGCTACGGTCGCAGGTTCGAATCCTGCCTCGGGCATGGATGTGTGTGATGTCCTTAGGTTAGTTAGGTTTAAGTAGTTCTAAGTTCTAGGCGACTGATAACCTCAGAAGTTAAGTCGCATAGTGCTCAGAGCCATTTGAGCCATTTTAAGAGTTTGATTTCCACGCGCTAAAAAGTCAAGCGGACAAACTAAGAAAAGGATTTACCTTGCCTGTCGAACTATACATTCAGCCATGAGCAATTGCTTGAGAGATAGCAACTATGATGGGAAAGGAGTGCGCCTGTTGCAAGACCAGCGAAATTGTTCACCACGTGTCGTCAGGCCTTACACTATCTACCAGTGTGACAGTCGAGTGAAGCATGGACAAGATTCGTAACACCACAACAGTTGATGGTGGCCCATTAATTAGGGTATGAAGACACTGGCCAGCTTGTATCTTCAGTTCGTCGGTTAGGGGAAACTAGCGCCACCAGAGTTATTTTCTGTGGTTAGTAAAAGGTGTCGTATTCGACTATTTTGGAGTGTAACAGCAAATCCACTGATCTTATGGAACATTATCATCACAGCCCACGTGGTCGAGAGGCTAGCGCTGCTGGCTATGGATCATGCGGTCCCGGGTTCGATTCCCGGCAGGATCGGAGATTTTCTTTGCCCGGGGACTGAGTGTTTGTGTCTGAAGTGGCTAGATTGGACTGTGCAAGGACTGTGTCTGTGTACGGGCGCTGATGACCGCGTAGTTGAGCGCCCACAAACCAAACATAGTCACAGCCCACAGCAATATAGATTTCCGCTTGATGGCGTTGCGGGTACGGCACAAATATGAACTCATTCGAATGACAATACGATCCACGAATGGGGAAATCCACTGACATAAGTCAACTAGTCAAAGAGCAGATCGTTATGGCCCGAAGCCCGGGGGCGGTCATCGAAGAAAAGGCGACGCTGGTCATCTGTTCGAATGCTACTGCCGTAACCATTTACTGTAAGTGGTTGAAGGACGGTGAAACCATGAGTAGGCGATAAAGTGTTGGACGACTACGTCTCATCACATAACATGCAGGTCGGAGGTTTTCCCGCCTTGTAAAGCAGGGTAGGAGGAAATATACGGCAGAGTACAATGCTGATGCAGGCACTAGGATTTCAGAGCGCACCATTCAACTCACACTTCTGAATGTGGGGTTCTGCAGAAGACGTCACCTATGTGTATCCATGTTGACCATACGGTATTGTCAATTACGGTTCCAATGAGAACTGGATCATAGAGATTGGACCGTGGATCCATGGAAACTTTTCTTGTCATAATGGATCGATGCTCGTTTTCTAATGTGCCGTCATCCATGTAAGTGGCCGCTCAAAACATGAACCTTTTCCACGGACTCAGGAATATAATGGTATGGAGGACAGACACCTGAGATTCCTTGGACCTATAGTACTAACTGAAGGCGCCATTACGGCTGTGGACCATGTGAACATGATTGCGATCATCGCGCATTTTGTCGTCCTTGGTGTGCTCTCTTTGATGAAGAGGGCATGTACCAACAGGATAACTGTCCGTGACACAAGGTTAGAATCGTGCTACAGTGGTTTGAGGTTGTTCATAAACATCTATTACCATATACTTCCAGAAACCTACCAGCGACCTGTCGAGTCCATTCTGCATTGCCGCTGTATTGTGTGCCAAAATTGATTCAAATGCTTCAAATGGCTCTAAGCACTATGGGACTTTAACATATGAGGTCATCAGTCCCCTAGACTTAGAACTACTTAAACCTAACTAACCTAAGGACACCACACACATCCATGCCCGAGGTAGGATTCGAACCTGCGACGGTAGCAGGCGCGTGGTTCCGGACTAAAGAGCTTAGAACCGCTCGACCACAGCGGCTGGCGCCAAAATTGAACCAACGAGTTATTAAGCTGGTGGTCACAATGTTATGGCTCTTTAGTGTAGACGGGCCAAAGTGTCGCAAATCACCAACCAGTTTAATGCTAGAAAACAGTTAGTGAGCATCTATTCCATACAGGGGTACTGAACCTATCGGCCCACAAACGGAACACCATAACAGGCGAGTAAACAGGAGTATATGCCGACAACAGGGTAAACAGCGGATTAACTTAATGTCCCATTATTTTGATCTTTTTATTCTTCCGCTCAAACTAGCAATGGCCTGCAAATTCACCAAGACAATGAATAAGGTCATCACTTCCGATTGAATTAGAATGGTTTCATGAACATCCCAATGACACGCGGGACTTCGTGCCGACCACTCCTCCCTCTCTTCCCCCCCCCCCCCCCTTCCCCACGTTCTCATGCTGGGATGGTTACTTTGATTGAAAGGGCACGGCCAATTTCCTTCCCTGTCCTTGACACAATCCAAGTTCGTGCTCTGTCTCTAATGACCTCGATGTAGATGGGCAGTTAAACTCAATCTTCCTTCCTTCCTTGCCACAGTCTCAAGTCTCATCGAACGTAAAGTGCGCGAATTTCAGTCAGTCGTTTAGCGTTAAATGGTTGTGGACGTGTACGACGATTCTGGAAATCTGTGGTAAGTTCCTACGGGACCAAACTGCTGAGGTCATCGGTCCCTAGGCTTACACACTACTTAATCTAACTTAAACTAACTTACGCTAAGGACAATGCACACACCCATGCCCGAGGGAGTACTCGAACCTCCGACGGGGGGGGGGTACGTCTTTGTAACATTTTCGGTGTCTCTTAGATTCCATGACAATACGCATAAATGTTGGTCATCAGGGTGCAACTTACGAGAATACCTCCCCTAGAGTTGCATTCCGATTTTGATCGGCTTCGGTTATTTTGTAGTGTAGAGCAAAATAAGAGAGACTTATTTTTCTATACGTTGCCATACGGCCGTTAAAGCGGTGAAACACCCCCTTGAAAAAACTGAGTTTAACATTTCCCAATGAATACCGTTGAAGTGGTAACCTATATTAAAAACTTTAAATAAAAGGTCTATAATTTTTAATGTAGGTTACAACGGTGCACCGTGATTTGTCGAAATAGGCATTGTTTTCGAAATCCCTACCCACTATTTGGATTTTCGTTTCGGCGTTTGACTAATAGCGAAAGAGATAGCATCGTCAATATCAAATCCAGTCGTATATCATGAAGTGGTATTCCAAAGACGCATTTGTCAGGAATAAGCTAGAAATATCTCTGTATTGCTGTACGCAAGCCCGAAAAAAACGCGGTTGGAACACAAGATATTTTATATTTCATAAAATTAAAGAAAATACTTATATGTATATAGGACCATATAAATATAACGTACATTTAGAATGTATTTAATATGCTGTAAAGGCACGTACTAAAAATATGTCTCTTATTTTTCTCTCCATTACAACATATACAAAGTTAATCAAACTCCAAGTGTAATCCTTGGGTAGGTTTATTTGTTAGTGCCATATTCTCACACGCTACTACACTATGCGATCAAAAGTATCCGGACACCTGGCTGAAAATGACTTACAAGTCCGTGGCACGCTCCTTCGGTAATGCTGGAATTCAGTATGGTGCTATCCCACCCTTATCCTTAATGACAGCTTCCACTCTCATAGGCATACGTTCAATCAGGTGCCGGAAGGTTTCTTGGGAAATGGCAGCCCATTCTTCACGGAGTACTGCACTGAGGAGAGGTATCGAAGTCTGTCGTTGAGTCCTAGCACGAAGTCGGCGTTCTAAAACATTCCGGAGGTGTTCTATAGGATTCAGGTCAGGACTCTGTGCAGGCCAATCTATTACAGGGATGTTATTGTCATGTAACCACTCCGCCACTGGCCGTGCATTATGAGCAGGTGCTTAATCGTGTTGAAAGATGCAATCGCCATCTCCGAATTCCTCTTTAACAGTGGGAAGCAAGAAGGTGCTTAAAACATCAATGTAGGCCTGTGCTGTGATAGTGACACGCAAAAAACTACAAGCCCCCTCCGTGAAAAACACGACCACACCATAACACCACCGCCTCCGAATTTTACTGTTGGTACTACACACGCTGGCAGATGACGTTCACCAGGAATTCGCCATACCCACACCCTGCCATTGAACCTCCACATTCTGTACCGTGATTAGTCACTCCACACAACGTTTTTACACTGTTCAATCGTCCAATGTTTACGCTCCTTACACCAAGCGAGGCGTCATTTGGCATTTACCGGCACGATTTGTGGCTTATGACCAGCCGCTTGACCATGAAATCCAAGTTTTCTGACCTTGCGCCTAACTGTCATAGTATTTACAATGAATCCTGATACAGTCTGGAATCCCTGTGTGATGGTCTGGGTAGTTGTCTGCCTATTACACATAATGATCCCCTTCAACTGTCGGCAGTCTCTGTCACTCAACAGACCACCTTGGCCTGTACGCTTTTCTGCCTTACATGTTGTTTCACGTATCCACTTTCCTAACACATCGGAGACAGTGGACCTAGGGATATTTAGGAGGATGGAAATCTGACGTACAGACGTATGACACAAATGACTCCCAGTCATCTGACCACGCGTACGTTCCGCGGAGCGCCCCATTCTGCTCTCTCACGATGTCTAATGACTATTGAGTTCGCTGATATGGAGTACCTGGCAGTAGATGGCAGCACAATGCATCTAATATGAAAAACGTATGTTTTTGTGGGTGTCCGGATACTTTGGATCACATAGTGAATGTGGGTGTACCCAGTCCGATTATCCACCAGTGTATTTGTCACCAGAACGGCCAAAAGAAACAAGAAGAGCTTCAGTATTTCAAGAGCACTCACTTGCTAACTGTCTAGTGTTTATTAAATCCGTATCAACTTCACTTAAGAATAGTGTGTAAGTCACAATGGGCTAGTGTAACACTTCGAATTCCGTGGTCTGAGGTTTTCTCACTTTGTCTCACCTTTTTAATGTCATGTATCCATTCGATCACCTCTGGCATTGATCTGTTGCCTTGAAAACAGCTGAGTGGCATCGTCGTCCAGAGTGCACGTTAAATAGAATGTACCTCTATAAGCCTGCCTATGTCATTTTAAATAAAGGCGAGAGGACTGTACTAGATGTTGCTGTTGTGGGACCATTTCGACATGCATGTCGTCAGTAACTGGGAGAGTTAGCTGAGTCCTTTCAGTTTCACCCTTGTGACCACTGGTACTTGGCCTTTTGTTTGTTTTAACGATAGGTTTTGGCTGAGTGAGGAAAGGACGTTGTGGGCTGTCTGATGTTAGGGAATGTTAACCTGCTGGCTACTCCTGGTAATGGTATGGCTGCTGCTGTTGCTGATGATACTGCAGCCGATGATGCCGCTGGCGATGATGAGACTGGTGCTCAGAGAGCTGGCGGTGATGGTGATCGCCGGCCGGAGTGGCCGAGCGGTTAAAGGCGCTACAGTCTGGAACCCCACGACCGCTACGGTCGCAGGTTCGAATCCTGCCTCGGGCATGGATGTGTGTGATGTCCTTAGCTTAGTTAGGTTTAAGTAGTTCTAAGTTCTAGGGGACTTATGACCACAGCAGTTGAGTCCCATAGTGCTCGGAGCCATTTGAACCATTTTTGGTGATGTGATCGTGCTGCGTCCTCAGCAGTCAGCAGCAGCGTTGTTGTGGCCGCAATTCCGGACGATGTCCTCAACCTGAAGCCTTAGTCGACGTGTAGCAATCCGGCGATGGAGATAGCTCCCGTCCGCGACAGAAGTAGCTCACCTCTCGGCGACGATTTTGTAAACACTGCTGGAGACGGACGTCGCAGTGGCGATGACAGTCCGACGAAAATAATATAGCGGTTTTGACTAACAGATTCCAAATGTATAACGGTACCTAGTACCGACTCAGTCACTGCAAATCAAGCGACTCCAAATCTTGTTTTGATCATGGCTGGCACGGTTTCCCGCTTTTATAGGCACGATTGTAGCCTCTGGCACGCATCAGAGAGGACCCGAGGCCCAGGAGAAAGACAGGCCGCGACGCGTACGTCACGAAGGTAGGACTGAACTCGCTCCCTCGCTCAGCTCAACAGACAGAATGCGTTTATAAGCCTGTTAACTCGCAGCTGGGCGTGTACGTACTAATGAAAATTGCATCTTCTGCTGGAATCTGCTATTAGGAAGTCTTACTGATTAACAGCACTGCAACAAAATTTAAGATCAGTCCTCAGTATAAATGGTATAATGACTTATTTATAGCATTTAGTCTCCTCTGCTTAACAGTCCTCATTTTATACAAGAAGTGGTGCGTTATGCAACTGATAATCATTTTGGCATGATTTAATGGCAGTAGAGCCGTAACAAATTATAAGTAGACCTGTGGACTTCGGATCATCGCAGGACTACTAACAGAAACTAATAACCATAATAGCGGATTCCAGGTAGAAGATGCAATTCTCGTTTGTACGTACGCACCTAATTAAGAGTTAACAGGTGTAGAAACGTAGTTTGTCTGCTGAGTTGAGCGAACGAGCGAGCTCAGGTCTACCATCAGGACACAAGCGCCGCTGCGTGTCTTGTCATAGGCATCGGAGAGGACCGAAACGACGCCTGCGAGGTGGTGAGCTGGGAAGCTCAAAGCAGCTCCGGCCCTCCACGGGACCGGCGCGAGGGTCGGCGCCACGTTTGAAACTGCCGCACCCGCCCCTCAACAAACGTCAAGCATCCGTCTTTGCTTCCTTGCGATATCCGAAGCCTACCCCACACCCTACTAAGGATGTACCACTGGTCTATGATAAAATTGGCGCTTTTCATTCTGATCTCAGCGGAATCCCAGTATGTTCACGCATGAGAGAAGATTCTCGTGTTTTCAAACTGTATTTTGTGTCCGCTTTCCAAGAAATGCTCAGCTATGGGGGACTTTTCAAGCTCCATTTGTTTAATATGTCGCTTATGCTCGGTACAACGCTCTGCTATTGTGTGAACTTTCTGACCTACGTAGATGCTGTCGCATCTCCGAGCACACGAAGAGCTATGTCGTCTTTAACAGGGTGCAGCATATCTCCTATCTTGGAGGCGGGCTGCAACACTGGTCTCACTCCTTGTCTCTGCAGCACACGTCCTAACTTGCTGCACGTTATCCGACGATGTGACAGGCAAGCAGCCGGCTTGGCTCTTATGCCGATACACAAGCCGTCTCTCTTCGGCGTTACGTGAAAACGTTTGCCAATGTATCTCTCTTAACTCGAGTCTCGAGTGTTGCAATTCAGACTGTAGGTGGTCTTCGTCAAAAGGTAACTTTTTTCCTGGATGGTACTAACGTGTTCATGACCAATTTCTTGGGTACAGGGTGGTGAAAACTATCGGCGTTCCAATATCGATCACTGTGCGTCAGTTTCCTCTTCACCGAATTACCAAGCCGGTCTCCTGTCTTTCGCGCAACTAAAACACACAAGAATAATAGCTTGCTATCCTGCTCCATCTCGATGGAAAATTTAATGTTGGGATTGGTACCATTCATGTGATGGACGAAGAGCTGAGTGCAATTTCACCGTGAGGCCATATTAGGAAAGTGTTATCAACGTACCATAGGAAGCAATCGTCTCATAGGAAACAAGATGGACGCAACGTCGTTGAGTTCAGCTCCCCATAGTGCTCCACAAAGATATTAATGACTGCTGGAGACAGTGGTGATCCTATTGCTGTGCCATCCGTCATTTAATAATATTTTCGCGATACAAGAAGTACTTTGTCGTTAGAACATGGCGGAACAACTTGACTATTCCAGATGGAAACTGCTGGGCCAAAATACCGAGCGTGTCTTGTAATAGCATCCTCGTAAAAGTGACACTATTCCTAGGGCAGACATCACAAAGTTTCGGACTATTTCCATTTTCTTGAGTGTTTCAACTAAATTCTACGAGTTTACAACATAGTTTTCACAATTGTGAGAGAGCGGATACGACAGAAAAAGTATGAGCTTGATCTTAATGCTATAAACCTATTTGTCTGTCACCAGTTTTTGTCATCAGCGTTGCCATTCGATTGCAAGTTTGTGCAGGACAACGTCTAACAATGTAACACTTTTCACCGCTTAAGTCACGAAGGAATTGACGTGAAGAATGATATGGACCATAGAACAGTTGTTAATTTCACCAATGAAGGACTGGATGAAGGGTGTGTGGCCTTAATTTTTCTCCAGTCCCACGATGTCTGCCAATTTTGGATATTGTTAGTGGAATTGATAAGTGCATTCGGCGTCTCTCGCACGATGCAGCTAAGGACGTCAGACTAACAAAGAGCCGTATACTGGTGGGAGCTAAGCCACCGAAATCTAATATTAGCCAGGATTAACGACGTGGCTTACACTTATTACGTGAGGACGAGGACTTGGATGTATTTCCAGCTGACAAAGTAAATGCCACTGTGGTTCTGAACACTGAAGATTACACCTGAAGGTGCTACATTTATTAGAAAGTGACACGTGCCGGAACCTTCGCCGTGATCCCACACAGTTCATCGTCAGAAAGACTGGGAAGTTATCAGAGAACTCTGGTTTACTAGACGAAGTGATGGAGAAATTAATGCCTCATGCCACCAGACCTCCCATGCTATATGGATTGCCGGATATACATAAGGAAAATTTCCCTCTTAGCCTCATTCTTAGTACCATCAGTTCGCCCACCTACAGACTGGCAAAATATGTTACAGGATTATTAATGTCAACACTGGAACATTGTGAACACTATGTTGTAAATCCGCAAAAATGTTTTGATACACTCAAGAAAATGAAAACAGGCCGAAATGACGTGATGGTTAGTTTGGACGTTGTGTCACTATTTACGACGGCGCTAGAACAAGAAACGCCGGAATTTTTTGGCCCAACAGTTTCCACCTGGAATGGTCAAGTTGTTCCGTCATGCTCTAACAACAATGTGCTCATTGTATCGCTAAGAATATTATTAATTGACGGATGGCATAGCAATGGGATCACCACAGTCCCCGCCAGTCGCGAATTTCTTCATGGAGCTCATGAGGTGCAGACTCTGAACTTTGCGGCGTTTTGTCCGTCTTCCTTCCTATGGAACGCTGATAATACCTTCTTAATATGCCCTCACGGTGAAAATACACTGCAGCAGTTGGTTGATCACATGAATAGTGTCATCCGAACACTGAATTTACCATCAAGATGGACAAGGATGGCAAACTATTGTTCTTGGATGTTTTAGATGAGCTGAAAATAGAATCCCGGCTTGGTAATTCGGTGCAGAGGAAACCGACGCACAGAGATCGATATTGGAAAGCCGGTAGTTTTCACCATCCTGTACACAAGATAGTGGTCACAAACACGTTAGTACCAAACAGAGCAAAAGCTATATTTGACGAAAACCACCTACAGTAAGACTTGCAGCACTCGAGACACGCGTTCAGAGGGAATGGTTATAGCAAGAGAGACATTTGCAAACGGTTTCACGTATCACGGTAGAAGGACGGGTTGTGTATCGGCGTGAGAACCATGCCGGATGCTTTCCTGTCACACTATAGGGCAACGAGTAGCAAATTAGGACGTGTACTGCAGAGACATGGAGTGAGACCAGTGTTCCAGCCTGCCTCCAAGACATGAGATATGCTGCAGCCTGTTAGAGACGACATAGTTCCTCAAGTGCCTGGTGTGTGAGGGGTCCCTTACGAATGCGACACCATTCATATATGTCAGACATTTCGCATTGTACCGAGGCAAGAGATATATTAAGAAACAAAGGAGTTTGACAAGTTCGCCATTGCTGACCGTTGCCTGGAAAATGGACACAAAGTACAGTTTGAAAACACGGGAGTGTTGTCTCATGTCAACATATTGGGACTCCGTTATAAAGGAGGCGGCTGAGATTAGAATGAACAGCAATAATTTTAACAGAGATCAGTGGTTCACTCTTAGTAGGGCGTGGGGGTGGGCGTCGGATATCGATAGGAAGCAAACACGGATGCTTGACGCTTGTAGGGAGGCGGGAACGGCAGTTTCAAACTTAGCGCCGACCCCTAGCGCCACCTGACGTCACTCTGTCCCGCAAGTGGGCCGGGGCTGCTTCGAACTGCATAACTCACCTTCCTCGCACGCGTCATTTCAGCCCTCTCTGATTCGTGCCAGAGGCTGTAATCGTGAAATCCCTTTACTCTCAGTAGCTGTTTCGCTAGAAGCTACTGTTCTAAATTAGGAATCTGCGCATCAGGCCTGTCACCGCTGACTCTATACTTATCGCCAGCAATGTTTCCACCTCCATTGCCGGATTGCTATACCACGAACGAGGCTTCAGAATTAGGCCATCGCCTGGAATTGCTACCTTAACCGATAAAGCCGCGATCTACATAACACCGCATACTAACTGGACGACAACATGAGCAACAACAACCTATAGAACGTTCGAAGGACCTGTTAGCAACACTCCAGCACCACATATAGCTCCTCCGACAGCACAGACCACAGCACCACCTCCATCACCACCTCAGCAACAGTAGCAGCCACACCATCACAGAGAACAGCCCCGAAAACGCCAGCCACAGCACCAGCCACACCACGTACACCGATACCAACAAGTCAACATCCCTACAACCAGTCATACCACAATATCCCTTTCTCAGCCAACCAAAAGCTGTCATTAAAAGTAACAAAAGGCCGCGTACTAGTGATCGTAAGGGTGAAACTAAAAGGAATCAGCTAACTCTCCCAGATACCGACGACATGCAGGTCGACATCAACCCCCAACAACAACATCTAGTACATTCCGTTTCCTTTTTGCTTAGCAGATGTCACCTCAAATTTCTCAATCCAATGACACTCGTAGCTCACGTTTAGCGCTACATACCAGCAATACACATCAAGCAACTCATTCCTAGTAGAGATTCCATCATCAGTAAAATTAATGATCCTCATTCCCATTCATCCCTCTTCCAAAGTATTTCCTTTTTTGGAAGATATGCTGCCATTGCGACTCTTACAAACCCCCCACCTGAGCAACCGCAACCTGTTTGCCGACTTCCCACAATTAGAGCAGTAATCAAAACGTCAAGGACTCTTAAGTACACCAACGAAGAGGTCGAAAGTGAACTAATCTCGCTACCGGAAATCAGTGTGCTCAAGGCATTCTGCGTTCAAAAGGAAAATGGACCTCACTTCTTAGTGTGAGTGTTCTCAGAATCACCTGACACGATTGACGCACTTTCCAAACATGGAGCCTTCTTTTACCGCAGGAAGCGTTCTGTAGATGCATCTCGATCCAGCACACAAGGGTGCAGAAGTCAACGATGCGTCAAATACAATGACCATCTGACAGAACATTGCAGGTACCCACCCACCTATCCTCTCTGGAAGCAAAATCACCTTCAAAAACAATGCGCGAACATAGCTCTCCATCCACCTGCAACAACTGTGACCAACCTGGCCCAACGTTCTCCCGCAGATTCAAATACAATCCCTCTCCCCAAAAACCTGAATCCACCATTCCCATACGCACAGTTGATCAGACATTTCACACAAACAACTCCTTCCGCCCTCCATCCACCATTGACGAAATAATCTGTTTCGAAACATTAATCCTGCAAAATATACATTTTTTTGGAAGATCCCCACGTTCTACAACAAATAACCTCGCCATGCACACCATCTGCCCTCTCAATACCTACATCACATATTCCCACAATCAAGACCATTTCATGTCCGATCGTCTCGAAACACAAGTCTAACCTATCCCTCAAACTTGTTGTTTTACTGAAAATGGTGCAGCAGACATACAACATTCTCTACCAAAATAACCGTTCCCTTTGTTCCAATAAAGATCTTCTTATCCATACCCTCCGATAATACACAATCCATGCCTTCCTCCTCAACGAAACCTTTCTCCAACCATACCATTCCATATGCAGGTCTCCTTACATCGTATATCGTACTGATAAACCCCACCCTACTGCTTGCGGCGGAGTAGGCATCACCCATCTCCAAAATATCCCTCTACTGCCCAATCACTTCTAAATGGCCCAACAGAGCACCTCATCCTCAGCATCTTTCTCGAAAAACTCACAATAACCCTTGCCACTATCTACATCCGCCCTAACCATCTCATCAATTACGATTTCCTGACCCACGTAGAACAGACCCTTACCACACACATAGCTGCAACCAACCTTAACCATCACTTATACACAGTCAGTTTATCAACATCCTCAATGGCCACGATATCCATATCCCTGTCCACTTGAATCCAGGCACATATTCTACCCCTAATGCCATTACTGTCTCTCGTGACCTCTTGAGGTACACCATGGTAGAAGTATACCGATACTACCACCAGTGCCATTATTGTCTCCCACAACTTCTTGAGGTATACCATGGTAGAAGTCCTTCTCCAGACCTCATACCATGTACCAAACCCAACCTTCACCTCTCAGCATGGCATATCCATGATCATTCCTGTGCATACTGCAATGCATACCGAGCCCAGCCCAGAGTAATACCATTATCGAAAGCCATCATTAAAACCTTCAAAATCCGGACAACATGCAAAGTAAGGCTGACTTCCTACAACACACTGTCTCAGATGGCATTTCATACCGAATCCCACTCCTAGCTCTCTACTACAACTGTCCTGCTCTTCCCCCATGAGTTCTTGCCATGCTCCAAGAATCCCGTCGTGCATGCAGAGAATTCCTACGTTCTCGTGACCGAGACAAAAAAAATGTCTCTAAGCACTGTGGGACATAACATCGGAGGTCATCAGGCCCCTAGACGTAGAACTACTTATACCTAACTAACCGAAGGACATCATACACATCCATGCCCGAGGCAGGATTCGAACCTGCGACAGTGGCAGCAGCGCGGTTCCGGACTGAAGTGCCTAGAACAGCTCGGCCACAGCGGCCGGCGACCGACACACGTTCACACCCCATTCACAGCTCCAGCGATATTTTTGCAGTTACTTCCAATCTAAATGACGTCGGTGTTGGTACATGATGGCATTAAACTAGACGACACACGTATAAACTCTTCAAAGTATTGGAAAGCATTCAATAGCCTCTCCAGAAACAAATTGATTCCAACCTATCCCATCCTATGTAACAATAGAAAACCACCTCACCAAAGCCAACCACTTCGCCTCCTACCTGGAAGACACATTCACCATTCCATATCATCCCAACTTTGATTACGTGATGGATCCTTACGTGAATGAATGTACCAACACAACTACCCCAAGTCTCTCACCAAACATACAGTACTTTCACACATTCCACAAACAGGAGTAATCGTGGAATAAGAGCTGACGACATTGTACAGACACTCAGTAAAAAGCGAAACACTGCCCCGTGGTCGTGATACGATTACTTTCTGCCACCTCAAGGAATGTCCAAGAGCCTATCACCTAACCCTTTCCATCCTTTACAATATAATCCAGTGCTCAGGTTATTACCCAGAACAGTGGAAAACGTTCAAAGTCCTCCTCTTTCTGAGTTCCGGGAAACTACACTGGCAGACCTCATCCTATCGACCCGTCAACCTCACGTCAATTTTCAGCAATTTTTTTTAACTATTGTTACCCAACGAATCTATCAGCACGTTGAAACCCACCTACTCACTCCCAACATCCAATGTCGCTTTCGTCCTAACTATTTCATCAACCACCAACTTATTTACCTGACCCACCTAGTCTCCCATTACCTGAATAAACGGAAGTCCGTCATATTTGTCTCCCCTGATACGCAAAAAGCTTTCGACTGGGTGTGGCATTCTAGACTGCTCTCCAAGCTACAAATCTATGCCCTCCCAGTTAACTATATCCGCCTTATAGCATCCTTCCTTCAACACTGTCACAATCAACCATGCCTGCTCCCGTATCTTTCACCCTGCTACAGGTGTGCCTCAAGGCTCTCTTCTTTCACCTCTCCTTTGCATCCTCTACAATGCAGACGTTCCCAAACCACCACCGACCTCATGCAGTTTGCTGACGACATCTTCTTTCTAGCCATTCATCATACGCTTTAACTCTCCCACACCTCCCTCCTCGTCGAGTGGTGTAGAACGTGATATCTTCAAGTTAATCACAGAAAAGCTAAGCTATCATCTTTGCTCACTCCACTCGGCGTTTTCGACGTCCAGATTTCCATTTCTCCATCTACAACCAACCCATACCTCTAACACAGTAAAGTATTTAGGACTAATTAACATGGAACGTATATCTCCTTACCATCCAACACAAAGCCTGACACCAACAAAAATTACTAAAGCTACTAACAGTCCGCACCTGGGGTCTACATCCTTCTACGATTATCCTCACCTATAAATCCCTCATCTGGCTTATCCTACGTTCGCTGACGTTGCCTGTATCTCTGTCTCGTCTAAATTCTATAACTCTTGAATTTCTGGAAAGACATGCACTCCACCTGGCCTTCTCCAATCGCCTACCTTCCCCAACTTGCATCGTGTACCAACTCATCCACTTCCTTCACCTTCTTCTTTTTCTGGAGCATCTTCAGATCCGATACATTAATCGCAAAACCCAGGCGAAGCACCCTATTTCCCACCCACTCATAACCGATCCAGGTACTCTACTCCGTCACTACACCTATATCCCACCTTCCACGTACCTCCATGCCTTATCCATCTTCTCCCGTCGCAATTTCAACCAACTCCGACTTCTTAATGATGAAATCAGTCAGTCCCGAAATATACCTAACTTCCTAAGTCTAACCACAATGCCCCACCTGAAGCCATCCTCACTTCTTCTCCACCTCCTTCATCCACTTTGTTGAATTCTAGTCGCTAGTTGCGTCTCTACAGAGCCATACAGTCATATTCACTATCACACCTACATCATGATATTTTTTCATGTATCATCTAGGGTCACCACTACAACATGCATTATTCACATTCGTTAGTGACTGTATTTTAACTGTAATATAAAATCATCAAAGGAGTTTTAAAGCCATCAGTTTTATCCATCTATGCGTATTTTCCAATATCCTCGTTTATCGTCAGTTGATTTTATGTAAGAATTGTCACTTTCGTCCACCAACGTATCTTTTACAAAATCGTCTGTTATTGTCACCTTTTATATGTTTTAACCTCTTTAAACACAGATTGTATTCCTTTTTCCTCGTCTTTTTACCTACTTGATCCTCTGCTGCCTTCACTACTTCATCCCTCAAAGCTACCCATTCTTCTTCTACAGTATTTCTTTCCCCCATTCTTGTCAATTGTTCCCTTATGCTCTCCCTGAAACTCTGTATAACCTCTGGTTTAGTCAGTTTTTCCAGTTCCCATCTCCTTAAATTCCCACCTTTTTGCAGTTTCTTCAGTTTTAATCTACAGTTCATAACAAATAGATTGGCTATTTACAATTTGTACAGAAACCAGATGGGAGTTATAAGAGTCGAGGGGCATGAAAGGGAAGCAGTGGTTGGGAAGGGAGTGAGACAGGGTTGTTGCCTCTCCCCGATGTTATTCAATCTGTATACTGAGAAGCAGTAAAGGAAACAAAAGAAAAATTCGGAGTAGGTATTAAAATCCATGGAGAAGAAATAAAAACTTTAAGGTTCGCCGATGACATTGTAATTCTGTCAGACACAGCAAAGGACTTGGAAGAGCAGTTGAACGGAATGGACAGTGTCTTGAAGGGAGGATATAAGATGAACATCAACAAAAGCAAAACGAGGATAATGGCATTTAGTCGAATTAAGTCGGGTGATGCTGAGGGAATAAGATTAGGAAATGTGACACTTAAAGTAGAAAAGAAGGTTTGCTATTTGGGGAGCAAAATAACTGATGATGGTCGAAGTAGAGAGGATATAAAATGTAGACTGGTAATGGCAAGGAAAGCGTTTCTGAAGAAGAGAAATTTGTTAACATCGAGTATAGATTTAGGTGTCAGGAAGTCGTTTCAGAAAGTATTTGAATGGAGTGTAGCCATGTATGGAAGTGAAACATGGACGATAAATAGTTTGGGCAAGAAGAGAATAGAAGCTTTCGAAATGTGGTGCTAC
Organism: Schistocerca cancellata; assembly: GCF_023864275.1. Lineage (NCBI taxonomy): Eukaryota > Metazoa > Arthropoda > Insecta > Orthoptera > Acrididae > Schistocerca > Schistocerca cancellata. Next base: position 325,782,784 of record NC_064629.1, read on the forward strand.
AGAAGAATGCTGAAGATTAGATGGATAGATCACATAGCTAATGAGGAGGTATTGAATAGGATTGGGGAAGAGAGGAGTTTGTGGCATAACTTGACTAGAAGAAGGGATCGGTTCGTAGGACATGTTCTGGGGCATCAAGGGATCACCAATTTAGTATTGGAGGGCAGCGTGGAGGGTAAAAATCGTAGAGGGAGACCAAGAGATGAATATACTAAGCAGATTCAGAAAGATGTAGGCTGCAATACGTACTGGGAGATGAAGAAGCTTGCACAGGATAGAGTAGCATGGAGAGCTGCATCAAACCAGTCTCAGGACTGAAGACCACAACAATAACAAACACAGTTTTTGTAACCTTTGGCTGAAGAGCGGCTTTTGTCCACTGCCAGCCCGCCCCCGTTGCGGTGAACTGAAATAACAATAAATAAAAAGAAACTAGCCCCGGCAGTTAGTGATTTTACCCTAACGACGATGGATGAGATAGCCTTCGAAACCTTGAGAATTTTATTATACCTGACGCAACTTGGAAATTGAGAAGATTTTATTCAGACATGTCGCCGCGAAGGACTCAGAGGACATGTTTCTGAACGTATTATTCACTGTGGGCGGGGAACCATGCTTTGAACAGTAATTACTGAGTGACGTGGAAGGAAAATAGCTTATGAACAGTGATTATTATGCATGGGATATAAATGCTTACTAGACAGAAAACTACTGCATACTGCCTGTGGGAACCGTTTTTGTGAATTACGCCATTGTGGAGCGACAGTTTTTTGGAAGTGATTTCATACTTGTTAATGTGTGCGATTGCTAATGTTAAAAACTACGACATACAGAGAAGAATTCCAACGGGGACTATGAGACAGCTCTACAGAAGATACGAGGTATGCAAGTCTCTACTCTAACAATCAGTGAAACAGCCACTGCAGCTCGACCAGATTTATTCTTGCAGGTTATCCAACAAAGCCCTCCATATGCCAGTTTACGTAAGGGACAAACTACGGTATTAGCATATTTGGATGCTATAATGCATCACAGCAGGAAGATTCCCAGTATCGACATTTCCCTCCAGAGTAGACTGGTAATTTAGTTTTATGTGGATAACTGTTACAACGCATCCCGCTAGACCATGCCCAACAAGAATATTACATTTCAGCGAATGTGCAAGAATTATTATTGGGAGGGCCCTACAATACTCGTAGGGGGTAAGGAGTAAGCGTGCAGTAAGTGTTATGACGAATTAGATAGTGCTCATAATCCACACTTCATCTCCGGAGAAATGCGAGTGCCTCAGGAATACGTCAGCACAGCGTTGTTTGCATTTCTCTCACAAGTCGCTTTCATTCCTAGAATGTGTTACTTCACCACCACATTCACCAGCAGGATTCAATGAGTAGAAGAGATATGGACTTCTGTCGGTCCGTTCTGATGCGACGTCAGGACAATAGGTTCTCTCTTCCACAAATTCACATTAAACTACCTTCACAAATCACGGAAAGCAGAACGTACGCAATAACCACTATTGGGCTGCTGCGAATCCGTACTGGCTGAGGCTGACGGAACGTCAGTGGCAGTGCAATGTGAACGTTTGGATTATTTGAGACCATATGGTTGGACCTTACTTTATTGTAGAAACGTTGGTGGGTAAAAGATACAATCTCTTACCAACATGCTATAAACTCTTCTTGATGAAGTACCACTTAAAATGCGCAGATGCATGTGGTACCACTTCACTTCTCGCTTCTAGTTAAGAAAGCGCTCATTCAGCTCCTTCCTGGTCGCTGGTAGAACGTGAAGGCATTATCAGCTGCCCTGCACGTTCGCCTGATTTAGAACCACTGAATTTTTTTCAAAAAATGGTTCAAATGGCTCTGAGCACTATGGCACTTAACTTCTGAGGTCATCAGTCACCTAGAACTTAGAACTACTTAAAACTAACTAACCTAAGGACATTACACACATTCATGCCCGAGGCAGGATTCGATCCTGCGACCGTAGCGGTCGCGCGGTTTCAGGCTGCAGCGCCTAGAACCGCTCGGCCACTCCGGTCCGGTGAATTGTTCCTTTTTTTTTTCCCTCCGGGGTCAATTTAAAGACAAAGTCTATGTGCAAGTTCCAACGACCCAGGGGATATAATAATTTACATTGTTGCATCATGTTCCTCTGTTCAGTTCAAGCCGATTTGTTTGACTGATGGGGCTGCTGAATGCTATACCACCTACTGCACTCCCCTGACTTAAACCCTCCTAAGTTGAACTCGATTTCTAAATTGAAGGAAACGCTTCACGGCATTCACTTCAGAACTGGTACAAATTCTTCGGGAAATAGACCGCGCTGGTCACACTGTCAACACAACTGTCACTGCTTAGAGTACCCTACGATTTCCACATCGCTGGTAACGGGTTATACATAATGCTGGTGACTACTTTGAAGGTCAGTAAAACTTTGAAAGGCGTATCTACTTTGTACGAGCTGTAAATAAATTATTGCCGCTATTAAAGTTCCAACCCTCGTACATATTTAATCGTTAGTTATTGGTTAGGTGCCATATGGCCATTGGCCTATAATTTGATCTTACTGTGATGTCTTACCTTCAGCACAGTAATGTGTTCAGTATGAACTGATTTTCAGATGGTATAGACATTTAAATAGGGTGAGTTTGCTCGCAACATTTTCACTATATTTATTCCATGTTCGATTTGGTCATCCAGGTACGGGTTTCCCGTGGTTTCCCCATATCGCTCTAGGCAAGGGCTGGGATGGTTCCTTTGAAAAGGGCGCGGCTGATTTCCGACTCCATCCTTGCCCTGACTCTAACGACCTCGGTATAGAATGAATGTTAAACTCTAATCTTCCCTCCTTCTTCCAGGTCTCAGCGAGCAAGTTTTGGTTGAGATGTTCAGTCTAGAACTTTCTATACCATGTTCCATTCAATGTTCTACGAAAATTCTGTAATATTTGGTTCGTGACAGGAAAGTGTTTTGAATTACAGTCTTGAGCTATGCATGCTCAAATCACAAGTTTTGCATAAAGCAGGAGAATGAAGGAAACTTTTGAGTGACCACGTGTTAGTTCTTTCGATAGGTGACTTACTCATTACACAGAACGAAATAATGCAGGTGCCCGATTTTACCAATGCGTGAAGTAAATTTGTCTGTGTTGAATTAGTAAGACTGCGTTATGACAATACTTTTTATGAGTCAATATTGGTCGAGAAAAGAGGGCATTTTCATTAGGGCAGTTTCCTGTGGAATTTCAATGTCCTCAAAACTCATTTTTGAAACATAGGCAGCTTACAACTGTAAGAGTGAACTTTAATATTATATTCATGACATGAAGTTATTATTTAACAATTTTCATACATGATTTCCATGTTATATGGATTAATTAAATTTTTGAATTTTGTCAAGGCTGTCTGGAGTAGTAGTAGAACTGTCTCCATAGTTAACTTGCGAATCATCATTAGATGCCACGTCCTTTGCCTTCCAGTTGGTGTGTCGTTCCAGCCACATGACTAGTATCTGTTTTAAATTAAAATGTTTCTCCGCTGTTGCCCTTTTGCAAGCAGACTCTCTTAGCTGCGTTAAAGCTGGAGAGCCCTACAACCTCACGTGACAGTTGTTTAACACAAGCTTCCGCATAAGACTGCAGTAGGTTTAATGTTCAAAACAGATAAATCCTAAGTTCCACATTAGTGTATTTCTCCTAAAGTAGCTATTGGATTTGAAGAATGAAACGTCATTGAATTCGTCTCGCTTAGAATTACGGTGTCAAATTGTTCCAGTTGGAAAAGCAAAATTGGTACCGTTATATGATGTAGCAATGAGAAAGAGTACATCATTTTATGAGGACTTTTTCACGATTAATTTGGATGAAAGCAGGCTCACGATTACTTAAACGCTTCAGTAAATACTGAGGTGGACATGTCACCTGATTCAACAGGTATATTGTGTGTCTAGCTCGAGGTACCGGACCACCCTGCTCCTCCTTGTTCCCAGACGGCCGCCTGTGAACAAGAGCTGCAGTAAAATGCACCATGGCCGTCCACTTCAAGGTTGAGCGCATTACACAAACAGGATCCAGCTTCACTGAACAACTTTTTCTGGTTTCGTAATAATATATGGAAATACGGCAATCTCACACGGATTCCTAAAATGTTTACATAAGTTTCAGAATTCTTTAGCGTCAAGCTACAAAACTGGGTAACCGAAGCGGCGCCACAGTGCTGAATCCACTTAAGTGTGTAATTAGGAAAGAAAAACTCTCCTGGCGCTACGTAGAAGATAAATTGTCAATTATATTGACGTGAATGGCCGTAGCTATTAAATTCTTTGTTGCTCTATTCCATAATTTTGTGTTACGTTCTTTGATGATTGAACTACATTTAATTGTGGTTTTTTTATCTTCTGTACATCGATATTCTTCTTTTGCTACTGGCTGTTTTCAATAGTTCTTCATTACACACTGTTCAATCAGAACACTCAGCTGAGCCGCCGAATAGCTCAGAGTTTGACCTCCTCATTTGCTCCGCGCTTATGAGAAATTCGTATTATCTTGTGTTCAAGTGCATTTATGACACAGTTCAGTTGTCGCTGAGCAGACAGGTCAACCTATCCGAGTAACCAGCGAAGAATACTTGCCAGTTATTCACTGTACGCTGATAACCTCGCCGCTTAGTGGTCATAAAGTCTTCACTGTATCCGTGTGTGCTACGACACTTAAGCTATTATGGTCGTATTAGGACTTTGTTTAACTTCATTGTTTCTTGTGGTATCTGTACTGCAGCTTCATTTTTTAACCTAAACACTAATATACCGAACTGAAACTTATTCCATTTATTTGTTCTGGTGCAGTCTTTGTCTTTAATAACCGGTAATATAAGACTACGCTGAGATTTTCTTGGCTTCTTCTGAAAACTGAATAGAATTATTATGTTTACTGGAACCACGTCTGTCAGTTTATAACACCGCCACCACTCTCAAGTCATTTTTGCTGTAATGATACAAACCTACCGTGCTGCTCTGCTACCAATATTAAATTAAGATATTAGGGACTTGAATTCTGTGTGTGGGTCTTTGTATGTTGTAAAAGGCCGGGACAGCAATCGGACAGTGCCACTTCCATATCAAAGATATCAAAGACACTGCAGATTTTCGGAAATAACTATCCAAAAAAAATGGTTCAAATGGCTCTGAGCACTATGGGACTCAACATCTTAGGTCATAAGTCCCCTAGAACTTAGAACTACTTAAACCTAACTAACCTAAGGACATCACACACACCCATGCCCGAGGCAGGATTCGAACCTGCGACCGTAGCAGTCCCGCGGTTCCGGACTGCAGCGCCAGAACCGCTAGACCACCGCGGCCGGCTAACTATCCAAAGGCGAGAACATTCGTGCATGTGGGTTGTACGGAAACACGAGGCAATACTTACCCTACGACTTATTTTAGAAGACCGGCCGAAGATAGGTAAAACCTACAATAATACCATTCTCAGATTTTGAGAAAGCTCTTGCCAGTGCAGACTAAGGTACACTCTTCGCAGTTCTGAATGTGGCAGGGATAAAATACAGGGAGTGAAAGTTTATCTTCAACTTGTGCAGAAACCAGACTGTAGTTATAAGATTTGAACATCATAGTGGTTGAGTAGGAAAAAGGCAGGGTTGTTGCCTGCCCAAGCTGTAAAGGAACCTAAGGAGAAACCTAGAAAGGAAGTAAATTCTCGGAGAAGAAATAAAAATTTTGAGATTTGTCGACGATACCGTAATTCTATGAGAGACAGCAAAGAGCTTGGAAGATCGACTGATTAGAGTGGATAGTGTCTTCAAAAGAAATTCCGTGTTGAACTGTAAAAGAATGGGAATGGAATGCAATCAAATTAATTATGTTATGCTGAGAGAAACAGATTAAGAAATGAGACACTGTGAGTAGTAGATGAATTTTGGTATTTGGGCAGCATCATAACTAACAATGGCCAAAATAGTGAGGGTATCTAATTCAGACTGGCAACAGCAAGAAGAAAACGACACACGTTCACCGTCTGTCATTGTACATCCACACACATACACCGCAAGTCTCTGTACAACTAGTGCTGGATGGTACATACTATAAATATTAGCGAATTTATGGCCTGTTCCATTCGCGTATTGCGATAGGGGATAATGACTATCTATGAAGACGTGTTGAAATGTAATGCCTAAAAATTTTTCATCATTTGAAAACTCTTAAAGCTTTTTAAATGAAACAAATGTTATTAACATTCTACATCTCTTTTGTTCATGTATGTGTTTGCTGCCCTCTGCCGCTAGAGCCCTGTGAATTGTAGTATGTAACATGGTGGTCGTAACGTAACTATGCCGGTGCGTAAGAAAGAGTACTGTAGTAGAGTTTCGAATTCGTAAAATTCATTGACACATGGAAGTCCCTCTACTTCAGTATGACATTACCAGGCCACACACCAGCATTGCGACATCTGCAAGAATCCGACGGCTAAAGAATACTTCGATGACTTCACATTCTTGGTGATGAAGCAGTGCAAAGAGAGATGAGGTTGTGGCTCCGTCAAGAAATTTAGACATTCTATGGTGTCAGTATCAACAAACTGGTCTCTCGTTAATAAAAATGTGTTCCTCGCCATGGTGACTATGTTGAGAAATGAATATGTAGACATAAAGAATAAAGACCTAGAATGTTAATAACGTTTGTTTTATCTAAAAAGCTTTTACAGTTTTCACATAACAAATTTCGAGGCAATTCTTTTCAACACGCCCTCTTGGAAATGTCCTTGTCCTATTTCTTTTGAGTCATTTTCCTGGAGAACGAGGTGACACCATGCATAAACGCTCGTCTTACGGTCGCCAGGAATCTGGTATACACACATCCCACAAAAATTTCAGGATGGACGACTACATAGAGATGCTTATCCATAAGAGTTACTTACGTGTCTATTGACCTCGCTGTCGAATGACCGCTAAAAGCAAAAAGATGTTAGAATTGAAAAAAATGCTTTACTCTTTTCTACGTGAAAATGTACATAGCTGACCATTAAAACTGCAACCCCAGGAAAGGTATCCTGTAACGAAATTCTGTTTACGAGCGTGCACAGAATGTAGGAAGAACAGTGATTAAATCTGTAGATGATTTGGGAGCACACATAGCCAAAAATTTAGAACAAAGAGCTGCCACCTTAGCCAGAAACGATGCCTAAGACTAGACTGGACATCGAGTCGTACTGAACGTCGATGACGGATACAGATACGTCATTCCACGCTGCTTCAACATATAACACTTCGCAGTTCGATAGGATAAGAGGATTTCACTTAGAGCGCTTCTTGATATAGCGAAACTTCCCGAAAGCCACAGAAGGTATAGTTGAATTGAAATGTTTGATTCGCACTGAAAGCGATAATCTGTTTAAAGGACTGACTGACAGCTGAGAGAGGCCGCCAAGTTTCCACTGCCTGAGACATTTGAGCGAAGATTAAAGACTTTCCAATTGCAAACAAAAGGGCTTGTTATTGGATTGCCGCCTTCTCGAGAGCTCAGGAATGCAGAGAGGCACCTGAAGCAATTATCAATAGTTTTCACAAGAAAATCCGGCCTGCAAACCAGTAGGCAGTCAAAGGCCTGGTAGCAGATGCCGAAATGGGAGGTAAGACAGCATGGGAACGATTAAGAGTTCCCATCTAACATTCCAGTCATTGCCTACGGACTTTTTGAAGCCAAATCTGGACGTCTGGGACCTGACCGAAGACTGCTGGGGTGGTAATCCAGTATCGATCATTCATGAGATGACACTGCAAACTGAGTTTACCATTGACAAAGATTATATAATGGAAAATTCAGTGTCCTGAACGACAGAGTTGGGGAAAACGAGAAAAACTGCTGAGCAATAATACCTCCGAGATCACTAAGTTACATGATTCAGCCTGATAAATCAGTTTGAGATGGAACTGAATATTTCAGTGGATCAGTCTGGCAGCGTGGTGGTCTCATAGACGATACTGTCTTTCGTAATTCCTTCGGAGATCATTATGGTTACGTTTTGTGGGACACTATTTATTTGAGAATGCTTGGGAGATCATTCTGAAGTAACTCGAGCATCGCACAAGAGATCCTTTTACGAAATTCTCATGCATGGTGATAAGTAATTAGCACGTTGTTTAGGGTAAAGCTTTCATACTTAGCCTTCTGGAGGCCTGTTACCCTATTGCCGAATCAGTTTTCAGACTTTGTATGATTCCTACATTGTTTCCGATGGGAACTGTTCTCCTTAATTAAACAAACCGCCCATTTGCCCTAGTTCCCCTCATATAAACAAACGGCTCACTTGTGCCAATGACGTAATTGCTGGGCAGTTACTTTCATGATAATGCCAATTAATGATCAAAAACTGCCAAGATAATTACCGTAATTTAAGGCCAAGATGGCGGCCTAGTTGGGGACTTGGGGTCATGTTTAACTAGGTGTCCAGATGCTTTTAGTTTGAAGTGATACCGGTCATTTTTAATAATGGTAATTTGCGATCGAAAAATGGCGTCTACCCCACTGTGATCCTTGCCCCCCACCATCACTGCCCCCACTGTGCTGTTAGTGATCATTTCCACACCACTTCCCCATCACTCTACGGCGTCCTAAGCATCGCAAGACCGGCATTCTTAATCAGTACCTCACTCCAGAAACACCAACACCATAATGTTTCATAGATCATTTGCCGCCTTTGAGGAGAAAGAAAAGAAAAAAAAAACTATTTCATTCGAACTTAAGTACTATTTCTTCCATCTCTTTCCCATTATTGCTATTGTTATAATTATTTGTCATTGAGTAATATTTTCCTCCTCCTATAGTGCAGCGGACTTATGATTACGATGCAGTTGATCAGCCTCATTTTCTGGTGGCAATTTGTTTTTCCACTGCACCTGCCTGATTTGTTGGACTTCAGATCTCAACTGTCTGTTTCGTCCAACTTTGAGCCTCCGACGCAGCAGAAGCAGCAGTAGAAGTGCTCCACCGGCTACGTATCACTGGAAAATATGAAAGAACTGTTCTTCTGTGACCGTCAATTACCACTATCACTTACGTCTGCGCCACCTTGTGTGTGGTTACAGTGGCATAACACGCTCATTAAAGCGTTCCTATTCACTGTTATGTACAGTCGAAATGTGAGCGGTAGCAAACATGTAGCTGTGTGCATGTCCTCCGGTCATGAGTTCAGCACTCTAACAGAGTTTGAGAATCCTCAGTTTAGTGGTGAGAATTCTATGCTTTCATCATAGTAGCGGTGACAATTACATGAGAATTTCTCAAAGTCAGCTTCTCTCTTCAATGATCAAACTGCACTGGGTTGTCACTCAGTGTGTGTTGGCGACTATCCGAAAATTCTTAAATTTCTCAATGATGAGGGTAGGTTCGAGTGTACCCATTCACAGGTATCGACGTTCAGAGACTTGGTCTGTGCCAATTCAGGAATTCCGTGGGCAGTGAGTGACCACGTTGGTTGGTGGGATAATGTTTACAGCTTTTTGGCAATGTTTGTTATGGTCTTTCAAATCTAACTAATGAGCTAATGAGAACACTTCGGAGGACGTATTTACAAAAAGCCTTGATATGGATTGTGAAGACAATACGAGACTGGAATAGAAGGGAGAACCGATAGAGGTACTCAAGTTACCCTCCGCCACACACCGTCAGGTGGCTTGCGGAGTATGGATGTAGATGTAGATGTAGATACCTGATGTAAGCAAGGAAACGTGTGCATACTTACATATGATTATCTTCTCCATAACTTTATCCGAAATTTTTTAAAAAATGTTCAAATGTGTGTGAAATCTTATGGGACTTAACTGCTAAGGTCATCAGTACCTAAGCTTACACACTACTTAACCTAAAGTATCCTAAGGACAAACACACACACCCATGTCCGAGGGAGGACTCGAACCTCCGCCGGGACTAGCCGCACAGTCCATGACTGCAGCGCCTGAGACCGCTCGGCTAATCCCGCGCGGCCGGAAATTAAGAGAGAATAAATAACCTGTAACAAAATTCTTTGTAATTTATTTCAAATAAACATGCAGTGCCTTTGTAACTCAGTCAGTAGTATGTACTTGTGCTAGTAAAAATGATTCAGCTTCCACTGTCAACTGACTCTAAACTATATGACGGCTCCGCATTTTTACATACAGTGGTACTACCCAAAAATTGAGTGATAGGTTTCTTTGTAATTGAATAAATAAAGGGGGAGTTACATATTTGAAAATTTTTTATGGTTTATTCACTAGATATATGCAATAATTCTTTTATGTAGAGAGAGAGACATATCATTGACTACAAATTACAGGGGTAAGATTCTTTTAATGACTAGAAATTACATAGATGCATAGCGCTGACTAGATACACAGTACACTGATCAGTCAGCACATTATGACCAGGACCTACAACTGGTATGTCCACCTTTGGCACCGATAACAGCGGCGACGCATTGTGGCATGGAAGCTACGAGGCCTTGGTAGGTCGCTGCAGAGAGTCGGCACCACATCTGCACACACATGTCACCTAATTCCCGTACATTACGGGGACGGGCGATTAGCTCTGACGCCACGATCAATCACATCCAAGATGTGCTCCATCGGATTCAGATCTGGCGAGTTGGGAGGTTACAACATCGATTGGAAGTCCCCAATGTGTTCCTCGAACAACTCTATCACACTCCTAGCCTTGTGGCGTGGCGTATTATCTTTTTGAAAAGTGCCACTGCTGTCGGGAAATATGGTCGTCATGAAAGAGTGTATATGGTCTGCAACCAGTGAACGATACTCCTTGGACGTCATGGTGCACGCACGAGCTCCACTGAATCCGTGGATGCTCACGTGAATGTCTCCCACAGTACAATGGAGCCGTCGCCTGCTTGTCTTCTTCCCGCAGTAGTTGTGTCATGGAGCTGCTGTCCTGGAAGACGATGTATTCGGACCATGCAACGCTCCATTGCTCCAATGTCCAGTACCGGTGGCCAGGCGCCCATTTCAGTCGTAGTTGCCGATGTCTTGGTGTTAACATTGGCACATGCTTGGGTCGTAGGCTGCGGTGGCCCGTCATTAGGAGTCTTCGGTGCGCTGTGTGTTCAGACAAATTTGTACTCTGCCCAGCATTAAAGTCTGATGTTAGTTCAGCCACAGTTCGCCACCTGTCCTGTTTTACCAGTCTGCCAAGCCTACGGCGTCCGACATTTGCAATGAGGTGTGACCTTACAATTCCACTACGTGTGGACGTGGTTTCACCTTGATTTCGCCACGTGTAGAAGCCACTCGCCACAGCATTCCTCGAACACCATCCAAGTCGTGCAGTTTCCGAAATGCTGGAGCCGAGCCTCTAGCAATCACAATATACGCTCGGTAGGACATATTTGTCCAACATCCGAAATATAACCACTTCGTAAGTGTTTTTCCCCAGTCACTACGGTGACAAGCTTTAAAATGATAAAACTGCTTCTTTCTACGTATTCTTGTGTTCTTGGAAGGCATCATCGTGTATATGCACTGCTCGAGTTGCATATAAACCAACTAGAACTAATTCTGGCGACTGCTGTTCTGTCTCTTAGGAAATTAATGGATTTTATATGTGTTTTTAAGTCAGAAACGTACGTACCCTCAATCACACTTCGCGGATCAGTCATGCTTATCATTAGTAGTAGTAATAGTAACAGTAATATTGGTTTTGATGGATGCAGCTGTGTCTGACTAGGAAAGAGAGCAAAGAAAATTGACATGAAGCTTTTAGATAGCTGATAGAGAGAGGTACCACCCACACCCTGCTGCAGGAAAATGCACACAAAGAAGCAGCAATTTCTTATGAGGGTGTAAGCACCACAATCAATAGCCAAAGAAGATGTAACAGCCTGTTTGATCTTTACAGTAGCATAACCACAACTCTGGTAGCATTCCTCTTGCAGAAAGAAGTCCTGGTCTCATGTTAGGTAGTTTTGCTCATGTGTAGGACAATATAGCAATTGCGTCCTAACACCACATCTCTTGAGTACACCCCCTCACACTATTAAAGATGATGTATGTGACATCGGTCCTCTCTCCTACTGAATGGCTTAAGTTTGATAAACGCATTGATTCTTCTCCTTAATGCTAAAAGGATAACATTATTTCTGAGGACCAGCCATAATTCGGTAATATCCACATTCGACTCCATATGTGAAAACACAATTATGGATTGGGATGCATATGTTTTGCCTCCTTTAATATGGAGCCTTTGTGTAATATTTATGTCGCCTTTGTCCGAGTATGTGTTACGAAAACGGACGTAGTTTACTGGGATAGGGTTAAAAGTGAATGCAGACAGAGCATAATTATTAAGATTTTTCTCGGTCTTGAGTGTCCGATTACCCCCAACCCAACTCAATTCACAGCCTCTCATGGTACTTTTTCTCTGATTTTATGTATTCTCAGTCAATTTATGCAATCTTGCAAATTTTTTGTGATTTTACATATTTCGTTGTATTTCCCTCAATTTTACGTATTTCCCATCAATTTGTCATAATTATACCAGGCTTTCCTAAATTTTTACCTATTTTATACCATTTTTTCGTATTTTTTAATGTTTTCCCTTATGTATATGGTCATATTGCCAGCATACCCATGCACTGTTTGATTTATACAAAGATATTTGCGTGTATTATGTACGAGCCTACTTAAAAATTCTTAGAATTCCCCACTTCCCGGTGATCTACTTGCATGCATTTTAGATAGGAAGATCATGAAAAGTGTAGTAATACTCGCCTCATACCTAGATGAGACTTAGCGATTGGTGCAGATTGGAAACTCGTAGTCTGGAAGCACATCTGTGTACTACTACAGCAGATCAGAGAGCTTGTCTGCAGACTCATGTAGTGATACACTTGATGGAAATTCAGAGTCTGGCACAGCTCTACATATCCATCTGACTTCCACTCTGCCGTGTAGGGATCTGCAAATGGGAGTTGACATTTGTACACACATCTAAAAACTGTAATTTCTTTATCCTTGTGATAGGTTATTCATTAGTTGACAGAGTGTCGACTACACATACCATCCGGGATATGAGAGTTTTCCCTCTCCGAACCTAAAGAGTGCGCACCCCTGTCAATGTAATTTACAGACGAACAGTTAGCAAGTTATCCATTCGAACTACAACTGTCCACTGCTGACAACACTACACACATACACACAGGGACTATGCATGCATATTACCGATCGTGAAGTCTCGATTTCAACTGCTTGTACATTATTTTCGACAGTGCTATAGCAACACATGTAGTGAAAAAGTCTCCGTAAAACGATTTTCTAGGGGATGTAAGCGCATTTAAATTCATCCTGGTAAAGAGCACAACATCTTCGATGGAAGTTATATTACCGATATTTCTTAACAATATTGTCTAGATTCTCCCGTAATAGCGACAAACCATGACTTTTTGCTGCGCCTATCATGCCTCCTTTTAAACTCTTTAAAGATCCACAATGAAGGCACATAATCATCCCAGTTCCGCTATTTTATGTGCTAGATGTCTGGCGCATGGAGGGAGACAGTTCTTATGTATGCTGCAGAACAACACATTAGTTGGATGGTATATTACTGTATTCGAATACTCCCAGTCACTCTTAACGAAACATTATACAGATGAAATGCATTTTCTATATTTTTCTGTTTTTTTTTTTTTTTTTTGGAAGTGCTCTGAAATGCCGCAAACTCTTCCAGTTTCCGTATGCTGCAATGTCTTCCAAAATTTTGTCACTGAGAAACATCGCCTCCGTGTTTTATTTCTACCAACCTATGTGTCGTGGGAGCTGCATAGTTTACACCATATGATATTCAGCTTTCTGTTAGAGCCAATGGATCGAGACATGTTAATTTCAGTTTAGCACCTGACGCAGATCTCCAAGTAATGGTCGAAAAACGAATTGTATGGTGGTGTAAAAAGCTGTAGTTGTACACTGCCTGGATGACCTTCAGCCGAAAAACAATGTATTAAACTGTTTACGAAGGAACAATACAGGAACCCTTTTCTGTGATTGATAGTCTGTTGGATATGGTCCTCCTCCAGGACAGAAGACAAAAATTTACGCTGATCCGTGCAATCGACTTCGACCACTGGTCGCCTTCTCCAATGGAGTAACATGTTTATATATAATATGCTAAATGTCAGCACACAGATGGTATTTATTTTTCGATGTATTGGAAGAGATAGACACGGTAAAATCTTTTAGGAGATTCCATTAAATGGAGTGGTACGACTGCCTAAAGTTTGGATGCATATAGGTCTCTCAAAACTACACCAATTTTGCACGTAAAACTAACAGAAATGGGCTGTATATATTATCAGGGGATCATGCCTGTTTTTGTTATTATTGTCACGATTGCATGTTTAAAAATAGGTGGTACCACAAGTCCTGTGTTATTTCATACTTCATAACCTCTCAGTATAAAGTAGATACCCCTTGAATTATAGCTCGTTGTGGAACTTAGAAATGATAGTGTTTTTTCCTGGCATGTGAGTAGATTGCGCGAAAATGGCTGTGATGATCAAATTGCTCATGAAACCAGAATGCAGGAATTAGCTGTATGATAGAAACTTTACAGACATGTCGGTAGAGGGGTGTTATGGAGCAAAGAATGTCAAATGTAAGCAAGCAGACAGTAACTGGTTTCGATGTAATGGGAGAGAGAGAGTTGGGTTGGGTTGTTTGGGGAAGGAGACCTGACAGCGAGGTCATCGGTCTCATCGGATTAGGGAATGACGGGGAAGGAAGTCGGCCGTGCCCTTTGAAAGAAACCATCCCGGCATTTGCCTGGAGCGATTTAGGGATATCACGGGAAACCTTAATCAGGATGGCCGGAAGTGGGATTGAACCGTCGTCCTCCTGAATGCGAGTCCAGTGTCTAACCACTGCGCCACCTCGCTCGGTGGGAGAGAGAGAGATGTGGTAAAATCTTATAGGAGGTTCTATTACAAGATAGACTCTCACGATTTGTTTCGTGAAGCAGATGTAATATAGCATTGCAATGGTAAACAGAAACTGCCATGGTGCGCAAAACAGCAACATCCTCTTGAATTATATGTAGCTTCTTGTTGTCGATCGTAAAATGATCGTGTTTTTCCTGATATGTGAGCCAATGGCGTGGAAGACTGAATTCTCTAATGTTATTTTGCTTGGGTACAATGTCTGCAATACACATATGCATGACAGTTTACTTACAGACGCCGATTTGAGTGTGCAAGACACTTTCAGGTAGTGTAATTTGTCCATCAAGCTGAAAGTAATTGCTTACCATAGATGTTTTCTCTTTGGAGTTAAAATTCTCCCTTCTTCTTTGCTTTGATGGTGATTTTGAAATAAAGAGGACTTTTGGGGTGATCGGTAGTTTTCACAGCAAATAAGTGATTGTTCTTTTTCTCCAATTTAATGCAGGGGAGACATGTATAGACTTCTGCAGTTTGATCTGTTGCAATCGGCGGTGATGCACTTAGTTGGATGTCGCAGCATGCAGAGATCCGGATTGTATCCTGCAGTCGAGCGTAAAAGATATACAGATTTTGTTCATAAACTAAAAAAATGAACTGTGCCTATTTTCGTGGAAAGAGGACATTTATTTTCGCCGGCCGGTGTGGCCGTGTGGTTCTAGGCGCTTCAGTCTGGAACCGCGTGACTGCTACGGTCGCAGGTTCAAATCCTGCCTCGGGCATGGATGTGTGTGATGTCCTTAGGTTAGTTAGGTTTAAGTAGTTCTAAGTTCTAGGGGACTGATGACCACAGATGTAAAGTCCCATAGTGCTCAGAGCCATTTGAACCATTTATTTTCGTCGTAATTGTATTTTTCTTTTTAAAAAATGCTTGATTATAACAGATGCATTGATGTTAAACAAAAGAGTTCTCCATCACAGAATGGCGGTAGCTCATGGTGGAGCAGTGTTTGAGATGGTCGAATGTGTGCAAGATCGCTGACGCAGCTGCACCCAACCAGGGGTCTGTGTGTAGGGTGGAGCAGTGCCGCCAAATCGGGGTTAGAGTCCCAGAAAAGGCAATGTCATTTTTAAGTTCCCGCCAATTCCAGGGTAGGTGTTTGGTTGGGACGTTGGTACACCCCTGGGACAAAGAAATTCCTGCCAAAGTTCGAAATTCCCACCAAAATTCGAAATCCCCTGCCAACATGGTAGGTGGAGGCAGGGCATGGGGAGGGACTGGCGGGAAGAGGTGGGGAGCCATGTGCCGGCTGAGGAAAACACATGATATCATCCAGGGTTGGGGTTGGGGGTTGGTGCGTTTAGGGGTGGTAATTAATTGATAAGTTCAATTATTTTGTATATCAATTTGATATAAAACTGTGCCAGCACCACCCATACCCTCCTATTAACATGCTCACAGCACTCTGCATTTAGCGTCTTCTTAAGCACAATAATGGGACCACCCCCCTAACTATGACAAACACCCCCACACCGTAATATCTTCTCCTCCATAATTTACTGTGATACAAGATGATGGCAGGCAATATATCCAGATGTTTGCCAAACATCAAACTCTTCCATCAGATTGCCACTAGTCATCCAAAGTCAAGCGGCGTCTCTGTTTACACCACCTGGAACATCGCTTAGTATTTGCTAGAGAAATGTGTGGCTTATGAGGAGATGGTCGACCATGGTAACGCATAACTTTTAACTCCCTAGGGACAGTCATTATGCTAGCTGGACTGCTAGTAGCACTTTGTAATCCACAAGTGATTACTGCCTCTGATTTCGTTCTGTTTTTCAACAACCACCCTCCTCTATGGTCAGTGGTACCTGTCCGTCAGTACATGATGTCTGCGTGGTCCTCCTTTAGCTGTAATTGGCCGTCGGGTTTCCAGTTCACAATCACATCACCGACGGTCGACTTGGGCATCTTTAGAAGAGCTCAAATATTCTTGACTCAGGTGACGTCCGATGACTAGTTCACGTTCGTAGTCACTAAGCTCTTCTGACAGACCCTTCTGCTGTTACTGATTCTCTGCTGCCAACACGCTACTCCTCTCCTTTTTTTATAGTGGCAGATCCACCTCTCGTGACGTCTGGTAGTGATCAATTCCGCATTATGTGGGGTGTCCAAATACTTTTGATCAGATAGTAAAATCCTTGACGCAGCTCAACTTTGTCACTGTCTACTTCTTAATGGAGTTTTTACAACTTTAGTAAAACACGTATCTGCCACAAACGTCTGCTCCAGCCATACTCTCATTGTTTAGTTTTACAACCACTAGTTTTGAGGTATTGTTTATCCTCTTTCGATCGTCCTCTTACACGCAGCCTGTGGATTGCCACCAACACAAAAGGGGAGGAATAGTTCACTTGCTTTGTCTTACCACTTCAGGCTATATACTGTGATATATTGCCTAACGTTCACTACAGAGATGATGTGGTCGAGCTCTGAAAGAGTTTCGCGTTTTCGGACCCTACATGTTGCACTATCAATACACATGATAAATTGTATCTATGTTTAAGCAGTTATGTTATTTAAAATCATGATAATAAGTATAGAAATCATCGTTTTTCAAGAACTGATTTAATGGGTACAAATGTAATTAGTTTTCAGGATATCACAAGTAATTATCCCACATACTGTCTGACAAATACTTGTCGAACATCGTGGGACTTCCACATCGGTGCAATATGGCGGCTGAACTGAGAACTACACTGCTTGTCCCTATAACAGCAACACCAGGAATAAAAGCACAAAACTAAATTTTACTTCTGGTGCCTATGCAGTACAGCAGAAAGAATACATAATTAAATTTGTAGGTATTTTGTGTATGTTTATGTTGCGAAATTTAGTACACAGAGCTGCAACATGTGGCAGCAGCAATGATTCTAACCCGATTGGGCATCGAGCCAAATTGAGCTTGGATTATAGATACAGGAAAATCATTCGATGCATTTCAACTATGTATCAAAGGTCATCAGTCGTAGTGGCTGGCGTGTAAAGGTACGATCAACTCCTGGAAAATGATTCCAATGACTGCTGTCTAAACTATTGACTACACAAATCAAAGGTGATCATGTTGTGCACCCCGTGGCACTCCGCACCCCTGCGTCCATTGTTTTTATTAGGTTCACCACAATTGGGAAACCTTTCTCTCTTGCCATGTCAATGGAAGCCACAAGTACAGTCGTCATGCTGGTAGTACATGGTGCTCCATCGGTCATCACTGTGTTTGTGAGGATACTTGTCTCGTTGCAAAAAAGCCCATTTTCTGTCTCAAGGTACCTGACGTGGCTAAACTATCACACACGACTGTGGAAACAACCTGACTGTCCTCTCATGTGATAGCAGCTGTTGTGTACGACTTTGTGGGCTACAGAGTGGTGCGCCAACTGTATTTCTCCAAACGAAGGAAGACTCATTACAAATAATGAAGCAAAAACTAGAGTCCAAATCTCAGTGATATCCAAAAAGAGGCACTACAGCACAAATGATGGTGTCGTACTGAATAGGCTCCAAGTGCAAGTGGTTAGAGTGGCTACTGCAGGCAGACCTATATTGCGGCGGCAGAGAGCGCTCACAGTACAGAGCCGCTGAGGTGTGGCTATGCGTGCATGCTCCATTGGGTCAGCCAGATACTGCACGACTGCTATTGGAGTTTGACGGAAACTTGCTATTCTGTTGCCGACTGTAGCGCCTGTAGGGTGGTATCGATGTGTGATAGCACAGTAACGTTAGGTCACCAAGATAATGCATGACACTGAGTATGGTTCTTCTCTACTCATGGATTCAATATTCACGTGGCAGTCGAGGACGATAAACTGCAGTTTTAATGGGCCATAACCCTCCCATTGTCGACTTTTGACATGTACTGGTAGATGTTCCTCCTCGTTACACTATGTATAACACTGTCTTATCACTGACAAACAATATTAACATGTGATTTCTAATGATTAATCCGCTACATAATCCTTCCTTATACACAGTACATATTCTAGAAGGCATTACTCCTACATACCTGGGTCGTTCCGAAAGTAATGCCTCCTATTTTTATTCATGGAAACTATAGGAGATACATAAATGACAGCAGCACAGCTAAATAGACTAATATTTCAGTTACAGACTGTCATTTTTCCACACAGTCGCCACCATTCGGTAAACACTTTTGCCAACGATGAACACAAAGAGTGCATGCCACGCTTGTAAAAGTCGGAAAGAGCTGAGGCTGACCACTTCGTTACAGCTTACAGATGTGGTAAGACAGTCCAGCCGAATTTTGCAATGAGTTGTGTGGTCACAAAATTGGGATGGGACCTGGCGTTATCATGCTGCAGGTAAAAGTTGGTCTTCTTCTCTGGCCTTACCCTGGAAATTCAGGCTTTCAGCTTACTCAGTGTCGTCTTTTGCCGTGCTGGATCGACAGTTTCTCCAGCCTGCAGGACATCCAAAAAAACTACACTTTTGCTATCCCAGAAGGCTGTCCACATCATTTTGTCTGCAGATGGCTGTGTCTTGAATTTTTTCTTTGACGGAGAATTCGCATGTCACCATTCCATGGACTGTCTTTTGGACTCCGGCTCGTAGTGGGGACACCACGTCTCATCTCCGGTAACGACGTTATTCAGAAATTTGTCACCTTTAGCTTCATATTGGTCAAGCAGGTCTCAGCCAATTTCCATTCAATGAGTTCTTTGTCTCTCTGAAAGCATTCACAGGACGCAACTCGCACAGACTATGCGGTAACCAAGATGTTCCAACATGGTTTCCAAGGCATTACAGCCGACATCCAGATTTCACACACATCTCTGATCGTTATCCACCAATCAGTACGGATTGGTTGATAAAGACGCTCTTCATTGCGAGGGATGTCAGCTGTGCAGGGTCGACCGGGCCTGGCTTGTCATGCACATTCTTTTCACCAACTTTAAAACATTTCTCATGTCTACTGTATCGTCTCCATACACTTTTAGCAAACGTCGATAGATTTCAGTTGGGACCATTTCTTCAGCAGAGAGGAATTTTATCATACGTGGCTGTTTTATACGCATGTCGATATCAGACTCTATTTCGGTACACTCCTCTGTCGGCGTCAACCACCGCAGAACAAGGGAACCACTTGCAAATGAAAGAGGAAGGTATAAGCATTAGCACTACACCAACGACATGTGGCGCGGACATCCAAAGTCATCACAAAAAGTGGGAGACATTACTTTCGGAACGACCCTCGCACTTTTTGCGGCTGCACTGAAATGCTAATCATCTGCATTTTCAAGCATGTAGTACAAATTATGCTAATTTTATATATGTGTCATTAAACTTTCGTGGTGCTGTCATTTTAATGGTCACCGGTGTAGAAGCTCCACACTCGTTATTACAATATATTTCCGAGCACATTCAAGAATGTGAGTCCACAAATATATGATGACGATTACGGAAGCAAGAGGACACATATGCTGTGACAGGTGGTCACAATTTTTCTGTGTAGTAAATTCATTCATATTATAAAAACGGCTGTACGTCCTTACGCATGTAAGTACGAGGCTCCACATCTCCTAAACAGCTCCACCGATTTCAACCAAACTTGATGCACGTATCACATACTGTCTGGAAAGAATCGCTGTGGGAATAAGAACCACCAGCCTATCACAGGAGTGGGGGTTGGGATGAAAAAGCAGTGTAGCCCACGACGTTCGAATATCTGCATTTTATCCATCCACTGTTTGAGAATGAGACCACTTAATGACTTGAACAAACTTTACACCTAATTTTAAATCTTTATCAAACTTTCCTTGTTGACAAGTCCCACAAAAGATATAAGAAAAAAAATTATCGCTGTTCGCGTAGTAAAACTGTCGCATCAGTCATGAAGCTTTAATGTATTATTTCTTTACTGCCAGCTACATCGCGACAGCTTTTACCGACAGCATTCACATATACCACTGACGTTACGAAGAAACTATACTCATTATGCATAACGTTTAAATTTATTACTTCGTTGGTACTAGCTCTATTCGCAACGCATTTTGCAGACTGTATCTAAATCTACCATTGAATGTACCTACAAAAGAATATCACTGTATGACACATAGTTCAGCAGATATAATATTAAGTAAAAATTAGTTATTCACTTCTTTACTACTAATTATATTCACAACACATTTCACAGACAGTGCCCACGTATACCACAGGAAGTACCTGCAAAATTATATTATTGTGCAAGTCATAGTTCAGGGACACTACGCCATAAACACTGGGCTGCGTGAAAACGAAACTGCAGGGCGAAATTCGCTAGAGATCTAGTGAAATATGTGTACAAATATGTGTAAAATGTGTTAAATATATGTAAAATATATATTATATGTGCATAGGAAGGCAAAGCAACGAGTAAAAAGCTCATCCTAAATCCCTGTAACGATTTCGTCCAAATTTGGTACACATTTTTGTTACTGTCTGGAAACTACTGTAGGAGGTAAGAATCACCAGCCTCCTATTGGGGTGGGGGTACGTGGAGAGAGGAGCAGGGAGAAGGAGAAGGACAGGTAAAGCAAAGAAAGGAGGAGATGGACGCAGAAAGGGGGCGGGAAATCGACAAAGGGAGGAAGAGATAGACAGAGAGGGGTGTGGAGGAGATGGACAGAGAAAGGAAAAAGGTGGAGATGGACACAGAAAAGAGAGAAGAAAAAATAGATGGAGAGAGAAGAGAGGAAGAAATGATCAGAGAGAGGGTAGAGGAGTAGATGGACAGGTAGGAAAGGTAGGAGAAGATGGACAGAGAGAGTAGGAGGAGGAGGAGATGGAGAGAGGGTGCTGGACAACGGAAACAAAGAGAGGGGATGAAGATGGTGGACAGGGGGGAAAGGAGCAGATTGACAGAGGGGTGAGAAACAGATGGACAGACAAAGGGGAGAAGAGTCGGTAGCCAGAGTGAGGGTTAGGAGGGGCTGGATGGAGAGAGGGGCAGGAAGAGATTAACAGAGTGTGGGTTTGGAGGAGGGGATGGAGAGAGGGGAGGAGGAGAATATGGACAGAGAGTTGGGGGAGGAGGAGATAGACTAATAGAAGAGTCGAATAAATACATACCCTGGCAATGCCGGGTACTGAGCTGGTTGTTTATATAGATAAATAAATATTTCTAGGCATTGGTATCTAATTTCATTTAGGGCACATTACCGTCAGTAATAATTTGTCACCGAAGATTTCAGGTACCCTGTAGAACGTAATTCCATCTGTGCTCGAGATAGGTCACTTGCACGCAAGCGCTGGGTCCGTCATATGAACAGCATGACGGTAATCGATGTCGTTTGATAATAGTGCCAACACCTCAAGTAGAAAAACTTTAAAATTGTTCCTGCAGTCTTCTGTGGTGTTCTCGACGAAATGCTAACAAAACGTAAGATAATTAGCTTCATTATAAGGCTGTGAGCTGGGCAGTAATTAAATGAATAATACCGTAATGGGCGGTTGCATCAGCAGTAACGATCTGGCGTGCGCGGCGCGAACCTCTTGATTAATTGCGACGCGGCAGCGCGCCACGCTAAGTAATTAGCTGCCCAATTCCACAGCCGGCGCCTGCTCGCCCCCGATCGCGACCGCAGCGCTACACCTCACTTTTCTATCGCTCCTGTTACAGTCGCACGCCCGAGCGGAAAGTGACGCCGTCCTCCGGATTACCCTAACTGTCCCGTTTCCGGAAACCATGACGGAATTATGACTTTAATTCCATTAATCATCGCTTTTATTTTTGGTTTCGCCCTAATTTCTGCTGGAGCTGTTTCACAGTAGCGTATGTCCTGTCAATGATTTGTTTCTTTCAATGTACCAGTATCGCCTCGTTTATGGCTATCAATCCGATAATTAGCTTCATAACATGACTTATATGTTTGAGCTGCAAGCTGAGAATACGCTTACACCCAGATACACCATCTGACAAAAAACTGAAAAACACACAAGGGGAGAAGGAAACAAAATGAAAAATTACCGGTTGAGAGGGTATGTGATGTCATTTCGGTGATTACAATATAGAGTGAAATTTTCACAGAATTTGGCGGTAGGAGCCTACTTGTAACCTGTCTGACCGGATGCATGCACTGATTCGATTGGAAATGAGGTCATACAGCCGTTGTATCCTATCCTGAGACAAGCTGACCCACAATTGTGGTGATGGCCCTTGATATCCCAGATACTGTCACTGGGCCAGAGGAGACGTCCTAGCTGCTCGCACACTTGTATTATTCGAGACAAATATGGAAATCTTGGTGGCCACAGGAATATCTCAGTACCATGCATACAGTTCGTAGATCCACGTGCAATGTGTGAATGAACATTGTCCTGTCGAAAAAAAGTCTCAATGACACTGTCGCATGAGAGGTAACCCAAAAGGACGCAGGATGACCATGACGTACCATTTTGTCGTCTGATTTCCCTCAATTACTACCAGCTGCTACCTTCCAACATTGGCACAGGATGACAGATAATGTTGTCAGGAGTCCATTAGTAGTGCTCAGATGGCAGGTGAAGACGTGAAGGAATTACGATGTGCTGGGTTCACAGTATGGCGATCCTCCCTTGTGGTGACCTGAACTTGTTGAGTATGCCTGCCCTCACGTGTCTATGTAGTCCAACGCTAGGCCACTGTCAAATCAGAATACCCTTCAAATCTGGATATTGCACGATTCGAGCAGCTGGCCAAATGGAGACCCTTTCGAACTCTGACAGGTCCTGATAATGCTGTCTCACTCGAGTACGGGCCATCTCCGACCCCTCAATAGCGATCACCTGAACTTCTGACGCTGTTCAAGCCCGTCATATACCTCATCAGACCTGGCAACAGCACTAAGCACAAAACGACGCAGGAAACCGTGAAATAGCGTTTTGTCGTCGGAGTTCCCTCAGTCCCTACCAGCTGCTACCGTCCGACCACTGGCGCAGGGTGACATAATGTTACGAGGGGTCCATTACTAGTGCTCGGATGGCAGGTGAAGATGTGAAGTAGTTACGATATGTTGGGGTCACTGTATGGCAATCCTTCCTTTGGTAGTCACACTTTGTCGAGTATGCCTGCCCTGAAGTTACAACGTCCGGCCACTGTCAAATTAGAATGCACTATGGTGGCCATTCTACTTGCCATATGCAAATGCAACTCTGTTCGTGTGGGAAGTTTCATCGACATCCGACCATATCTTTTGGGTGCTGAATTTTTTTGTCAGGCAGTGTATATTGTGCCTAAAAGCCACTTTTATAAAGGTGAGCCTGCGAGAACCACGTTGGTAAATCTGGCGAGTGGATCGAAACTATATTCCCCTGTCTGTTCTGAGGCAAATTACATTACAATAGTCACTGAGTTGGTCGCTGAGTACTTTCAGTACCTAGCTCAAGCCCTCTGTCTCACACCATTTAGGCGCAATGCCAAGTACTTTAAATTTATCTACCTCCTGTAGGTGAATTTCATGCATATGTATATTTCCAAGAGCCATTCCGAAGCTGTAGATAATTATGATGAGAGAAAGGAAAGCGTGAAAATCGGTGCTGGCTCGTACGATACTCCACTCGAATAGTACCACAGGGTCCACCAAACTGAACATCCTCATCGACTGACGAATCACCAACAACATTGTCACATGACCTCACGCTACGAGACAATGTGGAGACGTCTGGAATTTATTGCTGTACTTTTGGGGCAGGATCTGGTTATCAGGGATAGTACACCACCAGCTCTCCTACATTTGCCGGTCAAGTAGTCGTGATGTAAATATTCTCACCACTAGGATTCGCATTGCCTACTTCCGAATCGAGCACCACAGCACAAGCATGTGTTACTGTCCCTGGCTAGGAAGAATATATTAGCTTATAAGTGATATGAAAGGTTGGTATAGTCTGCCTGTGAATCTGGTCCACAGGCTAGGTGTCAATCCCGCTACCGACACCTGTGAAACCGTCACACTGTTACCGACAGCCACATTTCATTCAACATCAAAATAAAAGAGTGAATTCGATCTATGTGGCACGAACTTCTGGAGGTTGGTTCTTGACAGGAAGATGAAACAGAAACGCACTAGTTCCCAGAAACATCTGAGAAATCAGAAGCGATCTGAAGAATATGTAATGGTAAATTGTATGAGAAATTCGATGATATATTTGATATCCTGGACTATAATAAAGTATGTGTTGTTAACTACATTAGTGTAGTTAAGTATAATCGGAAAAAAAGTGAAAATGGAAAGCAGATTGGCGATTTACCTCTTGCCAAATACTGGCAAATATCACAAGAATTCTTTTAGTAATATAGTACGTAAGGTGGTGAAGCACTTTATTATATATTGTATCTATATATGGGAAGGTATCTTTGCATTCCAAGTTTGGGAAAGGGGCGTTATAGGTTTTGATCTGTTGTATATTGGAAGACAGAATACTACACTCTGTTAAAATTTGTTGTCTAGTAAATTTTGTGAGTAAGTTGTTGAAAGTTGACATTTTGGCGTAGTAAGTCGCCATTAATTGTGGCTACGTTGGAAAGATTAGTACGCAGTACTCCTGTGTCAAAATCTCCACGTATTCCGGCTGGGGAAGAATGTCCGTTGACGCGTCTCAGCTTTGCCTACGCCCGGCCAATGGGCATCTGATGCATGTGTTTTTACTGAAGGAACGTATTGTTTCCGACGAACCTTCCTTCCGTTGTTTACATGAATAATGTGATTTTGCTCGAAGTTCTTCGTATCACATTAAATTATTGACAAGGGAATATCGACTTTGTCGCCGTAATTCTCATCATCTATTTCTGGTGGCCTCAGCTATTTCTTGAGATCAGTATGGTACAGATATTTATTGAGATGGCCCAGAAGAGTAGGATTTCACATTATGCACTGTGTGGGTAATCGCATTGGCTCTGAGCACTATGGGATTTAACTTCTGAGGTCATCAGTCCCCTAGAACTTAGAACTACTTAAACCTAACTAACCTAAGGACATCACACACATCCATGCCCGAGGCAGAATTCGAACCTGCGACCGTAGCGGTCGCGCGGTTCCAGGCTGTAGCGCCTAGAACCGCTCGGCCACCCCAGCCGGCGGTAATCGCATTCGTTGGGTTCGTTCCACATTTATTCCAGGACGGTTAATTCGCCGAACTTATCTTCGATAAGCTATACGAGAAACATAGGTTTCGTTGCTGTGAAGGATTCACCATCTGTCTTAGGCCAAACGAAGTATTGAGCATAATGTCTGATTTCTTGTATCTTAGCCTGTCTCATGTCCAAGGCCGTGGCTGAAATGGTAGATAGAGAGGTTATAGATTACAAGTTTCCACATTAAATTTTCTTCTTCCAGTCGCTTAGACAGCTGCTTCTACAAAGCATTTATCTCGTGTAAATTAAATTCTTTTCATTTGCGAGATGTCAGTCTTGATGCCACCTACTCCTTCCGAGGGCTCTCCGCAAGGGCTCTACGCAGCCAAAGCAGCGTCCACCAGGCTTGATGGCCACTTCTCAAAGTCCAGTTGTCCCGAAAGAATAGGCATCCACTAATGGCATACAAGGGAAGGTAATAACTCTGACATCACTCATATGAATCCTGCCTTGTCAAAGGCATCCGCAGTGTACATGACGACCCGATGTTTTGAAATTTGCTGTCGTGTTAGCTTTTTGGCCGAAGTAATTGACCATGTACCGAGAATGCGTAGGTGGTCGTCAGACGACTTCGACTGGAGGGACATTTTAGATGTCCTTCCCCAAATGCCCGACACTACAGTTAAATCTTGAAAACAGAAAAAAGTTAAATCAAACACATACACACAGGTAGAGACTAGACTTCAATATACCGGAAGGGTGAGAGGAGAAAGCCAAGGGGATGAATCCGATTCAGAACATAACGAATTACCAGGTCAGCATAACGAATTAACACTGTGTTCAACAGAGCCCAAGGAGAGATAGTGGAGGGAACTTCGGCGTGGGAATGGAAGAGAGCACGCTGCAATAACTCAGGATTCAAAGCTGGACAAACACATAGCCACGGAAGTCACAGACATCTAGGCGGGATGGGGAGAGGGGCGTTGAGTCGATGGAGAGGCTAGCTTGCGTTAACAGTACCAATAGTTGTAGCAACCTTTTCAGTAGTTTCAGGGGTTGTTGTTGTTCTGGTCTTCAGTCCTGAGACTGGTTTGATGCAGCTCTCCATGCTACTCTATCCTATGCAAGCTGCTTCATTTCCCAGTACGTACTGCAGCCTACATCCTTCTGAATCTGCTTAGTGTATTCATCTCTTGGTCTTCCTCTACGATTTTTACCCTCCACGCTGCCCTCCAATACTAAATTGGTGATCCCTTGATGCCTCAGAGTTTCAGGGGTAGCAGTGTGAATAACTGCTGATCTGACCGTTTTACATCATGCATTATGTCCTTGCCATTTTGGTAGAGCAGCACGATTCAAAGTAAAAGGAACCTACTGCTTTCATATTACCCAAGGATATGCGTAGCTGAACGACGATGATGTGTAGTCTTTTAAGTAAGAGCATGGTTTGTATTATACACAGATGGTAAAAGATATCTCCTTAGTTCTTTCACAGTCCACTAAAGGGAATGTATATTCTTCATACAATATCCACAAATCATTGCCTTCTTGACTGAGATTTGTACGTGTTTACTGACCATTTAAATGTACAGAAGGCGTTACAGATTTATCAAAGATGTTTGATCTCGCATGCCAAACATTGGTTTATCGATAAAAATGAAGACTGGATACCGCAGGAGGACAATGATACGAAGCACCACAGCAGTCTTTGAAGCGACTGGAAAACGGAAAAAGGTGTGCAGGTATTGGATTGGACCTCACAGTCGCCTTACGCTAATCCTATTGAGACTGTATGATCTTATATCAGAAAGAAGTGACAAGGAAAGATCTTTACTTTGAAACAACTGTAAACTCAAATTCGACATTGACGCTTCGCGTAACTGGACGTATTATTAATTATAATTTAATTTTTCTTTTGTTCATATATGATGTATGTATGTGTTTTAGTTTGTTGTCGACTAAATTTTTCGACTGATTAACCGCAATCTTACTTAACATGCTGTACTCTCGTGTAAAATACTGAGAAGGTAAAGCAGTTCTCCTTTCTGATCCTGAGGCAGTGATTTGTCCGAGAGTGTCGTCGGAAGAGAAAACGAATCTGTTCTATGTTCGTTCAATGTTCTATGGTTTGCGAGCGTGGAATGTTCGACCCAGTAGGAGTAATGCAGGAGTAGATCCACGAAACCGAGAATACAAGTGAACTACTATGAGTAACATACTGAGCCGATTATTAAAGCCAGGACGGACACAATGCTCCAACCTGCCTCAGTTGTACGAGCATACGTGGCTACTAGGCTCGCAGATGGTTAAGAGATTCGGAAAATGTGTTATGAAATATAAGAAATCATTGAGTAATTTACGGAGGCGTAAATTTAAATGTGATGGTGGACTGGAAGTAGACGTTGTTATAAAGGCAAAAGAAAATATAGTAGGTCATGAACTGGGGAACGAATGGAAGTGCAAGCCGTCTGAAAGTACAGGATGATTATTATTATACTTTCAATACTTGAAAGAGATGAATCAGTGAATCTCACGGAGGTAAAAACCTAGGGAGAAAGGAAAGGTCGAAAAAGATCCTTCAGTTATTGAACCACATAAAAATGAGACACAGAGAGTGCGCGAGTAGATGTTGTTTACAAAAAAAGTTAGAGAAATCTCTGGAGAAAAGAGAAGAAGCTATATGAACATCACGAATCCACGTCGTTCAGAGTTGTTACGTTACGTTATATACTGGGCACAGTAAAGCATTCTTGGTTACCTCCACATTAGCGATGTCCAGAATCGTTCATCATATGAAACCGAATTTCGCCAGATTGCCAGTAAGTTCAGTGCACAAATGCAGGCTGATGGTAAGCCAGTACGAAGCACAGAGGAGAAATCTGAGAGATGGAAGGAGCATATAAAGAGCAATATAAAGAAAAGAAACTAGAAAACAATGTAGTGGTAAGGGAAGAGGTTGTGGAAAAATATGAGGTGCATGATGTTATATTGCGAGCAAAACTTGACAGAGTACTGAAAGACGTAATTCGAAGCAAGACCACTTGAGTAGATGATATTACCTCATATTTATTAAGATTCTTGGGAGAACCAATCGTAACAAAAATACTTCACTTATTACGCAAGATACATAAAACGGGAGAAATATCCTGGGACATCAAGAACAATATAAACATCCAAAAATAGAAGAAGGCAAGTTCTGTCAGGTGTGACTATTAATAAGTCGTCACTTAAGTAAATCATTGCTGCCTGACACTCACTGCTAATTCAAGACCTAGCACTGCCCCAAACATCCGGACATAGTTCATTATCTCAAAATATTCAGTTTAGGATCATCTACCGTCCGCGTAATTTTTATCCTGGAACCTTTAAACAACCTTTATATCCGTCCTATGGCTACATGAAGTTACTGATAGAGGTTACCGACAAGCCTTTCATCACATCTGTACTCGCAACATCGCAATCTGATCTGCAGAAGTTGAAACAGTGAGTCTGGAGGGCACATCCCTCAGAGACTTTCGAAGGCTGAAGTATCTATTCACAGTGCGACAATGAAGCCTAAAGCACATCAGACTCTCGGACATCACCTGAGTGTTTAAGATAGCGACAACGCAGAAGGCTGATTTGAGAGTGCGAGCGCAATGGGAAGAAGGGAGATTAGGATTCGATGTCCTGTCTACGACGTAGTCTTTAGTAACAGAGCAAAACCTCGGGTTGGGGAATGAAGGAGAAGGAAATCAGCTACGTACATTTAGAAGGTATCATCCCTGCATTTGCCTTATACGAAAAACGGAAACGGAAACTCTAAATTTGGGTGTAAGTGTGGGAATTTGAACAGAAATCCTTACGAATGTGAATCCAGCGCATTACCACTGCGCCACACCACTCGGCACGAGAGCAATGGGAAAGACAAGAAGTTTTATTTCATGTCACAAAAAAGCTGTTCTAACAGTTGTATCACGGAGATCGGTAAGTAACCCAGCTGGGGACATGACGCAGGTCCATTTGCTGCAGGTCTCGCCGCTGCAAGCACCCTTGTTAAACAAGTCACGACGACTGCCTTGTGGTCGGCAGCCATGCGATAGTTACATAAACCAACCTATCTCAGTCAGCCTGCATTGGTGCACTGAACTTACTGGCAATCTGGCGAAATTCGGTTTCATATGATAAACGATTCTGGACATCGCTAATGTGGAGGTAACCAAGAATGCTTTACTGTGCCCAGTATATAACGTAACGTAACAACTCTGAACGACGTGGATTCGTGATTTGAGCAAACCTCGTGAAGACATAAGCTCTGTTTGCCTGGTCTGCAGTGGTTCTGATTTATTTTCGAGTCCATTCTCAGTGAACTGGCGTGTAGGTTAAAAATTGACCTTCAGGATATAGGCAATTGGATTTCCAAAAACTTCGGGTGACTGTACTGGTCAAAAAGATGACTAAAGGCATTCAGTGGTAAATGGACGAAGTTGCGAGTGGAGGGTCTTCGAGACACTTTACACTGCATTCTTCAACAAGTGGTTTGAATTTTATTAAAAATGCTGGAAAAATAAGCGATAACCGCGCGTCTTTAACACTCACTGATTGAGAATGACGAGTAGTTTACATATTCTCATCACCATTATTCCTTCTCTATAACGATGCTAAAAATTTTTGTGATCTTGCGTTTTTCCCCCCGATTGACGACTGACGAAAAACATGAGGCCACAGTGGCTTCTCAGCCCTTTTGAGACGAGAACCAGGACACAGGGATGAATTAAACTGACTGGTGTTAAAGAAAGATCTTGGCATTTCTGTAGCATTATTAAGACACAAAACGTACCAAACGAAGTGAAGTAGTGTTTTAAGTGTTGATTGGCCGTAAGGGGTGGGGCGTTAAACTCAAATCTTCGTCCGGCTATCCTGTTGTTGGTTTGCTGTGGATTTCCCAGTTCATTTATATCTACATACATACTCCGTAAGCTACCGCATAGTGCGAAGGGGGGGGGGGGGGGGGTACCTTGTACCACTACTAGCTATTTCCCTTCCTGTTCTACTCGCACTCCAGTGAATGCTGGGACACTGCCTTCGACAAAGTCACACCTGTTTACCTCCACTGTCCTTGACCGACACAGACATTACTCCATCTTTTATGAGCACTATATCAGCAAGGTGTCTGACTCCGACGTATTTCCATTCAAAAACATAAATCTGATGTGACGATAATCCGAAAATAGATCTGTATTTAGTCGTTTCCGTTGTACATCATTCGTGTCCAAGCAGACAGAGGTACTGTGCCTATGAGTCAAATGTATTTATTTTCCTTCTGCCCCTCACTCAATGTCTTCGTATGACTGGCGATTTCACCGCTATCTTGCTGAATGAATATAAATCTTTGCTTCATTCTAGTAGCTGAAATCCCCATTTCTCTAAATGTAAATGTATAAGAGCTGAGATCCTTCATTGTTTCAGTAATTATCTGTCTGCAAAGCTTCTCCACAGATTTATAACTTCACTGCATTTGAGGAAAAATACAGACTGCTTGCACAAATCAAATTAAATAAAATGTTGCTAAGATGTTATCTTCCTCCACAGTAATTTTGATACATGACACTTCTTAGAGAAATGCATAAATTTGTAGAATCATATGAAACCCTAATTACGAGGGTTGTAACTTTAATATTGGCAACTATTTATTTACAGCTCGTACAAAATAGATACGTCTTTCAAAGTTTTACTGATCTTCAAAGTAGTCACCAGCATTATGTATAACCCGTTAGCAGCGATGTGGAAGTCGTAGGATAATCTTAGCAGTGCCAGTTGTGTCGATAGTTCGAGCAGCACGGTCTATTGCCCTACGAATTTGCATCAGTTCTGAAGCGAATGCCGTGAAGTGTTTCCTTCAGTTTAGAAATCGAGTTGAACTCACGAAGGCTTAAGTCAGGGGAGTGCAGTAGGTGGTATAGCACTTAGCAGCCCCATCAGTCAAACAAATCAGTAACAGCTTGCACTGTACGTGCTTGAGCATTGTCCTGCAAAATGATGGTCGGATTCTGCAGAAAGTGTCATCACATCTGTGTCTATGCTGTTCATTTTTGGAACACAACCTACGACCAGCTTACAGACAGAAGTGACGACACTTTCTGCAGGACCTGACCATCATTTTGCAGGACAATGCTCAAGCACGAACAGTGCAAGCTGTTACTTATTTATATGATTGATTGGGCTGCTATGTGCTATACCACCTACTGCACTCCCCTGACTTAAGCCCTCCTAAGTTCAACTCGATTTCTAAACTGAAGGAAACACTTCACGGCATTCGCTTCAGAACTGCTACAGATTCGTCAAGCAATAGACCGCACCGCTCGAGCTTTCAACAGAACTGGCACTGCTAAGAGTATCCTATGACATCCACATCGCTGGCAAAGGTTATACACAATGCTGGTGACTACTCTGAAGGTCAATAAAACTTTGAAACACGTATCTATTTTCTACGAGCTGTAAATAAGTAGTTGCCACTATTAAAGTTCCAACCCTCGTAGTCAGAAAGTTAACGCTCAATATAAGCCAAAAGCAACCAGTCTCTAGCGTTTCACGGTGCTGATTCAGTGCTAACCGTATCTCCTTGTTTATGGAAAAAGAGAAGAATAAAAATTTACGACTTTCGATGCAGATGGACTTAAAAGGAAGGAAGGTAAATCGGCGATTAACATCACATCGACGGCTACACCATTTTATACGGACCACGTTCACATAGAACGAGGATAGGAAAGAAATAACCTTTGCCTTTCTCGAAAAAATCCCCCTAGCATTTGTGTTAATCGTATTTTGGAAACCATATAGATCTTACAACTTAATGACTAAACAAGGATTTGGACTCCATTCTTTCCGAAAGCGAATATAGTATTTTGACCACTGCGCCACCTCGCTCGCTTGATAGACTCCAAGGCAAACCGTGTCAAATCGTTTAGCCAGAAGCAGTTTTTTACTTTACAACTGCGCAACGTCGCTACTCCCCAGCCGGATGTTTACAACTTTATGCACTGACGCCCGCAGCCGGACTCTCCTTTCCCATACCCCACGTAATTTATTGAGTAGTGGAAGTCCACTGCAGCATACTCATTACCTCTTAATCTTTAACCTCCAGTTCACAGCAGGAGTATGAGACACACGCTGATGACGTGGAACATTTATCCTACATTTCATTTGGTGCATGTTAAATCTGAACTCGAAGCGTTTTCACAGAAAATTCACACAGTCGGTGTGTATTTTTAACCTGAGAAATAGTGAGATTTATCGCTGTAGATTTAGTATGCCACGAAGTTGCCTAGGCTTCTGACTCTTCTAATTTTCCAGAACGTCTTCCGACTTCACCCCAAGATGTTCTGACACCATGTTTTGATAAGACGTTTCCAGCCATGTTGTTTGTATTCCATTTTCTGGACTCAAATACTGGAATGTAATACGTTTTAGAACAAAGAAATGGTTCTCATGCGCAACTGAAGTGGAGGCTTTCGTAAGTATTTTCCTCAATGCACGGGCGTTATAATCACTATAAACAAAACACGTTGACTGAAAGTAAATACTCACACGGCAGCATGCTATTAACTGTTCAACTATTTAACAGCTATTGGCAATCGTCTAGTAAAAATGTTTAATGACAAGCTTATTCATGTCGACAAAAGTTACATCATTTTCGTTGCGTTATACACACACACAAAACCAGCATCAGTTTTCGACACGTATAACCTAGCGATTTTAACTTTGGTCTTGGCTGTTCAACAGATGACTAACAATGCTCACTAGTTTTACTCTCCCGTAATGAGCTCCATTTTCTCATTTAGATTCAGTCATTCCCTTCTGGTGGAAAAATAATTAAATTTATTATTAAACTACTATCTTGTCCTTGATAAATCCAAATTCGTGTAACTAGTAAATAGTTAGGTTCAGAAGTTGAAAACTGCATGCTAAGATGATCGAGTTCACATTTCGGTTTGTTAATCGCTGCACAATATCTGCGCGATATTGCCCACATTAGGAACAAATTAGAATGCTATCTTTTCTCGATCCGGGTACACTGAACGACTGTAGTCCACGCCGCGGGAATACCACCAAAATGTGGTGTCATCGAAACCAATATCTAATATTTCCTGCTTACCTTAATGTCTTTAGTGGCCTCAAGATTTAACAGTGTTCAATACGACATAACGCAAAAAATGGAGGCATCAAAGGAATAGTGGTTCAAATGGTTCTGAGCACTATGGGACTTAACATCTGAGGTCATCAGTCCCCTGTAACTTAGAACTACTTAAACCTAACTAACCTAAGGACATCAGACAACACCCTGTCATCACGAGGCAGAGAAAATCCCTGACCCCGCCGGGAATCGAACCCGGGAACCCGGACGCGGGAAGCGAGAACGCTACCGCACGACCACGAGCTGCGGACGAAAAGGAATAATGACCTAGGTCAGCTGCACAGCGTCAGAGGTGATATACACGGTGAAATATAGTTATAATAATTATCATTTCTGTGCCAATTATAAATGGAAATGTCGTGTGGCTAGGGCCTCCCGTCGGGTAGACCGTTCGCCTGGTGCAGGTCTTTCGACTTGACACCACTTCGGCGACCTGCGCGTCGATGGGGATGAAATGACGATGAATAGGACAACACAACACCCAGTCCCTGAGCGGAGAAAATCTCCGACCCAACCGGGAATCGAACCCGGGCCCTTAGGATTGACAGTCTGTCGCGCTGACCACTTTTTATTTTTTATTTTTTATTTTTTTTTAAATCTCCGACCCAGTCGGGAATCGAACCCAGGTCCTTAGGATTGACAATCTGTCGCGCTGACCACTTTTTTTTATTTCCCGTAGGACGGCAATCCTTTTTTTTTTTGACAGTCCGTCGCATTGACCACTTTTTTTTTAACAATAACAAACATAAACTGCTTCTAACATTTTTTTAAATATATAAGACGATGGCTTTATAAAATAAAATTTTCTGGGAAACGTAAATAAGTAGATTTTTTAACATAATAGTGAAAAAAAAAATAAAAAAACATATCCTGCTTCTGTCAGTACAAACAATAACGGTCTACGTTCCTCTTTTAGGCGCGTACCTCGCTAATCCCGTCACACCTCGCGTTGGTGTCGGGTACGTCTTCACGTGTGTTTGTGGATCCTCTCCACTGTCCTGGCCCTTTCTTGTTCTGATACTTATAGACAATAATTACATTCTCCTACCCGGGACACCCCAACTGGGTGGGGGATCAAGCAAGGCACTCCCTAAAAAATTTGCGTAATATGTTCGATATCTCGGAAGTCTCATAAGCTGTGAGTGATGTTCCTGTAGTAAGGCCCAAAAGTCGAGCACATTCTTACTGCCGTCTCGGAAAAGATAACGCACAGTCAAACCTCGAATCCAAGTCACTGCGTTTGTCTTCGTTCGGGGATAATATGTCCTATCTGGGAGAAGTAGTGTGCGTGGTTCTATTGTTTGCGGCCCCACCCGAAGGAGGAAGGCGATCATTTTTTTGACCAAACACCAGACGTCCGCCGAAGGACCGCATATCAGGCGATGCTCCTCAGTGTCTATAACATTGCACTGCGGACACAGTGGATCGTCCGCCATATGAATTGTATGCAACCTGGAACGAGTCACGTATTTCCCATTTACCACCTGATACCACAATGCGCGCGTTCCCGTATCGAGGTGTGGGTGGTGCACTGTACGCCATACCACTGACCACGTAACTGTTGGTTGGCGGCGCTCTACGGCATTATTCGGCCGTCGTCGAGTGAAGATGTGATATATATCGCGTGCCGTTGCCGTCCTGGTAGTCGGTATTTCCATATGTACATAACTGTGTTCCACAAAGAAGGTTCGCATATGGGCAAGCGATGGTGAGATGTGAGCCACCGCTACCGGAGCCGAAAGAGAAGGTGGAGCGAGTTCGTCTATCAAGCTGCCCGTCAGACTTGTCTGGTGTCGTGTCCACATCTTTATCATTGTGGTTACATAAATAGCCACTGCTCGGTCGCGTACGTGGACTAGTCCAAGACCTCCACGACTACGAGGAAGGGTGAGGGTTTCATATCCTACCTTAAAAAGCAGACCTGTGCTCACAAAATATCCTAGTGCCGCCAGGATTCGGCGGGCCAACACCACCGGCATAGGAAGAACTTGTGCCAGGTGGGGGATGCGAGAGGCTAGATAAGTGTTGGCAAAAGTGACCCGTTGTATCATATCCAGTGCCCTTAACCTGTGACTTCGGACACTCGCACGAATTGTTTGCAGAAGATGCCTGTAACTCAGTGCCACCGTGCGTCGAACGTCTGTAGTGAAGATAATTCCTAGGCATTTCATCTTGTTGATCGACTGTAATGGTGCTACACTTCCTGTCGGGAGTCCTCTCCCGATGTTCATCGCTCCCGACTTTGCCATGTTCAGGCGACTTCCCGTAGCCATACAATACAAATTAATCCAATGCAAGGCCGCTTCTGCCTCGTCGCCTGACCGTGCTTAAAACACTAGGTCATCTGCGTATGTTCGGCATATAAACTTGTTGTGCCTTATCGTCATTCCTTGGAGTCGATTCCGGAGCCTGCGAAGTAGCGGCTCGACAGCGATGGCATACAATATCGTTGACAGCGGGCACCCTTGTCTGACCGATCGTGAGATGGTGATGGGCCTCACCAAGCGTCCATTGATGAGCATTTTGGATGCGGCTCCGTGGAGTAGTCTCATGACGACGGTGACAAAACTTTCCGGAAACTTCATTTTCGTCATCACGTCCGCGAGATAAGCATGACTCAGCCTGTCAAATGCGCGATCGAAGTCTATCGATACCAACACACCCCGGAGACGACATGTTGAAGCTAGAGCGAGAACATCGCGGTAGTCGCTGAGTGCTGTTTGTATATTGCTCGCTCCTCCAAGCTGGGTTTGGTCGAGTGAAATCACTTGTCGTATTACGCGTTTAAAGCGTGCTGCACGTATCCTGGCGTAGATCTTGTAGTCGCAATTAAGAAGGGTCAGTGGCCGGTAGGCCTGTATCCCTGTGCCGCCAGATGGTTTGTGGATGGGGATGGTCATTCCTTCCACGAAGGAGGGTGGAAGAGTCACGTTGGGAGACATCAATTCGCAGTACATGGCAGTCCTTCGTGGAATCATGAGATCTTTAAATGTACGATAGAACTCTAACGGAACCCGTCGGGCCCGGCGATTTGTGCGACGCTCCCTTATCAATCGCTTCCATTACGTCGTCAACTGTGATTTCACCTGTTAACCCCAGGTTGGCCGACTCGTCGAGACACGCGGAGAGCGTTCGTCGGACCTCATGAAAGGCTGCCTGATCGTGTTCCGCTTCTTCATAGAGATGACCGTAGTGTTCCACGAAAGCGTTGGCAATGTCTTTTTGCGTTGTCATGCGGCGACCATCTGGCAGTACGACCGTCTGTGTTAAGGTTCTGCGGCTACGTTGTTTATCTCTGATAACGTGATACATCGACGGGGATTCTCCACGGACTCGTTCAAAGGCCCTTGCACGGATTGCGACACCCTCCAGTCGGCGGCGCGTTATGGAAATTATTTGGGCCTGTGCTCGTTTTATACCGGCACGACGCTCCTGTGAAGGTGCTTGTACAGATAGTTCGCGGAGCATAGTGAAATAAAATTCCGTCGTGTACCGCCTCCACATCATCTGCTCTCTTCCGTATGCAATTAACGCTCGGCGCAATGCAGGCTTAACGCATTCCAGCCACCACTGCAACGTCGTCGGATATGTCGGGAGGCGTCGTTCACACACATGCCAAGTTTCTTCGACTAAGCGTCTGCACTCAGGTTCCCTAAGGTGTGCTGTATTCAGTTTCCAAACACTGCGACTCCTCCACACTTGTTGACGACTCAGGGAGACCGTGCATATATATGCTACGTGATCTGAAAAGGCGACAGGCCACAATTCCGCATCGAGGATCGCAGGTTCGAGACCACGTGCTACGTAAATGCGATCGAGACGACTTGCAGAGTGGCTCGTGACGTAGGTGTATCCACGTCTGTCGCCATGTATCTTCTCCCATGTATCAATGAGATTCATGTCCAGTATGAGTTGCCGCAGCTCAGGGCATGAAGTATAACGTGGGTGTTGATCTTTTGGTGCGAGCACGCAGTTGAAGTCGCCTCCAAATAAGACATGTTCATACCGACCTAAGAATAGTGTTGCAATCTCCTCTGCGTAAAATCGGGATCGGTCGCGCCGTCTGTCTGACCCCGACGGTGCGTAAATGTTAACGACCCGTACTCCCATCACTGTGAGCGCCAGTCCTCGCGCTGACGGCAGGTACACCACGTCCTCGGCTACTATGCCGCTACGTAGAAGTATCGCTGTTCCGCTGCCGCCGTCGGTAGTAGGTGTAATGTACGTATCGTACTCATAGAGGTCGGGGAAGCTCTCAACACATACTTCCTGCAGCAGAACGATGTCGACGTCTGACGCATGCAACATGTCTCGTAATAATTGCAATTTGACAGACGTTCTGATCGTATTAATATTAATAGAGGCTGTTCGATATGCCTGCCGCTGTTCCTCAGTGGGTGAAGCGTACATGAACGCTTATGTTAATTTGTGTGCTGCTGCCCGATGACATGCTGTCTGTGCGTCAGTCTGCATCTTCTGCGCAGTTAACATCCGGTGGAACGCAGCACTCGCCATTGCGGGTGCGTCGTCGGTGTGGGGGTCAGTATCGGATTCGTCGGCCCAGTTCCTGTGCTGGAGGACCAGCTCCCGTCGTGTCTCTCCGGCCGGGCTGACCGAAGGCGGTGGCGTTGCTGCAGTGGGTGGAGGGACTCCTTCCGTCGGCTTTCCGTCCGGTGTGTCCGTATTCAACCCCTGCGTAGCATGATTCGCGTCGTACTGCTGTGTGGGAGATAGATCCTCCCGTTGCGCATCCGGATGCACTGTATCGACGTTACACCCAAGTCCGTCTGACGTGGACTGCAGTAAGCAGGTATCCGACGGCGCTAGCCGTCGTTTCTTGTGGCGCTTCGGTGATCGTTGTTTGCGCGTGTGCGCCTCCGTATCCGAGTGCGGAAGTGACTCCCGGTGCTCAGGGACGAAAGCAGCTGTCGGCACAACAGCAGGATCAATTTCCATTTCTCCTACCGATCCTTTCCGCTCGGTTAAGTGCGTCGTCGGCGCCGTAGCGGCAGATGTGTGTGTCGTTTCGTCACTGGAGGCGGTCTCTGCCGCAGTCGGTTGCCGTAAACTGTCAGGATTCTGTAGCTGGTCATTCTTCGGGATGGGATCCGTTCGAAATGCGTCCGCATACGTAAGTGGCAGCGGCGTCAACGTGGACGGAGGTACGGGTTCGCCGTTTGGAACTTGCACTATCCTCCGCTGCATACATTCGGAACGGACGTGGCCCTCTTTCCCACAGCCTGAGCATGTTTTTGGTTGTCCATCGTAGATGACTATAGCTCTGCATCCGCCGCTGAACAAGTACGAGGGTACATGTTGTGTCAGTTCTATTCTGATTTGACGCACCCCATTGAGAACGGGGTAAGTCGTGAAGTTGGACCATTTTTCCTCAACGTGGCTAAGCACTCTTCCATATGGGCGTAAGGCGTCAACGACCAAGTCAGACGGAACCTCGAAGGGAAGTTCGAAAATACGTATGTTTCGTAAGCCCAGTCCTGCATGATCAATAGTTACTTCTCCAACATATCCATCAGAGTGACAAAATTTGAGTCCATGTTTAGTACCTCGGATGATTCTGTCACATACTGCGTCGTTAATCAGCTTGACGTAAACAACACTGCTCACTATGGAGAGGTTGATTCCGATAAGTTCGTTGTAGTCAAGTTTAACTTCGTCCCGTAGGAACCTTTCTATTTCGTAGGCTTTCGGTCTCGCATATTCATTCGAAAAACTAATCTTGAGAGTCGACTTTCGGTATGCATGTGCCATTCTACACTCCTGGAAATTGAAATAAGAACACCGTGAATTCATTGTCCCAGGAAGGGGAAACTTTATTGACACATTCCTAGGGTCAGATACATCACATGATCACACTGACAGAACCACAGGCACATAGACACAGGCAACAGAGCATGCACAATGTTGGCACTAGTACAGTGTATATCCACCTTTCGCAGCAATGCAGGCTGCTATTCTCCCATGGAGACGATCGTAGAGATGCTGGATGTAGTCCTGTGGAACGGCTTGCCATGCCATTTCCACCTGGCGCCTCAGTTGGACCAGCGTTCGTGCTGGACGTGCAGACCGCGTGAGACGACGCTTCATCCAGTCCCAAACATGCTCAATGGGGCACAGATCCGGAGATCTTGCTGGCCAGGGTAGTTGACTTACACCTTCTAGAGCACGTTGGGTGGCACGGGATACATGCGGACGTGCATTGTCCTGTTGGAACAGCAAGTTCCCTTGCCGGTCTAGGAATGGTAGAACGATGGGTTCGATGACGGTTTGGATGTACCGTGCACTATTCAGTGTCCCCTCGACGATCACCAGTGGTGTACGGCCAGTGTAGGAGATCGCTCCCCACACCATGATGCCGGGTGTTGGCCCTGTGTGCCTCGGTCGTATGCAGTCCTGATTGTGGCGCTCACCTGCACGGCGCCAAACACGCATACGACCATCATTGGCACCAAGGCAGAAGCGACTCTCATCGCTGAAGACGACACGTCTCCATTCGTCCCTCCATTCACGCCTGTCGCGACACCACTGGAGGCGGGCTGCACGATGTTGGGGCGTGAGCGGAAGACGGCCTAACGGTGTGCGGGACCGTAGCCCAGCTTCATGGAGACGGTTGCGAATGGTCCTCGCCGATACCCCAGGAGCAACAGTGTCCCTAATTTGCTGGGAAGTGGCGGTGCGGTCCCCTACGGCACTGCGTAGGATCCTACGGTCTTGGCGTGCATCCGTGCGTCGCTGCGGTCCGGTCCCAGGTCGACGGGCACGTGCACCTTCCGCCGACCACTGGCGACAACATCGATGTACTGTGGAGACCTCACGCCCCACGTGTTGAGCGATTCGGCGGTACGTCCACCCGGCCTCCCGCATGCCCACTATACGCCCTCGCTCAAAGTCCGTCAACTGCACATACGGTTCACGTCCACGCTGTCGCGGCATGCTACCAGTGTTAAAGACTGCGATGGAGCTCCGTATGCCACGGCAAACTGGCTGACACTGACGGCGGCGGTGCACAAATGCTGCGCAGCTAGCGCCATCGACGGCCAACACCGCGGTTCCTGGTGTGTCCGCTGTGCCGTGCGTGTGATCATTGCTTGTACAGCCCTCTCGCAGTGTCCGGAGCAAGTATGGTGGGTCTGACACACCGGTGTCAATGTGTTCTTTTTTCCATTTCCAAGAGTGTATATCGAGTCGTCTAAACGCACGAGTACGCCGAAGAGGTAAACAACTGCGCGAGCGCGAACTTCTCCGGCAGGGACGTAAACAGACGTCCGTGCCGTAGCACCGCCGAAGGCAGACTGCCACTCAGCTACCAGGGCGGACAGCTGTGCCAATTATATAAGGCCTGTAACACTCTAATACCTTTCAGAGAGATTTAAATAGCCGACTAAAAGACTGAAAGACGTGCGTAAAACAAACTTTTTGAGGCCATACAATGTGTGTGGTAGGTTTGGGGGGGGGGGGCATGGCTCTCTAGGCCAGTCACAGTCGCTAAGCCACCAGAAGAATTAATTTCGTAATATGAATCACATATTCGAGTTCCTTTGGGAATTCCGAGTTCATTAATAATAATATCAGACCGGACTGATATTCATAAAATTAAACTAAATCATTTTATGCAATTTGGCTAATTATCTCCAGCCAAGGGATACCACTGATGGTTCGCCTGCATGGATGAGTGTCGGTGGGAGGGGGTGAACTAATTTTTACATTCACCAAGTAACTAATTAAAAATTACGTAAGATGTCGAAAATCCTGGGACGTTACTTTTGATTGTGAGTTTAAGATAAGCCTTCACGGAGGCACACTAACTCCTCTCTCTCGGTTAGAGATCTGGTGACCAGACACGTAGCCGGCTGCGGTGGCCGAGCGGTTCTAGGCGCTTCAGTCCGGAACCGCGCGACTGCGACGGTCGCAGGTTCGAATCCTGCCTCGGGCATGGATGTGTGTGATGTCCTTAGGTTAGTTAGGTTTAAGTAGTTCTAAGTTCTAGGGGGCTGATGACCTCAGATGTTAAGTCCCATAGTGATCAGAGCCATTTGAATCATTTTTGAACCAGACAGGTGACCCAGTCTCAATGATAAGAGTCCACGCTGCCCAACAAGGCAAAGGCAGCATCAACGGTTCCACCTCCACTCCCAGTCAGGTTGGTTGTGAGAATCTTATCGGTTATCCGCGGACGTACACTACGGTCTGGCACCCAAGTTTTCAAATAGCACGAAAGCAGCTCTATAGACCAATTCGGTTGCATTTCTTGGACGTCTTCACATTTCGGAGAGTCAGAGTGCGAAAGTCACCACCATTTAGAGAGGCATATATTGTCCTCCATTGTCATGGGAGCAAACTCATCCAAAGACCATCCAGTTTGGTTAGCATGGCCATCAAGGCTCAATTCGAAGCGGGACTCGTCACTAAAGACAATTCCGCTCCAGTCAATGAGATTCCAGGCCGAAGACGACCCTAGAGACGCCTTGGACAGCGGTGGGGTACCAATCTGACTGTCGCCCGCCATATGACCCCTGGTAGCGTTTCTTTTCATTCTTTTTCTCTTAGTTGGGCGACCTGCAACATATATTATGTCACAGTAGAACATTATGCAGAGAATTGGAAAAAATTATTCTGCTTGATATGCAAGCAGCATATTGTTTTCCAATTCTCTGCATAAGTTCTTTTCATAGCAGGTCCTCTTCGGCTGCCATCCGCGACACATTTACTACCTACTTTACTGCAGAGGGGTACATCGACGATATTCAACCCTCCAGTTTGTTGCCCTTAAGGCGAGCCGTCCTAGACTTACATTTCACCAAGATAATACCCAGTGAGAGTTTCTGTTACTTGTTTTCGTGTTTGCCAAACCCTACGATGGCCACCTAGGTCGCCGGATCTCTCGCTAGCTGAGAAAGTTTGGAGTATTACGGGCAGGATCTTCAACCAGCTAGGGATTTTGACTATCCAGTCCGTCAGTTGGACAGAATTTGGCACGACATCCCTCAGGAGGATATCCAACAACTTTGTCAATCAGTCGCAAGCCGAATAACTACTTGCATAAGGGCCAGACGGTGACCAACTCGTTATTGACTTGCTCAATCTGCGTAGCACCTTCTCTTGAATAAGTCATCCAATTATTCTGAAATTGTAATCATT
Organism: Schistocerca cancellata; assembly: GCF_023864275.1. Classification (NCBI taxonomy): domain Eukaryota; kingdom Metazoa; phylum Arthropoda; class Insecta; order Orthoptera; family Acrididae; genus Schistocerca; species Schistocerca cancellata. The sequence continues at coordinate 325,826,158 of NC_064629.1, forward strand.
TGTCTGCACACGCACCTCACCTCTTACCGATTTCCGTCCCATTCGGATAATTCCTTCAGGTGCGTGTAAGATTATTAACGTACACTTGACAAGAGCAGTTAATCAGAGGAGATGCTCGCTGACATTTCTCTTGCCAACAGGAAACTATCGTTGCTGGATGATAGGGTGGTAACACTGCTCCAACGTTTCGAGTGCATGTAACTGAGAAAGGACCTACTAGGATCGTAACAGGCCAATGTAGTATACAAGGAAGTATAGCATAGATGCTGGAAAGACAACAATGCCGTGTGATATTACTTTCGTTACTCCAATATTTTATCATAATAGAATCTAAAATACCAGAAGATTTAATTTTTTGTTATTTGCTTATAAACATAACATAACATATCGCCCATTGATAGAGTCTTATAGTATATTAACATATTTTATATACAGACTGCTGGCTGGTTCAGTGATATGGTTAAAATTTTTCAGGGATGATGGAGAAGCGTAACTGTATCAGTTTGAGGTAAGCGACTCTATTTCGGAAACGACCGAGTCTAAAGATATGGACGGAAATCTACTCAAGTTACGTCTTAGCCTCGCGCAGCGCGCGAACTAAGGGCCACAACTACGGAACCCTTATCATGAAGCCCAGAGTTCTCGCTAAATAATCCCCGACACCCTCAAATAATTTCCTTTGTTAATGGACTAGTAACAGTGCACGTAACTTGATATCATCGAGACCTGAAATACTAAGTCTATGATACGGTAGTAATGAATTGAATTTACCTGTACAAGTTTCATAATCGGTTACATTTACAACAGTAGTTTCAATTAGCGTCCCCAGCGTCAATGCAGGCATGGAAGCGGAGTTCAGTGTTCTGTCGTACACGTACTAACATCTGCAGTCTAGCTTGAACAGTGACGCAGGCAGTGAGAATTCTCTCCAGGAGATCCTCCTCAATCGGGAAAGGCATCTCGTACAGAAGACTTTTCACATGGCCCTACAAGAATAAACCCAGTTGTGTGAGATCAGGTGAACGTGCTGGACGCCTAATAGGACCTCCTCCGCCTATACACTTTTCAGCGAATGACTGATCCAGGTGTTCACGAACCGTCAGTCCCAAGTGATGTGGGGATCCGTCATGTTGGAACACCATCCGTTGACGAGTAGCAAGTGGGATATATGAGCAACAACAGTACCGGACGTGTATTTCACCTTCAGAAGAATCAGAATTATTTTCACTTATAACTTCCGACTCGGATGTTTCCGGACGAGAGACATTTACCTCAAATTTATTCATTTCGTCTACTCCGTCGTCACTGAAAGTTTGCAATATCATCACGGAATTATCTTGTATAAGCTGCTACAAAAAATATGATTTGTTCTTTTATGACGTTATTTTTTATACTACAAGTTTGTATGTGTATTTTGAACTTGTTATTGATTACTTTGAGTCTCTGTAAAACATAAAAGAAAAAAAATAATTGGGGGAACGGTGGTTAGTACGGGCCGGCGGGTAGTACGGGCATCTTGGTGTCTGTCGGTTTTGCCACGAAACATCGGACACATGCAGTGCTTGGAATAAAGCGCAGACATCATTCCGCCATTTCCTAGAATTTGAGCGATACAGCGTTGAGTTTGCGTCACAATTAAATTTTATCGGTTTCTGAGTGCCGAAGCTGGCGATCGGTGTAATTTTCAGTATCAATGATTACTTTTGAAGGTAAAAAGTAGTGTCATAAGAAATTCTACTCATTAAAGACGGTTTATGTTTCCGATAACTTTTAATGTGCAGTGTCAGACGGGTAGCGTGGGCTATACGAAAATAGGGTAGTGCAGGTGAAACAAGTAATTTTCTTTCTTTGTTTTTAGGGCGCGATGCGAGGCTGAAGAAGAAGCCTGCCGGTGAGGGTCGGCGGGAGTAATCAGAGAATGCAATCAAGCGATCGGTTTCAAGTGTTTTGAAAGGCAAAATGACCGAAAGGGCTGCTGCCGATCGTTTTAACGTTCCTAGAACTACCCTGCAAAGGAGATTAAAATCACTGTTGGGAATCAGCAGATATCAGCAGGATTTTCCAAACCAACATTTGAAGAAATTACGAAGAAATGTTTGCAGCACACATAAGAAATTTATATCCACGTTAATGCCGCTAGATGAGATCGAGTTCCGAAAGCTGGCCTGCGATTTTGCAGAAAATATAAAACTGTTTCAAAAATTAACATAGAAAAGAAATTGTCACATAAAGATTTCTATCATAACTTTATGAAGAAGTATCGAGAACTGTTGTACCGAAAACCGCAGTCCACTAGTTTAATGCGTTATGTCAAGACTAATCGATCGCAAGATTAAAGGCTTTTTAACCAGTTGCTTTTTTAATATCTTGTGCTTTTGATATATAAGAAGATTAATTTGTTTGTGAACCACAAGAAGTCCATTTGTATTTACACTGTGGTGACGGTCATGAGACACATATACAGGTTACGGTAGTATAAAAGGGCAGTGCATTGGCAGACCTGTGGTTTGTATTTGGGTGATTCACGCGGAAAGGTTCCAGACATGATTATAGCCGCACGACGGGAATTAATAGGACAACGAGGAAAGGTAGTTGGAGCCATACGCATGGGACATTCAGTTTCGGAAATCGTTAGGAAACTTCGTATTCAGGGGTCCACAATGCCAAGAGTGTGCCAAGGACACCATACTTCAGGTATTACCTCTTACCATGAACAACGCTGTGGCCGACGGCCTTCACATAACGACCGAAATTTGGAAATTTGTGGTAAGGTCGTATGGGACCAAACTGCCGAGGTCATCGGTTCCTAAGCTTACACACTAATAACTTAAACTAACTTACGCTAAGGACGACACACACACACAACCATGCCCTAAGGAGGACTCGAACCTCCGACGGGTGAATCCGCGCGGACCGTGACCAGACGGCCCAGACCGTTCGGCTATCCCGCACGGCTAACGATCGAAAGCAGCGGCGTTTGATCACAGTTGTCATTGCTAACGGACAAGTAACACTACGTGAAATAACCGCAAAAATCAAGGTGGGACATACGACTAACGTTTCCATTAGCAAAGTGCAGCGATATTTGACGTTAATGGGCTATGGCAGCAGACAACCGACGACGTAAGCGTCTTTGCTAGCAGCACGACATCGCCTGCAGCGCCACTCCTAGGCTTCTGGCCGTATCTGTTAGACCCTAGACTACTGGAATACCGTGGCCAGGTCACATGAGTCCCATTTCAGTTGTTAAGAGCTGTTCGACTGTGGCGCAGACCCCAAGAAGCCATGGACCAAAGTTGTCAACAAGGCACTTCGTAACATGCTGGTGGCTCCATAATGGTGTTGGCTATCTTTTAGCTGAAATTGACTGGGTCCTCTGGTCCAACTTATCGGCCATTGACTAGAAATTGTAATGTTGGGCTACTTGGAGATCATTTGCAGCCATTCATGGACTTCATGGTCCCAAACAACGATGAAATTTGAATGTCTGACAATGCCCCATATCACCAGGACACAGTTGCCCGCGATTGGTTTAAACAACATTCTGGACAATTCGAGAGAATGATTTGGCCACCAGATCGCACGACGTATATCCCACAGAACATAAATGGGACATAATCTAGGGATCAATTCGTGCCCTAAATCCTGCACCGGCAACACTTTCGCAATTATGGTCGCGCACAAAGCAGTATGGCTCTATATTTCTGCAGGAGACTTCCAACGACTTTTTGAGTTTATGCCACGATCTGTATCTGCACAACGCCGGGCGAAAGTAGGTTCGACATGATAACAGGCGGTATCCCACGACTTTTGTCACCTGATTGTAAGAAACTTGTGTTTTTCTGTGTGGCCCAAAATACACGACACTTTACTTAATGTTGTAACCCTTACAAAAACTTTTCCTGCCGGGTACAGTATAATTTACGCCAGAAAAGATATTCAAGTAAATGTTTTAAGCAGTTACACTTTATTACAAAAATTGTATACTAATTTTGGTTTAAGTGGCCCGTACCAGCCGAAGTTCCCTACATTTAAATGACTCCAGTAACCTTATTAATAAATGTGTAACCAGTTGCTATCAATGTAAATATAAAATATTTCTGGAAGAGCAAGGGGCATGGCAGTATGTTCGAATCCATCGCAGGCTTTCTTCAAAATCTTGCTTAAGTACGAATTACTTTTCATTATCAACCATTTTATGGTTATCTTTGCACGTTCATATTACGTTTTCACGGCACCTGAAAGTAATTGCCTCTATAATCCGCTCGTTAATATTCAAGACGAAGCCAAGTATTCGCGGGTGTTGAAAGTGTGATCTGTAAATTTTCCCGAAGGATACCGAGTAATTAATTTTTATGGTGACTCGGAAGCAACTTGTTTTTCGAGGAAAAACTTTAATCTATCTCATATTTTGTAAATTAGTGTGTCTTTTCAGAACTACGTTATTATCCAACGGAAAATCTTTCGTAGCACTTTACAGAGGGTCAGGAACGTCTACAAGACAACTACGACTCAGACAAATTGTATGTTTTATGCACAAGAGATAATTATACGCAAGGCTAGTTCTCTGTTCAGAGGTTAGCTACTATATTCATGTATTGCTATAGGAGGATGGAAAGTCGCACTCCATTTTCTACGAACTCCAATTTGAAATTAATTAGTTCACACTATCTACATCTACATCTACATCCATACTCCGCAAGCCACCTGACGGTGGCTGACAAATACATTGTCAGATTTTATGGTAACTGTGACTTAAGTGATTTTCTTTACTTGAGAAGTTCATCTACCTGAGCGTGCGGTAAACCACTATTTGAAATTAATATGAGACTAACGACAATTTTGTTATGTTTTTAATTAACAGCGTTGGCATGTTCCTAATACACCTGTTCGGAAGTATCACAACGAAGTGGAAAATTAGTCTTAATGTCCAGTCGACAACTAAATTATCCGAGACGGGAGACAAGCTGAGAGGTTACAAGGATGGAAAAGAAAACTGGCCGTGTCATTTCAAAAGAATCATCACAGAATTCGCATTCTTCGCTAGGGAGCTAGGAGAGAAAATCTAAACCAACATTACCACACGGACATTTGATTCCCTTTCCTTCTGAATGCGAGTTCATTCTCTTGGCTACTGCGCCACATACCACGATGGAAGTGGGAGGATGAACGTACGGAGATCAGACCGACCATTACCCACGCTTTCCGTGACTCACTCGAGAAAAAGATCAGGATAATTCATTAGACGTGGATTTGATCATTAACATGAAACCATTCTCCAAAGGTACTACTGCACTGCTTACATCTAAAGTGTGACCGATACAAGCTTCAGAGCCAAAGAAAAAAGAAAGTACTTTTCAAATATGAGCATAATGCCAAAAATTTTCCAGCTGTCATGTTATTAGTATTTCAGAGAGTGTTTATTATTTAGTGTTTATTATTTAGTGTTTAGTATTTAGTGCGAAATAGAGAAAAGATAATTTGTAACTAAGCTCATAAGTTATGTATCTTTCAATATCACGAGCTCTGTTAAATGTATTACGGCTACAGATAGCTGCAACCAGTCCCTCAATGAAATATTTGTTTATTTTTGGTTCAAAAATGGCTCTGAGCACTATGGGACTTAACATGTGAGGTCATCAGTCCCCTAGAACTTCGAACTACTTAAACCTAACTAACCTAAGGACATCACACACACCCATGCCCGAGGCAGGATTCGAACCTGCGACCGTAGCGGTCGCGCGGTTCCAGACTGAAGCGCCTAGAACCGCTCGGCCTCACCGGCCGGCTTCTTTATTCTTATGTAAATTAAATTCATCTTTCGACACAACCTAAAGAATTAATATCGCACAAGGCATTACACTAAATATTTTTCTATCTTTCGCCACAGTGAAGCATCCTTCAGTGTTCAGTATGGTGCTTGAAGAATAACTATGAAGAAGACTAGACGCCTCATATAAGATGGTGGTGAGGGGGAGGGGGAGGGTTCTCTTCCCCTACCGGGTGCATCCCCAGGTGGTGGATATCAGAAGGCTCTGCAAATATGTAGAGCAGATGAGAAATAAAATGCCACCAGCGCACAAACACAAAAGCAGCGAAAAAACCATGCCAATTTTAAAACAACGCAAAACCCCCAAGACTGGGAAAGTTTTACAGAAGTTCGAAATATAGCTGGTACTTCAATGCGAGATGCTTTTAATAATTTCCATAACGAACCTCTGTCTAAAAATCTGACAGTAAACCCAAAGAGATTCTGTCCATACATAAAGCACACCAGCGGCATGCAGCAGTCAATACCTTCACAGCGCGCTAACAACGGTGAAGTCAATGATGAGAGTGCTGCTGAAGCTGAGTTATTAAACACGATTTTCCGAAACTCCTTCACCAAAGAAGACGAAATAAATATTCCTGAATTTCAATCAAGAATAACTGCCAAGATGAGAAACATACAAGTAGATATCCTCGGTGTCGCAAAGCAGCTTAAATCACTTAATAAAGTCGAGGCTTCTGGTCCAGATTGTATACCAATCAGGTTCCTCTCAGAGTCAGCTGATACAATAGCTCCATATTTAGCAATTATATACAATAGCTCGCTCACAGAAAGATCCGTACCTAAAGACTTTAAAATTGCTCAAGTCGCGCAAATACCCGCAAGGGGAAGTAGGGGTAATACGTTGAAATACAGGCCCATGTCACTAACATCGATTTACAGAAGGGTTTTGGAACATATGCTGTATTTGAACATTATGCAGTACCTCGAAAAAAAACGATTTATTGATACATAGTCAGCACGGATTCAGAAAATATCGTTCTTGCGAAACACAACTAGCTCTTTATACTCATGAAGCAAAGAGTGCTATCGACAGGAGATGGCAAATTGATTCCATATTTTTAGATTTCCAGAAGGCTTTCGACACTGTTCCTCACAAGCGTCTTCCAACCAAACTGCGTACCTATGCAATATCGCCTCAGTTGTGCGACTGGATTCGTGATTTCCTGTCAGAAAGGCCACAGTTTGTCGTAGTAGACGGAAAGTCATCGAGTAAAACAAAAGCAATATCCGGCGTTCTCGAAGGAAGTGTTACAGGCTCTCTATTGTTCCTGATCTATATTAACGACACAGCAGCCAATGACAGTAGCCGTATTACATTGTTTGCAGATGATATCATTTACCGTCTTGTAAAGTCATCAGATGACCAAAACGGATTGCAAAATAATTTATATAAGATATCTGTATGGTGCAGAAAGTGGAAATCTACAATGAATAATGATAAGTGTGAGGTTATTCACTTGAGTACTAAAAGAAATCCACTAAATTTCGATTACGCGGTAAGTCACACAAATCTGAAGGCTGTAAATGATTACAAATTACTAAATGATAGGATTACAATTACAAATAATCTACACTGGAACGATCACGTAAGTAATGTTGTAGGTAGAGCTAACCAAAGACTGGGATTCATTGGCAGAACACTCAGAAAGTGCAACAGGTCCACTGAAGAGACTGCTTACACTACGCTTGTCCGCCCTATTCTGGAGTACTGCAGTGCGGTGTGGGATCGGCATCAGGTGGGACTGACAAATGACATCGAAAAGTACAAACTTCTAAAAAATGGGAAATTAAAACACCGTACAGGCTCTCTCAAGAACCGCATAATTCTCATATCGACCCTAAGAGAAATCAGGTTCATGGTTGAAAACAGTTTGTATTATCGCGAAATAGGGGAGATCGTGGCACAGACAAGATACGTGAATTGAAGTGCCAATCATTAAAACAAAGACGTTTTACGTTACGACGGGATCTTCTCGTGAAATTTCAATCACCATTTTTCTCCTCCCATTGCGAAAACATTCCGATGGCACCCAGCTACATATGGAGAAACGATCGTCACGATAAAATAAGATAAATCAGGGCTCGCACAGAAGAATTTCAGTGCTCGTTTCTCCCGCGCACCTTTCGAGAGTGGAATGATAGAGAGACTGCTTGAAGGTGGTTCAATGAACCCTCTTCCAGGCACTTTATTGTGAATAGCAGAGTAATCATGTAGATGTACATGTGCATGTAGAAATCAGAATCTAAAGGCGTCTGCCGCCAGGTTGGGCAGCTATTGGTCAGCGTCTGTTTCCTAGGTTAGGTGCCGCTGAAAAAAAAAAAACTCAAGGGCTAACAACCGTGTTTTTAAACGAGTGTTTTCAACAATAAGAGGCACCCCATACATAATATTATCAGTCATAGAAGAGTACGAAGCGAAAAAGTTACTCAAGTTGGACAATCCAGCCGGCCGGATTGGCCGAGCGAATCCTGCCTCGGGCATGGATGTTTGTGATGTCCTTAGGTTAGTTAGGTTTAAGCAGTTCTAAGTTCTAGGGGACTGATGACTTCAGATGTTAAGTCCCGTAGTGCTCAGAGCCATTTGAACTATTTGGACAATCCATCGCACCAAATTGCGCAAGCAGGCTCTCGGACTCTGGGTAACCTGCAGCGTTACACAGAGACGAGTCGGAGCGGCTTGGAACCTCAAGCAAGAGGGAGTATAGAAAACCAAGTTACATAATTACTTTCAACGTCAATTCTCTTCTAAAAACTGGGAAATTAAAACACCTTAGAGGCTCTCTCAAGAATCAGAGGATTCTCAAATGGTTCAAATGGCTCTGAGCACTATGGGACTTAACATCTGTGGTCATCAGTCCCCTAGAACTTAGAACTACTTAAACCTAACTAACCTAAGGACATCACACACATCAATGCCCGAGGCAGGATTCGAACCTGCGACCATAGGAGTCGCGCGGTTCCGGACTGAGCGCCTAGAACCGCTAGACCACCGCGGCCGGCAGAGGATTCTCATATCGCCCATAAGAGAAATCGGGTTCATGGCTGAAAACAGTTATTATTCTCGAGGCTTCGGAATAAACAAAGGAAAGGTAGGCAAAAAAGTTATGAAAAACACACCATACTTAGAACTGTCTTCATAACAGACAAACATATTTTGGACTCCATTATCAATTTTGAATCATAATCTGAAAAACTCCATGCTTACTTTCCAATTTTTTAACCAAGCATGCACCATCGTGATTGCACATGCCCCCATAAATGAAGACAATAGAACGGTAAAAGGAAAGGTAGAACTTTTTCAGGACCAAATAGATGAAGGCGTGCAAAAACTTCCAGACAAACAATGTCCTACTTATGGTGGACTTCAATGCCCAGTTATGGAAGGATGTTGTTGTTTTTGTGGTCTTCAGTCGTGAGACTGATTTGATGCAGCTCTCCATGCTACTCTATCCTGTGCAAGGCTCTTCGTCTCCCAGTACCTACTGCAGCCTAAATCCTTCTGAATCTGCTTAGTCTATTCATCTCTTGGTCTCCCTCTACGATTTTTACCCTCCACGCTGCCCTCCAGTACTAAATTGGTGATCCCTCGATGTCTCAGAACATGTCCTACCAACCGATCCCTTCTTCTAGTCACGTTGTGCCACTAGCTCCTCTTCTCCCCAATTCTATTCCATACATCCTCATTAGTTATGTGATCTACCCATCTAATCTTCAGCATTCTTCTGTAGCACCACACTTCGAAAGCTTCTATTCTCTTCTTGTCCAAACTATTTATTGTCCACGCTTGACTTCCATACATGGCTACACTCCATACAAATACTTTCAGAAACGACTTCCTGACTTTTAAATCTATACTCGATGTTAAGAAATTTTTCTTCTTCAGAAACGCTTTCCTTGCCATTGCCAGTCTACATTTTATATCCTCTCTACTTCGACCACCATCAGTTATTTTGCTCCCCAAATAGCAAAACTCCTTTACTACTTTAAGTGTCTCATTTCCTAATCTAATTCCCTCAGCATCACCCGACTTAATTCGACTACATTCCATTATCCTCGTTTTGCTTTTGTTGATGTTTATCTTATACCCTCCTCTCAAGACACTGTCCATTCCGTTCTACTGCTCTACCAAGTCCTTTGCTTTCTCTGACAGAATTTCAATGTCATCAGCGAACATCAAAGTATTTATTTCTTCTCCATGGATTTTAATACCTACTCCGAATTTTTCTTTTGTTTCCTTTATTGCTTGCTCAATATACAGATTGAATAACATCGGGGATAGGCTACAACCCTGTCTCACTCCGTTCCCAACCACTGCTTCCCTTTCATACCCCTCGACTCTTATAACTGCCATCTGGTTTCTGTACAAATTTTAAATAGCCTTTCGCTCCCTGTATTTTACCCCTGCCACCTTCAGAATTTGAAAGAGAGTATTCCAGTCAACATTGTCAAAAGCCTTCTCCAAGTCTACAAATGCTAGAAACGTAGGTTTGCCTTTCCTTAATCTTTCTTCTAAGATAAGTCGTAAGGTCAGTATTGCCTCACGTGTTCCCATTTTTCTACGGAATCCAAACTGATCTTCCCCGAGGTCGGCTTCTACTAGTTTTTCCATTCGGCTGTAAAGAATTCGTGTTAGTATTTTGCAGCTGTGGCTTATTAAACTGATTGTTCGGTAATTTTCACATCTGTCAACACCCGCTTTCTTTGGGATTGGAATTATTATATCCTTCCTGAAGTCTGAGGGTACCTCGCCTGTTTCATACATCTTGCTCACCAGATGGTAGAGTTTTGTCAGGACTGGCTCTCCCAAGGCCGTCAGTAGTTCCAATGGAATATTGTCTACTCCGGGGGCCTTGTTTCGACTCAGGTCTTTCAGTGCTCTGTCAAACTCTTCACGCAGTATCGTATCTCCCATTTCATCTTCATCTACATCCTCTTCCATTTCCATAATATTGTCCTCAAGTACATCACCCTTGTATAGACCCTCTATATACTCCTTCCACCTTTCTGCTTTCCCTTCTTTGCTTAGAACTGGGTTTCCATCTGAGCTCTTGATGTTCATGCAAGTGGTTCTCTTATCTCCAAAGGTCTCTTTAATTTTCCTGTACGCAGTATCTATCTTACCTCTAGTGAGATAAGCCTCTACATCCTTACATTTGTCCTCTAGCCATCCCTGCTAAGCCGTTTTGCACTTCCTGTCGATCTCATTTTTGAGACGTTTGTATTCCTTTTTGCCTGCTTCATTTACTGCATTTTTATATTTTCTCCTTTCATCAATTAAATTCAATATTTCTCCTGTTACCCAAGGGTTTCTATTAGCCCTCGTCTTTCTACCTATTTGATCCTCTGCTGCCTTCACTATTTCATCTCTCAAAGCTACCCATTCTTCTTCTACTGTATTTCTTTCCCCCAGTCCTGTCAATTGTTCCCTTATGCTCTCCCTGAAACTCTGTACAACCTCTGGTTCTTTCAGTTTATCCAGGTCCCATCTCCTTAAGTTCCCACCTTTTTGCAGTTTCTTCAGTTTTAATCTACAGTTTATAACAATAGATTGTGGTCAGAGTCCACATCAGCCCCTGGAAATGTCTTACAATTTAAAACCTGGTTCCTAAATCTCTGTCTTACCATAACATAATCTGTCTGATACCTTTTAATATCTCCAGGTTTCTTCCATGTATACAACCTTCTTTCATAATTCTTGAACCAAGTGTTAGCTATGATTAAATTATGCTCTGCGCAAAATTCTACCAGGCGGCTTCATCTTTCATTTCTTAGCCCCAATCCATATTCACCTAGTATGTTTCCTTCTCTCCCTTTGCCTGCTGATGAATTCCAGTCACCCATGACTATTAAATTGTCGTCTCCCTTCACTACCTGGATAATTTCTTTTATCTTATCATACATTTCATCAATTTCTTCGTCATCTGCAGAGCTAGTTGGCATATAAACTTGTACCACTGTAGCAGGCGTGGGCTTCGTGTCTATCTTGGCCACAATAATGCGTTCACTATGCTGTTTGTATCAGATTACCCGTACTCCTATTTTTTTTATTCATTATTAAACCTACACCTGCATTACCCCTATTTGATTTTGTATTTATAACCCTGTATTCACCTGACCAAATGTCTTGTTCCTCCTGCCACCGAACTTCACTAATTCCCACTATATCTAACTTTAACCTATCCATTTCCCTTTTTAAATTTTCTAACCTACCTACCCGGTTAATGGATCTGACATTCCACGCTCCGATCCGTAGAATGCCAGTTTTCTTTCTCCTGATAATGACGTCCTCTTGAGTAGTCCCCGCCCGGTGACCCGAATGGGGGACTATTTTACCTCCGGAATATTTTACCCAAGAGGACGCCATCATCATTTAATCATACAATAAAGCTGCATGCCCTCGGGAAAAATTACGGCTGTAGTTTCCCCTTGCTTTCAGCCATTCGCAGTACCAGAACAGCAAGGCCATTTTGGTTAGTGTTACAACGCCATATCAGTCAATCATCCAGACTGTTGCCCCTGCAACTACTGAAAAGGCTGCTGCCCCTCTTCAGGAACCACACGTTTGTCTGGCCTCTCAACAGATACCCCTCCGTTGTGGTTGCACCTACGGTAAGGCTATCTGTATCGTTGAGGCACGTGAGCCTCCCCACCAACGGCAAGGTTGTAAGTAGGCTGTTTATGTTTTCTTTATGTAAGTAGGCTGTTTATGTTTTCTTATTGGCAAAGTTACGTAGCGCTCTATATGAAAATCACTGGCTGTGCTGTGTGCAGTCTGTGGCTAGTTTGCATTGTTGTCTGCCATTGTAGTGTTGGGCAGCGGCAGCTGGATGTGAACAGCGCGTAGCGTTGCGCAGTTGGAGGTGAGCCGCCAGCAGTGGTGGATGTGGGGAGAGAGATGGCGGAGTTTTGTAATTTGTCATGAACTGCTATATATATTATGACTATTAAGGTAAATACATTGTTTGTTCTCTATTAATATCTTTCATTTGCTAACTATCCCTATCAGTAGTTAGTGCCTTCAGTAGTTTGAATCTTTTATTTAGCTGGCAGTAGTGGCGCTCGCTGTATTGCAGTAGTTCGAGTAATGAAGATTTTTGTGAGGTAAGTGATTTCTGAAAGGTATAGTTTAATGTTACTCAGGGCCATTCTTTTGCAGGGATCTTTGATAGTCAGATTGCGTTGCGCTAAAAACATTGTGTGTCAGTTTAAGCACAGTCGTGTACAATTGTTCTAAGGGGACGTTTCATATGTCGACCCTTAGCCTAGGATACCTCACTGGAATCTTCTGATTTTTTTCTTGTAGTTTGTGTATTTAGTGTAGCTTTTGTTTATTGCTAGCGCGTAATTATAGAGAGAATTTCCTTAGTAGTTGTGGTTTTTCATTGTTGCACAGTAAAACAGTTGTGGCATGCATGTAGATTTGCACCAAGTATTTCGCAGCTACGCTTGCAATTAACTAGATATTATTTTCAGTGCTATGTTAATGTGTTCTCTTATTTTTGCTCTTCAAATTGTGTTTTTCTGTGTTATCGTGTGAAATATTGTCACAATAATGGCGTGTGAAAAACGTAACACTAGGCTCCGAAGTAAACTGAGAAATAATAGTGACGACGAGCGTAGCTTATCAGCACCACTGTGTAGTGAATTAACAGACGTTCCAAGTAGCAAGTTGGTAATTGTGCATAGGGAAATGGAGCGGGCGGCAAATAATGGTGTAGACAGTGAAACAGGTTGTGAACAGGGAAGCATTATCGATCGATCGGTCGGCAACAGCTCGCCTCAGGAATCCGAAACGACAGGACACAATTTTACAAATACTGTAGATTCAGGTTTTGCGTCCTCACCGTTTTCTCAAATAAGTCAAGACACATTTTCAGCTTGTCAAAATGTGAATGTTGCCGGTGCAAATGCACTGCCGAAAAGCGTAGAGGAACAGATTCCAGACACTAATGCATTGTTATTACAACTAATGCAACAAATGGAACAAAATCAGAGACAAACACAGCAACAGTTAGACACAATGGGACAAAATCTTCAAAAGTTAGACACAATGGAACAAAATCAGAGACAAACACAGCAAAAGCTTCAAAAGTTAGACACAATGGAACAAAATCAGAGACAAACACAGCAACAGCTTCAAAAGTTAGACTCATTGGAACAAACTCTCGAACAAACACGTGAAGATTTAACTGCTGAGTTACATAACACTGAATCGAAATGTCAGAAAGTCTGTAATGACGTAAAAACACAAATTTGTGAGCATTTCCAACCTATTTTTTCGCGTCATGAAAATGCATTACAGAATCACGAAGCAGCCATAAAAGGGCTGCAAACCATTGTTCATGAAAATCATGAGACCTTGTGGACTAAAATTGACTCAGTTGCATCTACCGATTCGGTTACGCAACTTGCAAAAACTCAAGAAAACTTAAAGGACACAGTAGATACGATTTCAACACAAATGGACACTCTGAAACTTGGTTCAGAAAAACACACTGAGGAAATAAGTACACTATCGGAGAAAGTAGCCGAACTTTCGGATCAGGTCACTAACTTATCTACAAAGGTAGATGATGATCTGAATGACACAAGACCCGTAGCCTTCACTGACACTGAAGAGTATGAACAAATAAGAAAATTCAAACAAAATCAAAATCAAATCAATACACAGTACAAAAGAGAAATCCGGGAAGTACAAGATCAGTTGACGCAGGTAATACAAGAATTACATATTTCAGAGGACACTCGCGCTCCAACACGGGAAGAGGAACTTAGAAATACGGAAAAGCCACAAAATAATAACACAGGGCATTTCGGTAATTATGAAATAAATTGGCAAGGTGGACCGAATTTTGAGATGGAACCGCCGACACGACGTAACAATGACCGATATGCTACTCGCTGACACGATGATTTTGACTATAAGCTGTTCATTACTACACGTAAATTCAAAACGTTTAAGAATTCTGCCAACGACATTCATCCACAAGCGTGGCTCCATCAATTCTCTCATTGTTTTCCTCCCAACTGGTCATTGGAGCACAGGTTAGAATTTATGTGTGGCTACTTGGAGAATGAACCAGCTGTAAGAATGCGATCGGTCATTCACGATTGTCACAGTGAAGGAGAATTTTACCATGCGTTCCTCTCAGCATATTGGTCACAAGCTACACAAGACCGAGTAAAACATAGCATCATGATGATGAAACACTTTGAACCTCAAATTACCTGAACATTTACGGCATATTATTTCGGCAGGACGTTGCAAAGACGACATTGAAGCTTTTCAGGGACTCTTACAAGAATTAGAAATTGACACAGAGAGTTGCGGGATGTGAAAACAGGAAAACAATCACTACAGGTCACATACATCACAATTCCGTGACGACAGAAACAATAACTGGACACAACAAGGCTATTCTTACAACGCAAATCGTGATCAAAACAGACACAACCCGTATGACAACCACTGGCAGAGTAATAGTTACAGAGAAAGATCGCATTTCCGTAGTAATGAATATGACAGAGATAACCATAGAAACAGACAATATGGTAATCAGAACTATTATTATCAAGGGAGACAGAATAATTTCAGACGCAACAGTTCAGCGCGCAGTTACGATTCAGGGAGAAATTCTCCACCACGTGACTGACAAAAAAGAAACTATCGAATCTACCGACATGACGACAGACGATATGATCGTAACGACAGACCTGAATTCCATCAAAACTGGCGAGCTTTAAACAGAGCTGGGCCCTCTCGGCAAGGCGAATTTGTGGAAGTTAGGCCTCCTAATCCCAGTAACGACGCGCGGCAACAAAGAGACAGAAAATGATTCGCACCGCAGGCATACACGTGCGACGGCTGGCTCCAAGAAAAATAACATTATATTTGGTACTGCTAATGACATTCTAATGCAATATTTTGGTTTACTTGAAAATACGTTCTGGATTTAAAGTACTTTCTGCGAGATACCAGATGACACAGTGGTTAGTTTATGTGGCAGCTACACGATTATATCACGACGCTACTAATGAGTGACAATTTACAATGTTGCTTTTGCGGTGTATCTGTTTTATATCTGCACAGTTTTTCTGAATTCTTCTGGAAAGCAAAACATGTTTTATCAGTAACTTTTGTGGTATAGCTACAAGGAGACAGCCTTTTCCATAGCACAACAATACGTTACAGCACAGTACTTTCATCACCACAACCATAAGCGTAATAACTAAGATATCTATACGCAAAGCATTTCACTTTTGTTTATTATGAGGTAAGTACATTGGCTTCTGCAGAACTTAGCTTTCGGAGGAAAATAACTACGACACTTCCACAGAGATTATCTTACAACAAGATGCACCTTTAGCGCTACAGGACACGCATTTCAGTGATTAATTTTGTACTTAGAACATTTATTTTTAAAGATTTTTGAATTACAAAGAAAGTTTTCCGTGATACATTTCATTCCATTGCTGTAATCTGTAACACTTGAGGGTATAATTACATTAATCCTCAGGGGGGTACACGCCTGCTTTGTGTACCATGTGTTTGGCAAGCACAAGGAGCCCTAGCTAATATGGTATTTGCTTATACAACTTTACACATCGGTACCATATTTCTCTAATACATAAATTACACAGCTATCTGATCTTTTAACTGAGAGAGACAAACTTTTTTATTACATCAGTGACAGATGTTTACGCAATTACACAGTTGGGTAACTTCACACTTACAAAATTATATTTTGTCTGTACTTTGTGAACTGTTCATATTTTTTCAGAACCATTGTGATACTATGAGAGCTTTGAATGATGTATTTGGTAAGGGAGCATGATTTTAAAGTACATTTGAGGTAGATGACACTATTTAAATGAGCAGAGAATTCTTTTTAGGTTTTGACATTATTGCAGAAAGCTACAACATTTTTGAGATTTGACTGAGGTGTTATGATGTTATTATTACGACAACGATGTGTATTATGCTGCTGAGGTATGTTTATGATTAATAGGCTGATGCTATATGAGTTATTTGATTAAGCCACGTAGCTGTTATGATGAAATATTGAAGAAGTGTCGACGAATAAGGTAAGGAATAATGAGTAGTGTTTAGGGACTCTAGTTTGTGAAAAAGGTTGTTGGAAACCAAGAATCGTACTTTGTGAGTTATGAAATGTGTGTAAATGCGTGAATGTATCACAATGCCGGCGAAAATTTTTTTGGACACTGTTATATTCATAGGATTTTGTTTCTACACATTTGCAACGTAAATTCTCGACCTGTGAAATTTTTATATGAGACTGTCACTGTAGCGGAAACTGCTGTCGTAAATATTTCCGTAAGATAGTTAAGTGACCA
Source organism: Schistocerca cancellata (assembly GCF_023864275.1). Taxonomy (NCBI): domain Eukaryota; kingdom Metazoa; phylum Arthropoda; class Insecta; order Orthoptera; family Acrididae; genus Schistocerca; species Schistocerca cancellata. Next base: position 325,843,346 of record NC_064629.1, read on the forward strand.
CCTGCATGTGCGTCGTTGGCACACAGCTGTGTCAGACACCTGGAGAACAAGCCATTAGGGTGTGCCTTTCCGGAAGCACAGGTAGAAAAAAAAAAAGGGGAGGCCATTATCCTCGCTATTGACATTTCCTTGTTGAAAGCATACTGTGGAGCTCGTAATTTATGATATTTACTAAAATGCCTAATGAAATTATTAGAAACATTTTACATCTATTGTCTTTGTAGTTAAGAGATTGCTCATTTTGTTTAATATCTGGTTTCCAGCTGTGTTGCAGCATTAGTTTTATAAAATAAACTTAGATGCATTTGCTAATGTGAACACTTTCTGTCAACAGATCTATTAAATAATAATTTTGTAATCCACATTCTTAAAAAAAAAAGGAGCACTTGGAAAGGAAAGAACAATTATAAGGGACTAGTAACAGTAACTGGACACATAATTTTCTTTTCAAGTACATGGTAATATTTTTTTTACAATAAGTTGTTGTGGTGCACCACTTTAATTACATAGACATTAAGATGTGAATATACATTTCCCTTATCTGCATTGTTGTTTTTACTGTAATATTTTTTCTGCTTGAGCTATGTCATGTTTAGGTATAAGTTGCTGCTGTTTGCCAGGCATAGTGTTATTGAATTTGACTTTGTATTATTCTGTTAAGCCAGTTTTACTAATGATTTATTTTTATTATTTGCTGCACATTGCCTTAGATTAGTTGTAATATTACTATTGCTTTGCTAATTTCTTAATGCTGCTTGCTTCGCAAATCTGCGTTTTTTTTCATTGCTGTTTATATTAATTGTTTTATGTGATGCTGCATTGCCTCGTCCCTTGGTATATATATCTGAGCTCAGTAGATTTAAGTTAGCTTAAGAGGGGTAGACTATATAAGAAACTAACTATGATGACTTGGAAGAAATGTATTGAGAAGCTATATGAAAATGGTTTGGGCAAAAAAAAGGATACTGTACAGTGGAGAAAAACTATTTTTGATAGAGGATGTGGACAGAATACAGAAAGCAGGCTTAAATAGGACTTTTGGGAATAATGATGAACGAAGGGAGATCTCCATGCAAAATACTGCAGTAAAACAAACCCTGTCCTTTCCTTTTGTGTCATCCCTCTATATGTTTGTGTACCCTTGTGTATCTGTGTTTTTCCTGTCTTTATGTGTTTAGCTGATGAGAGCTATGTTGTAGACATTTTTTAATACTCTGTTATTTACTTTGTAAAGATGTTGAGACATTATTTATTCTGTTTTGTTGCTCATGTGTGAAGTTGATGTTTCGAAAGTTATTCTGATCTTTTATGTATGTACTTATGTCATAATTCCTGTAACACTTATGTATATGTTTATTTCGATTCTTTTGTAAAGCCCATATTACTACAAATGTTATCTGTATTGTTATGTTTTTAATGATGTATTTTGTACCTTTGTTATTGTATTTTTATGTTATAAAATTGTAATTGACACCAGTTCATCTAATTAAGTAACTTGTAAGTTACATTTCACTGCACACTTTTCTGTTGGTCATAGTAATGCACAATATGTGAGAAGTTGGGGCTCTTAGTGTTTACATGTGTGTTGATAATTCAGCAAGGGACTGGATAACAGCATTGCTGGTTCTAAGGACAATTCCACAAACTTTGTGAGTGCACAAGTGGTGGTTTATGGACTTGCTATCATCTCTGCAAGACTCTTCGATGGTGATTGTGCACCTGCACAGTCGCAACACATGGCTGCTGGCCGTCTCTACAAGGACTACAGTGGGTCTGCATCTTTGATGGCCAACCAATACCACAATCTCTGCCAGGACTATAGTGGGCCTGTCCACAATTTCTACAAGGACTGCAGTGGGTCTGCACCTCTGGTGGCCTACCAATACCACAATCTCTACCAGGACTACAGTGGGTCTACTCTGTGATGACCTACCTACCAATCTTCTTCAAAATGTCGAATGACTCTGCTGTGGGTTTGCTCTGTTGTGGCCCATTACCTGTCAGCATGTCAAGTGTCAGCACTGTCTTTCCATTGGAAGGACAACACTACTTCTTCAAGACTGCATGGATATCCACTACTTCCGTGTGCATTGTCTTTTACTGCTCAGACTTTGAGAAAACAAACTGTAGGTTTACTCTTATGATGAATGATCAGGACTGTCTTCATGGACTGTGAGAAAATTTTAGCTTTTGACCAACAGTGTATAAATAAGTGTGTGCATTTGATATCTTTGTTATTGTAATTATGAAAATTTTTTTCAAATCATTATTGGCCACTGCCCAAAAATATTTTGTAAAATTTTTTGTGGGGAGCATGGGGGCTATGTAATAGGCTGTTTATGTTTTCTTTATGTAAGTAGGCTGTTTATGTTTTCTTATTGGCAAAGTTACGTAGCGCTCTATATGAAAATCACTGGCTGTGCTGTGTGCAGTCTGTGGCTAGTTTGCATTGTTGTCTGCCATTGTAGTGTTGGGCAGCGGCAGCTGGATGTGAACAGCGCGTAGCGTTGCGCAGTTGGAGGTGAGCCGCCAGCAGTGGTGGATGTGGGGAGAGAGATGGCGGAGTTTTGTAATTTGTCATGAACTGCTATATATATTATGACTATTAAGGTAAATACATTGTTTGTTCTCTATTAATATCTTTCATTTGCTAACTATCCCTATCAGTAGTTAGTGCCTTCAGTAGTTTGAATCTTTTATTTAGCTGCCAGTAGTTGCGCTCGCTGTATTACAGTAGTTCGAGTAATGAAGATTTTTGTGAGGTAAGTGATTTCTGAAAGGTATAGTTTAATGTTACTCAGGGCCATTCTTTTGCAGGGATCTTTGATAGTCAGATTGCGTTGCGCTAAAAACATTGTGTGTCAGTTTAAGCACAGTCGTGTAAAATTGTTCTAAGGGGACGTTTCAAGGTCCATGGTTCATGAGGAGGTAGGGAAGGATAAGAAAGACAAAAAAGTTGAAAACTCCCCAGCACATAACGGTACTAGCAAAATGACATGAGACTGATACACAAGATGCTGGATGCCACAGCTACCTCGAAAAGAGTAAACATGGGTCTCACAAAACTCACAAATACGGGAATTCTAAAAACAATCCTGTTGGAAGAACATCCACAACTGAGCATTATTGCAGAGGTTGATAATACCGCAACAGTTGTAAAGTTCAAGTGAGATAATGAAAGAACTTTACAACTGTAACGGTATTTTCAACCTCTGCTAGGTGTGTTCTAGATGAATCATGTGACAAAGGAACTGAAGATCCGTAAAGAAACACAAATGCGAAAGTACTCAGAGGAGCCAACCTATATTCTAATCACTACCTATCTAACAGAAAACGCAAAATCATCCCAAAATGAAAAACCGAACCAGCAACCTCAAAAGAAGAAAATGCGATCCTGAAAAGATAGCAAACTCCAAGGAGTTTGCCCGCACAACTCAAGACATGCGAAACCGCAACTGAGATGAAATAAAAGAAAGACTAAGAAGTAAGCCCAACAATTAGCTTCCATAAGCAACGCCCAAAAAACATGCATGATGGACAGAGGAATGTAGGCTCCTTGAGCTAAGAAGAAAAGCAAGGCAACATTGGCAATCACAAAAAAATGAACACAACAAGCAAAATTTCTTAAACTTGAGAAAATTAGTGATCAAAAGTATCAAAAGAATAAAAAAGCCCAAGAAGACCTCCTCTTCCAGATCAACGAAGACTTCATAAAAAAAAAGACAAAGACATTTCTACATCTACATCATACTCCGCAAGCCACCTAATGGTGTGTTGCGGAGGGTACTTTTGGTATTACTGTCTGATCCCTCCAATCCTGTTCCACTCGCGAATAGTGTGTGGGAAGAATGATTGTCGGTAAGCCTGTGCATTGTCTCTAATTTCTCTAATTTTCTTCTCTTGGTCAATACACGAGATGTATGTGGGGGGAAGTAATATGTTGTCTGACTCCTTCTGAAAAGTGCTGTCCCGAAATTTCAGTAGTAAATCTCTCCATGATGCACAACCCCTCTCTTTTAACATATGCCAGTGGAATTTGTTTAGCATCTCTGTAACGCTCTCTCGCCAGCTAAACGATCCCTTGACGAAGCGCACCGCTCTTCGTTGGATCTTCTCTATTTCCTCTATCAATCCTACTTGATAGGGATCGTGGATAAATGAACAATACTCAAGAATCGGGCGAACAAACACCTCATAAGCCACTTCTTTCGTGGATGACCTACATTTCCTTAAAATTCTTTTGATGAATCTGAGTCTGGCGTCTGATTTTCCCACTATCTGTTTTATATGGTCATTCCACTTAAGGTCGGTCTGGATAGTTACGCCTAGATATTTTACAGCAGGCCCTGTCTCCAGCTGTTTGTCATCAATAGTGTATCTGTAAATTAGATTTATTTTCCTATGTAGGCGCAATGTGTTACATTTATTTACTTTTAGGGTCAACTGCCAGAGTCTGCAGCATTCATCAATTCTCTGCAGATCGTTTTACAATTTCCTACTATCGTCTGGCGTTGTTGCTTTGGTATAGACAATTGCATCATCTACGAATAGCCTTAAAGAGCATCCGACGCTTTCTACTGGATCATTTCTATATATTGTAAATAGCAACGATCCTATTATACTTCCCTGTGGTACTCCGGATATTACCTTTATATCTGTCGATTTAGTTCCGTTAAGAGTTACGTGTTGAGTCCTGTCAGCAAGGAAGTCTCGAATCCAATCGCTGGTCTGCTCCGATACACCGTAAGCTCGTATTTTTTAGTTACACGGCAATGCGGGACGGTTTCAAATGCCTTACTGAAATCAAGGAACACGGCATCAACCTTAGCGCCGTTGTCCACTACGCTGTGGAGCTCATGGAGGAACAGAGCGAGCTGAGTTTCGCAGCATCTCTCTTTGCGGAATCCATGTTCATGTATATAGAGCAGACGTTCATTTTCCAAGAACGTCGTAACTCTTGAGCATAAAACATTTTCCATAATTCTACAACAGATGAACCTCAACGATATAGGTCTATAATTGTCTGAATCTGTCTTACGGCATTTCTTAAAAATGGGAATGACCTGCACTTTTTCCAGTCGTTAGGTACCTTTCGTTGCTCAAGCGATCTACGATAAATTACTGCTACAAGGGGAGAAAGTTCTTTCGCATAATCAATATAGAATCTTATAGCTATCTAATCTGGTCCTAAAGCCTTTCCACTACAAAGCGATTGTAACTGCTTTTCAATTCTGCAACCAGCTATCTCAATATCTGCCATTTAGAAGTTCGCACGACGATTGAGAGAGAGGACTGTGTCACGATCTTCCGCGGTGAAACAACTTTGGAAGACTGGATTCAGTATTTCGGCCGTGCCGGCCGCTGTGTCCGAGCGGTTCTAAGCCCTTCAGTGTGGAACCTCGCGACCGCTACGGTCGCAGGTTCGAATCCTGCCTCGGGCATGGATGTGTGTGATGTCCTTAGGTTAGTTAGGTTTAAGTAGTTCTAAGTTCTAGGGGACCGATGACCTCAGATGTTAAGTCCCATAGTGCTCAGAGACATTTGAACCATTATTTCGGCCCTCTCTCTGTTATCTTCCGTTTCGGTGTCGGTGTGGTCGCTGAGAGAATGAATAGATGATTTTGACCCACTTACTGATTTAACATACGACCAAAATCTCTTAGGGTTTTTACTCAGTTGGGTTGACAACGTCTCACTTTCAAATTCATCGAACCCTTCTCTCACAGCTCTCCTTATGATCATTTTAGCTTCGTTCAGCTTTTGTTTGTCAGGTAGGTTTTTACTTGTCTTGAATCTGAGATTAAGTGCTCTTTGTTTATGCAGCGCTTTTCTAACACGGCTATTAAACCATGGCGGATGTTTTCCATCTCTTAAAATCTTACTTGGTACATACTTGTCTAGAGCATATTGAACGATACCTCTGAATTTTTTCCATTTGTTCTCCACATCTTCGTCCTCATCAGCGAATATTTGATGCTAACTGCTGATATATTCTGAAATTTGTATCCTGTCACCCCTGCTGAGCAAATATATCTTCCTACCTTTCTTAACATTCCTTGTAAGACCCGTCGTCATACATGCTGTCACAGTCTTATGATCACTGATACTTTCCTCTACGTTAACTGGTTCGATAAGTTCAGGTCTGTTTGTTGCCAGGAGATCTAAGACGTTACCCTCACGAGTTGGATCTCTAGCTATCTGCTCAAGGTAATTCTCGGGCAAGACATCCACAACAATGGTACACGATTCCCTTTCTCTGGCACCAGTTTTGATGGCATAACACTCCCAATCTATACTTGGCAAGTTGATATCACTCCCTATTACAACGACATGTTCAGGAAAATTACTATTGATATTCGGTAAGTTCTGTCCGAAGCGCTCTACAACTACAGATCCTGACCCAAGTGGTCTATGAAAGCATCCGATCACCATTTTTAACCGTTCTTTGATACTTAATTTCACACAGATTAATTCACATTCGGAATTCATGATAACCTCGCTAGATTTTATTTAATATTTTACTGCAATAAACACGCCGCCACCATTGGCGACTAACCTATCTTTACTATAAACATTCGAGTCTGAACTTAAGATTTCGTTGTCATTGACGTCTGTCTTCAACCAGCTTTCTGTTCCCAATACTATCTGTGGCTTATAACCTTCAGTAAGCGGTACTTATTCTGGGACCTTCCCTTGGATGCTCCTGCAGTTTACTAAAATCATATTAACCTTTTCTATATCTAATCTGCGAGGACCAAGATTCTCTGAGGATGCTGTGGCTGATTTAACAGGAAAATCGTCTTTGCTCCAAAGGGAGGGTTCCTCTAACCTAAAAAACTGTTACATGAAAAATAATCAAATGCAGTCCGCCGACCTTACAGCTCCAAGAATAAAACGGAAATATTGCCCACAACAGTAGGGATAACTGCTAAATATTGTCATAATACTTCGGAAATCTTCTAAACTGCAAAGAAGCCATAGAATAAATGGACTTTAAGACCTCAACAATAACCAGTCCTAACTCTGAACCACCCTACACTGAGGTACTACAGACAGTCATTTCAGACCTCAAAACCTATGAAGCCTCGGGAGAAAGCCAAATCACAGTTGAACTTTGGAAAATATCAACAAAATGCCATAAACTCTCTCGAAAACATCATTCAAGAAATCTGGATAAATTGAAGATTCTCAGGCGAATGAAAGACAGGCCTCATGCACCCACTCCATTAGGAAAGGTCCAAACCAGACCCCAACAACCACAGAGAGATCTCACTCTGGGCGTAACATAAAAGATATTTTCTTAAGTCCTGCTACACATTGCAGAACCCAATTAGACCATTAACTTGAAGAATACCAAGTCGATTTCATGAAGGGAAGATCATGTCCTAAACAAATCCTAAATCTCATAAACCTCATGGACTACCAAAAATGAAGCTCAACATAATATTTTATTACTTTTTTTGACTTTCACAAAGCATACGACTCAATAGACCGGAAATCCGTCATCTGTACAGTAACACGTACACGAAAATAAAATTCATGGGGGAATTCTCCGATCCCTTCCGGATAAAAACTGATGTACGGCAAGGAGAAGGACGTTTCCCATTACTATTTAACTGCGCCCTAGAAAAAGTAATCAGAGAGTCGAACACGAAGATCCGTTATGGAATCCCACTAGAAACAACCAACAAAGGCATCAATGTCAACTGTCTAGCCTCCGCAGATGACATGGCCCTACTAGCTGAGACCTAGGAAGAAGCCAAAGAACATACGCTCGAACTAACAAATGAAGGTGAAAAATAGGTCTCAAAAATTCTTTTGAAAAGACCAAGACAATGAAAAACAAAAAAAACACCAAAACGTTTCAAAGTGGTAAAACAAGAAGTATAGATCGTAAAAGTATTGAAATATCATAAAGAATCGTTCATTTGGAATGTCCTCGAGAAAAAGGCAATGGAACTTTCCTTCCAACTCATCAAAAGCACATATAACAAACATTCCTTCTCGTGGAATACAAAAATAAGACATTACAATACATTAATCAAACTATAAGTCATGTTTGCAGCAGAATACCGTCCATCATCAACCATGGCCCAGTTCAAAGGCTGGAGATCAAAGAAAGACTGACATTAAGAAAAATTCTTAAGTCCAGATTCCATAGCAACAAGCAACTTCACATCAAAAATGAAACCCTCTACCAATCTACTGAAAAACTTTCAAACACAATGAGGAAAAGGAGAATTGATTTCTACGGGAACATCCTCAGGATGAACCCAAATTGACTAACAAAAATTTGTTTTCACTACTTCCGCAAGAAAACAAAGCCAACTAAATTGATTTAAGGAAACAGAGAAGGGTGTAAGAGATCTTAAAATCACACAAAACATGCTCATAGATAAAACTGAAAAATTGAAAAAAGTAAGCAAAGACCTTTATGAGAAATTTGAGAGAAACGAATATTACAATAAAGTTTCTAGTTTACTTAGCTTTTCGTGCAGAGTTGGCCCCACTTCCTCTTGTCTAGGGGTCTTATTCTTGAACCTGAAATTCTCACATTTTAGGTCCTCATGGTTGAACTGATCTAAATAAATTTCAAGATTGTTGTTGCAGAACTTTTATTGTTACGTTAATATATTTTGTCACATTTTAGTATATCATACAGTCTTTTGAATTTTCACATTAACAAAGCCTAGATTATATTGTTCGTCCAAAATACACAAATACGTCGGATCACATCAGAGGCATGCTTACTACTCCTTCACTCTGCAGTAATAACAATATCCCAAATGGTTTACAGTTTTGCTTGACAAATGAATTTCTATTAAGTTCTATTGTTATTTCATAAATGGATCCAGAAATAAACATAATAAACAGTATTACATTGCGTAGTTAATAATAAAAATTTTAAGTGTTCCGGTACCAAATAATACGTAATTTCAAATGTTTCTAAAAACATAATTTTAATTGTACATTCAGAGCTAGTACTTATCGATTGTAACATCGAAAATAAAGTAATTCCTTTTCATAAATTTTAGCTTGAAATATAACATATTGTGTATAAAATTATATGAAAGTTTTCGGAAAAGCAGCTGAGATAATAGTGATCTGCCCAAAATTCGAAAAATAATACTGGTATCGACAGCTACTGTCGAGGAAAAGTAATGCTAGAGGAGGATGTCCCGTTACAGGTTCCAAGTCAAAACGAAAACCAAATGAACAATCCAAAGCTGTGAAGAAGGAAGGACAGTAAGATCATAAAGAATGTAACAATAAGGGGCCAATAGGAAGGCACAGAACATTGGTTGGCTTAACGTACTCCAAAGTAGGGTGAAACGCTAAGAGAAGAAGTAGATTAGGCTGATATGGATCGACAGTAATCACGAAAAAAAAGTATTTCATTCAATGACTCGTTCTATCTATGTGGACCTATAATGCATATGATCTCCTTGTATTTCCTAGATTGTTGATCATTGAATGAAGTCCACCGGCGGCAGCTAAACCAAGCGTTATGGGATCAATCGCTGCTATCCAGTCTTGACCCGAAGAAGAAAGACGCGTTCATATCGCTTTACAGCAGAGAAATAGCTGCAGCCATTTCAATATATGTCAGACTTCAAAGCAGCAAAGGAGGAGCCGTACACAAGACGCAACGCAATGATGGAAACATAAAACGCCGTTTCTCCGAGTAAAGAAATTGCCTGCATGAAGAATAACCAAATAAATATATGATTTGACTGAATACTTCATTGCAAAAAAAAAAAAAAAAAAACACACACTGTTTAGTTAAACTGCATTGGCGATCTTCCAGTGGTGTTAGTGAATAAAGCTGTGTAATTATAGGTATATACCCAAAGGACGTGGCTGTTTTTTGAGTGTGTGTGTGTGTGTGTGTTTATGGTAAAGTGGGACATCAAACACTGATATTAAATATAGAGACAAATAGTATTTAGACAGGTCAGTTATTGGCGATATATGACTACATCATGATCTCAACACTTCCTTCCAGAAATAGTAGCTACCATTAAGGAATCATGTATTTTCTACTAAGACGTAGAAGTGACATACAGTACCACCTTTTGTTGAGGTGAATGGTCTACTGCTGGGTTAAAAAGACACCATTTTATTTCTTTATTGGTAAAACATATGGGTCTCTATCATAACATGTGGTTTGCGATGTGAGAATAGCCAGAGGTAGATTATACTGCCACACAAACCATGTATAACATGCTAGTTATAGTTCCTTGCCTACATCGATATGTAGATAAACTTACCAAAAGAATAGCATTATACACAGGGAGTAGTCGAAATTCGCAATATAGGCTGCAGGACTTTAATGTAAACGCTAGATATACAAGAGGAAGGCAGTTTGTTTCGCCCTGTGAAAGCCTACCTAAAAGTGTTAAATGCCAGCAACAAGCTGCAGCCTCATAATACGGACTCCAACAAAAATACAAATGCACGATACGTGTCATATTAAAGCTGGAGAAATAACTTTTTCACAGACCAGGATGATGCCCTCCACAATATCATTACGTAAGGACATTACAAAATCAGAATCGGTTCCTACCAACAAAGTTATTCCACAGGTCTCAAGAAAAAAAGCCAACTAAACAACTGCTTATTGAAGACTTTGAGTATAAAAATGTGTAGTGCCACTGCCGTTTAGCAGTTTTGTCGACAGGGTTACCAACAACACAAGTATAGGCCTTAGAAGACTGTAGTTAAAAAGGAACATTTTTGAATGATGGGAGACACTACACCATAGCAATATTTTACTAAAGCAGGGGACTAATGGGCTTATTTTAGGTTATCTCTTGGGGAAAAATCCATGTTTCACATCTGGTTCCATTGATCTGGAGTCCATACTATTCTTTGTAAGCAAATTGCATTTCCAATCAAGAGGACAGAAGGTGGGGCTATATATGCCTTTTAAGATAGCAGTTTTAATGGAACATTTGGAAGTGGTGGGAGGCAGTACCACACAGCAATACTCTGCAAAAAATGCAGACTGCCTGCCATAAGTAATGCAATTTGTAGGATACTCTTCTAAATAAGGGGGCTGACGGATGTAGTGTAGACGAGCTTTATTAACACCATCTTCAAACAATTGGGCTATTCCGTCATCTTGAACGGGTTCTGGATGGTTGTTTCAAATTTAACATTTCACTGTGACTGGTTGGTGATAGGGCTAGGGGAGGGGACAGGGTTTTTAAATTCCCACTAACACAGTTGGGCTATTTCCACATCTTGAATTTTTGTGTTTCATCGTTTCATTTTTAATTATTCGCTGCGATTTTTTTGGAGAGGGGTGGAGGGGATTGGAGTAAAGAAACAGTTTTTTATTTCCTACTAATACAATTGCTCAATTTCTGCCCGCTTGGACTGTGTCACTGGCGCTTTCATTTTTAATACTATGTTGTGGTCAGTTGGAAAAAGAGGGTGGAGTGGGGAATGGAAGAGAGGGGTGGTGAGGGTGGGGTGGGGGTGAGAGTTGTTGACAGGTGTAAGAGGGTGTGACTTGTCATGTGATGGATAAGGGAACATGAGTTAAAGGTCAAGATCAAACGTCAATGGTCTTTGGTTTGTCCCTGCATGTAGGTAACCAAAAGCCAAAGGTCAAATAGGTGTACAACACACACTGTATCACTTATGAGCTGTAATTAAACAGTATGAGCAGTGGAAATGAAGACTTGCTTAGTAGCATGTTGGTATACGTATTACACCCAACACAGCGTTGATTCTGCGTGACACAAGCCCTCGACAATTTCTCCATGATATGTGGCACCAAGTATTTACGAAATCCTCATCCGATTCCGGTTTTACAGCTGCGATTTTCCATCATTCCAATAGAATGCATCGTATCCTCGAAGAGACTGATTCTGAGATAATGTGCGAGCTGAATACATCTCAGAAATCACAACGTAAGCGACGTGATGATTTAACGCATCCTATAGTCCTCAGGTCCACATTTTAAAGTAAGTTCAGCCAGACAGTACTGCATTGATCTGCTGGAGCGCACATAATAGCACTGTATAGACACCAGACGTTATCCTCACAACATACAAGAGCTACCTGACAGGGGACGCTTAATGTAACTCCACTACACTCTGCAGTATAAAGGTACAGGATGTAGAATTGCAGTAAGTTATAATCAATGTCAAGTCTACTTCATGTCACAAATGCTCCATTCTTTCTAGATGCCACTGCGAAGTAGAATGATTACCTGCGAGAGCTACCTTCGTCAATGAAATAATCCTCCATTTGTATTTGTACGTAAAAATTCCACGTGTAGAACTACTGCTGCTATGACTTACACTGCTCTCGACATGGCGGCTTAGAATCATCAGTAGATCGAGCATGCTAGCGAAAGAGTACTACAGTGGATTCTTCCTGGCTTCCAGAGGTATGTGGCATCACATATTTTACATAAAGTCTAACGACACAGCAAGTCAGATAGCAAATGTGATAGGAGGAGTGTGATATGAGGATGTGTGAAAAAACTAAATATATGAGGGAATAGCTGGGAATAATAAGACAACTTCACATGTTCAGTGGTTCTTCATAACCACTATACTGTATTTACCTGTTTCATTGGTCATGTACCTCACAGATCTCTTGAAGTCAAGTGAACTGTGCTTCATCTCATCTATGCAGTGTTTACGCAATTCAAAACTGTTTTGGTTTTTAACCATTGCCTTTGGTGAGCCACCGTCTTGTCATTTGAAACAGTTTGACAGTGGCTGTACTTGCAAAAAGGGGCTATTAGCAACAAGTTTCTCAGTCACCAACACAGTTAAAGAGAACTCCACAGAAATAGACGAGTGCAGGAGAGAAGCGTTGAGGTCTGAAATTAGCAGTGTGCTGTTGATTGTCTAATACCGCGAACAAGAACAGAAATAAGCGCAAACTCAGCCAGATAACTCTCTCGCAATAACTGTCAAGACATGTGTGCGTAGGATTGACACAGATGTTCATCGTAACACTTTATAAAGCCAGTAATATACCGCAGAGAAATGGTGTACTTCACGTCACCCATTCCCTTCCAGCGCTAATACGGAGTGCAACTTGACTTTTTAATTTTGTGCCGAAACTGAGAAACTCTGCTTTGTAGTAGAATTTCCAGTGATCTGGACCGCTTTGCATCCAACCTAAAGCACTAGTAGTTCACATACCATAATCGCAATCCTGAGGTCACAGTTTGTAGCTTGACAGGGGTTGTACAAGGGTTTCAAATAGTCCTAGACACGACATGATAGGTTAATGTCTTACGTTGCTTCATATTAGATGAACAGCGACAAGTGTCGTAGGTTTCTGATCGAAGGTAAAAGGCAGCGTCATACATCCATTCTGGAGCAGATTGGTGCCACATATCCACCGAGGGGTGTGTATCTCATGGAAAACACCCATGTCAGAACACCAGAGTGACCAGTGATGCGTCATGTCAAAAGGAAAAGTCTTGTTCTATGTGGGCGAAGACGGTGTATGTAGACATCATTTGTCTCTGGAAGGACGTAGACACTCAAAATAGGTAACTTCTGTCACATGCCACCATTATAGACGTAATAACGATTGTCATACATGTCGGTAGAACGGAAACTTACAGAAGACTTCAAAAATCTTTTGGTGTGGTCTGACACATTCAAATGCTATAGCCCTTCTTTGCGTAGCGTATGGAATGAGTCTGAGGCATTCCAAGACCATCCTATTCGAAACATATTAAGTCGTCAGTCAAGCAGTATTTTACTAATGGAACACAATGCATTATAACAGTTGACGATTGTCGATATCTTCTCTTGGAGTGTAAATTCTGATTACCTGCTAGGCATAGACTTGATCTTACAATTATCAGTGCGTCTGACACTGCTACTAATGTGTAACGTCAGACCTAACAGACTTGAGCAAAACAGGAGATAATTATCTCAGATCTAGTAGAGCCATATGCAGACGCGGTATCTAGTGTTACAATAATATAGGAAGAATAACTGAATCAGAACGCAACACACCGTACAGACAGACTCCCTTATGCAGTGTCTGATACATTGGAGCAGCATGCATAACAGTTTCCACACAAGATCACTCATGCAGCGCCGGATACTTTGGAGCGAGACACAAAATTGTTCCCAGACTTTGAGCTTTCACTGTCTCCAACGCTTGCATCATTCGATCAGCATTGCATAGTACACAGATTAATATGGTGTTATTCTATGCAATGTTAAATGAGTTGTTATAGGTTTGTCATAAGATCAAAATTTCAGTGTAGTTGTAATTTTTGAAAACGAATATTTTTACTTTATACTGTAGTTTTTTCTCAGTTTTCGGCAAATATTTGAAACCGTTCTTTTGAAAATGTAGTAAAACATAACTTTCGCTATGCGGAGGAGTCTTTCGTACTACTTTTTGAGTTTTCATCAAGTCCAGTCTTTCCCTTTTGACTATATGAAGCAAGTATAGGTGGCATAAAAGAATTCCGACTGCAGTTGTTGGGAGGGGGGGGGGGGAGAGGGGGGTAGCGGTGTGAGCAGAGTGACAAGATTTTTGATGTGTAGAAATAGCTCACCAGTTCCGTTAAAAAACAATGTTAAAGCAACTGGTATGCTATTTCTTCACGTCACCATTCTTCAGAAACAGTTGCTGAAAATAATGAACAAAAGTCTAAATGATAAGATTGGTCTTTGCGGTGGGCGGAGACATGTGAAGGGGCTGGAGTAACCGGCGCTCGGCGCTACCAACAGAAACAGCAGTGTCTAGCTTCACTACGCGAATTCGACACTGTAACTGCTAGGTTTCTGGCGTTGACAACAATGGATAAACAGGCTAGTCGACGTGAAGTGTTCCGGACAAATCCGATATGTGACCCATTGGACAACTAACAAAGTGGTTATCGCCAAGCGTGAACGTGCATCGTTTTCCTTTCACGTAATTTTATTCATGAATTGGAATCATGTCGTCTTCAGTCCATTCGTTCGCTGTGTCGAAGCCTTTAAGGAGCTGGAAATGAGAAGTGTTCCTTGTAATTAATGTGGAAAGAAATATAAAAGTAGCGAGAACACAACAAATCCATAGGCAGGTTTGAAGAGCAAACACCACCATGCATACCTGCAACTACAACAGTCGGTCAAAAAAGTAATGTAACACAAGCTTTTCATCTGCACAAATCCCCATTATTAACTTGCAGATTTTCACATTGTTTTTCTTTCAGTTCTTGCTCTAATTGGGATAGGAAAGCTGTTAGGCTTCAAATGGTTCAAATGGCTTTGAGCACTATGGGTCTTAACTTCTGAGGTCATCAGTCTCCTAGAACTTAGAACTACTTAAACCTAACTAACCTAAGGACATCACTCACATCCATGCCCGAGGTAGGATTCGAACCTGCGACCGTAGCGGTCACGCGGTTCCAGATTGAAGCGCCTAGAACCGCACGGCCACACCGGCCGGATAAAACTGTTAGCTTGTTGATGTACAGAATATCTAATAATAGCCTCCGACATAAAGTGGGAATAGTCTCCGAGCCAAGGCGATATACCTCACTGGAATCATAATCTGCTGTCCTCTGTACCGCCATTTCGTCAGGGGAAGGCAGCCACTGACTAACGTCCGATTCCTCACGAGATGCACAACGAATGCACATCAAATCCCTTTCCCACCAGTGACGGTTTCCTGAAGAGGACATATCACGCACCTAATACTGGAACTGTCAACAAGTAGCAGCCATATTTGGAGGCCAGCCCTATTCTCTAGACTCTACGCCAAAACTATTCTTCTAATGTAGGGATTATTTCACACAAACGATTTTTTATGCGGAACAGCTCCAGGTCTGGGCAAGTTCCACAAGCCACCATTAGGTGGCAGTAGGGTGACAGAAAAGAGCTGTCTCAAGGATCGCGTGAGAACAGTAGAAATGGAGTGCTCTGCGACAGGAGACGGCACTCTCACTCCAGCTACGACGCAGTTCTTAACGGCTGGGTCGATAATTACCAACGCGGCTTCCAGCTGTCCACTCACATTAGGAAACTCTTTTATCAGACTCCTGCAACGGGCTGAGCCCCAGTTATATCTACTGGTAACTGGAAAAAAATATAGTTTACCCACTATACTTTCTCAATGACATTACACATATTACGACAATCTTTGACAATTATCACGGAAGGGCAAAGAAATAAAACTCAGCTTACAGGATTCTCGTCTTTCTGGCGCTGCAGAGAACTTCGCAACCACAAACAACCCATCTATTGCATTGTCAGACTGTTTCTGTTATTTTCCAGAGTAAGAAAGTCATGTGCCTTTTTTGTAGTAACGAAATATACAGGACGTTCCTTATTATCAAATATCAGGTAGAATTCACCACTCACTAAATCGCGGCCATCGGATGCAGGGGGATGGAGGACTTCATTGCTGCGGATGTCATGGTGAATTAGTGCCTTGAGCATTCGTTTTTGGAACCTTGGGATTCTTTTCCTTTCATGTTACATAGTGAAGTGTCTAATGAATTTTGTGCTGAATTCAGTTGGGGATTATTGTGGTTCAAATATGATCCTGATTTCTTATTTCAATTCTGCACTTTATAGCTCAGTGGTCTATTTTTCTCATTTTTTATGTTAAAAGTTATTGCTCCGCGATGAGGATTTATAAGGACCTGTGTCATTAATGCATTAGAGTTTCTTGGAAGACTTTCCAAGATCTTCATTGAGTTTACAGTATTTTAAATTCCAGTTCACTTAGAAACGATCCATTTGTAGCTCAGTATGGGAAAGCGAGTTTACCTTCTGGTAATTTGCTGTATTTGGTGAATACATGATCAAAAGTATTTCAGTATTTAACATTTCATATTCTAGACTCATCATGACGCTTTTTACTATGTTATTTTTGTGAACCACACACGCAGACTGAAAACTATGCACATGCCATATACAGTGTACTTCTATTACTCACAGAAAGCATCAGTGGGAAAACAGCTTCAATTTTTTGACTTGGATATCAAAAGAGAAGACTTCGACGAATTCTCAAACTATCTACTAAGGAACTGGAAATGACCTATAGTAATTATACAAAATACACTACTACGTCACCTACTTTGTACAAACAAGTTATGAACATATTTGTACAGAACGAATTAAGTAATTACTCCACAAATGGAAATACCCATTCAATAAATGAACCTAATCACATAACGCAAAAAAAAGTGAAGACTCTCTTATGTCGCACACCAGAGATGTCACGAAACAACAGCAGTAAATTAGCCTCTCCTTACGAATGAGACTCGGTTTCCACGCGAAAATGTGACATGGTTTTAGATTTCAAAAACTTACAAGAATCTGTTTATCAGTCCTCTAATTAATAATGCTTCGGATTCGACAACGTATGAAATATGCGTTTGAAATACGCCCGACCATTTTTCTTATAGATGATAATAACTTTCTGAAACAAGTATAACAGGCAATGAAAGAGATCAGCAACAGTAACGAGAATTGAGAAACCACAGTTTGTTTAATCGCACTCCAGAAAATCGCGACCGGATGTAGGCAGTGAGACATTTCCATCCTGACCTTCACCCTTCGAGCGCCTTTGGTAAAGGCTCCTATCATTCATTGTTTCCAGACTGTTTCGATTAAATGTTGTAAAAGAGGTCGTGACAATAATTCTTTTTTAATATGGCAGTACACAGTGTTACATAAACCCCGGATAGTAGTGTTCCAGTTTCGGCTGCCGCTTGTTATAATGTAGGAGCGGTGCCGTGGTTTATTTCATTTCGCTACACAAAAGCCCTCTTAATACTTTCTTGATTGCGTTTCATTGTGCCTAAAGAATAGTTTGCCTCTTCTCATTGGATTATTTTCAGTGCTAATCCAGCCTATTCTTCAGATTTTTATTACCCCAATTTGTTCTCCACAATAAACACGAACGTGCTTGCTTCGCGCTATCTTCATTACTTCCAGTAGAGAACGAACAGAGAACTACACGTTCAGAATTGCTTTATTGTTGGTCTACCAAAAACAGAAAATTCCTCTCGTGATGTGTTCATTGCTGCAAAAAGTTTCTTTAACATTGGATATCGCTCATCCTGCATTTATGCTTTTAATATACCACTGAAATGAGATATTAACAGCTGTTATTAAGTGTCAATATTATACAAGGTGCGACTAAAGTGATTAGTGAAGGTACTGATATCCAAGTGATAGAGTGTGACAAAAATTCCTGAATTCTCAAGTTGCTTTTTTGTGGTGACTGGCTTAATTCAATGTGAATCCAAGTGTCACAGTGCAACGATGAACAAATTCACGTCCTATGTAGTTAAAATTTGCAAGAAACGGCAATAGAGATGAATACATACTATGATGGTGCTGCCGTACGGAACAGAAGCCAGGAGCAGGAAATGGGCTGAGACTTGTCGCATAAGGAAAAAAACTATTAATACTACCTAATTACGGTATTACTGCCCATAACCTCTCCTACCATAATAGGAGACACCAGACGACGTAACAGTAAATAAGTACAGTGAAGTCTAAGGAAAACGCATCGTATTGTGAATGATTTCAAGACATTTCTGTATATACTATCAAGTGGTGCAGCATGTCCTCGTGATATACCGCTGTAACAACTCAGGATAAGCTGACTGAAGTGCCCTCACTCCTAGGTTCAATAATATTGTCCCAGTCGACAGCCAACAAACATAACGACTAAGAGTACAAACGAAATGCGACTGATGCTGGCAAAAAACCGACAACTGTCTCTCCTGCGATAGCTAGCCGCATTAGGGATAAATCAGACCAGTATTAGCGCTAAAATCCTGATAGTTTTCATAAATGGAATATTTGAAAGGCTTATTTCAATAGTGGTACAAGTCCAGTTGAGATACCAGAAATGTGCAAGTATATATGCTTGAATGTTTGTGGTACCTCAACTGCAGATTTTTCAGCGCTCATTTAACTTTAGGACTCTGTATCTCAGAACTAAAAAAAAAATGGACTTGTACCACTACTGAAATAAGCCCTTCATTTGTTCCTGCTATGGGCCATGCACCGATTAATTGAAGGCCTCGGTTGTAAACAGTGGGAAGGGACGAGTTGGTTGTTTTTTGAAACTGCGGAGTAAAGTTGCAACAAAATTCCGGAGTAACTACATGTTTTTAAAATCATATATTCTCTCCAAAATGTTATTCCTGAAGTACGTCAATTAACAAAGTTTACTTGCAAATTGAGTCCACTTAAATAATGAGCTACGAGTAACCGTTGACTTCCCACTATTTACCTGCTGGGTGAATTAACGAAATATTACTGTAAAGCCTCTCAAGGACACAAGTTTGAAAGATCTGAATTGTTTGAGTTTATGAAATTAAGATTCACATAATCAGATACTGAACTAATGAAGTGTAAAACCTAAAAAGTAATCTATGATACTACGGAATTTCCTTAACATTTGTAACATAGCACTGACATGTAAATTCACGTAAACAATGGTAAGGGACACAACATTGTTTACTTGCTTAAGCAGTTATTAACATTTATCTGATTAGCAACAATTTTTAATTGTATTTACGTTCAGGGACGTTTAGGATCGTTATCTGAGTAGTAGTTATCAACGTCATCCTCTGATTTGTACAGATAGTCCGTGAAAATCATTTTCCTGGCCCGCGCACCGCACACATTACAACTACTAGAAGCCATGTGTTTGACTCTTACCGCTGAAGACATGCGCACATTCTATTAAAGTTACCATTATTGAGAATCTGAAATTAGGGACAGGGCTGCAATTTCTCGATTTATCGCGGACTATCAACTAATATACATAAACGATATCAAATATCATGTTTTACACCCAAAAATTCTGTATCTCGTCACTAACCCTTGCCACTGTTTGAAGTAGAGGTCTTGAAATGCCGAATAGAAAGCAACACGTACAGATAATCATAGAGAAGTCATTTTTATGTATGGCGGCATATATTTTCCTATCAAACCATCAAGGGGCGTGGGCTAGTGTCAGCTGTTCCTTAAGGAGTAAGGAAGCCTAAAGTCAGTCGTTGTGCGCTGCTGTTTCTATTACGTTTCCATAGATATCTTAATACGTGTGACGTCAATGCTTCGATCGATTGCAACAAAGGCTTCGTTGATAGTTTCAAGTAGTTTTATTATCGTTGGCGAAAGTGCAATTTTTGTCCGTATCTCCTAGATTCCTTGATTTACGATCAAACCGTTTACTCATATTCGCATTTTGTTAAACCTTATGCTACAGAATTTGAAAACTGTACCGGTGGAGATAAGGATTTCTGAAATGTACAGACACGCAACAAGAATCGTCTTGACTAGTTTAGAATCCACCGCCCGTAGAGTGTGGTGCAAACGAGTGGGACGTACCTTTTAGGGTATTCACAATTTTGCCTTATATTTCTCACAGAAGTAATGGAATAAAGTCGAACTGGAGGCTGTAGTTAGGTCGAAGTACTGACGAAGAAAAATTTTCGTCAACGGGGAAATTAGCTATCGCCACGTTCCTTATCGTGTATAGCACCTCAATTTTGCTTCACAACCACTCACTTTGCGTTGGACTTCAAGTACCCTGGAGGAGCTGGAGAGCCGTGTTATTCCTTGGAGGCTGAAGACCCAGTTACTTCATGGACGTGTAATTTGGTCATAGCTACTAAATGAAAGGTAGTTTGTTTTTGGCCATACACGTTTCGCTTTCTTTATCTGTGAAGCATCTTCAATGGCCTGTAATACATGTCTGTTTTATGCACCTATACTAAAGGAAAACATTGTAACACCAAAGAATAATCAATGTAGAGTAATGAAATTTTGGGAATATGTTTGTATAGCGATTAACATTGCAGGATCGCAGGTTAATGTAGGAACGTGGTAAGTCTCTGCGAATGTGAAATGTGAATGTTGAAAGCAAGCATTCAAACATGCATGTATTGTGTTGTACAGGTGCCAGATGTCAGTTTGGTACTGGAGTCCAATGCCTATTGCACTTGGTGCACTTGGTCGGTCAATACAGGGACGTTTAATGCTGTTTGTGGATGACGCTGAATGTGTTGCGATAATACGATGCCAGAACTCGGCTGAAAACACGAAACTATTTAATCAATTGAATACGCCAACAAAGCCTGCCATCAGATAATATGTACGGCAACAGCTTGACAGTGCTTTCCGAATTGTGTCATCGTATATTGTGTCCTTCCTAGCAGATGCACGAAGGTTCATCATATTCCAGTGGCAGGCCAAATACCAATCATAGGGCATGGCTAAAGATAATGGTATGATGGATTCTGATCATAGTGATAAAAACAAAGAGCCTCAGTTTTTTTAAGTATGATTTTTCTTGATGACAGATAACAATTAGGCAGAAGTTTAAATTGATTTTACAAATTTTAATAAAGTGAAACTCGTACTATTCTTTCTGATACTCGATCTTAGTGAACTCTGGCATGCAGGTGAGGACCTGATTACCGAAGATCCGTGACACTCTATGACTGTCTCTAAGAGGTAGAAAAGAAAGCATATTTATTTGGAATATCGGGCCTTACACACTGTTGGGTCACTGTGTTGTGCAGACTGGCTATAGACAGCTGTCTGTATTACACACGGAAACTATAGCGAGTCTGGTTTCACACAGATAACGTGGTGCTAGTGTTCACTTACGACGCGTAGGTTTTGAGTTCCAAGGACGTGCTTGCTCTTCCATCCATTTGCGAACAGTTCTTTTCAATTCACGCTAGTTTGCTGAAAGATTCCTACTTCTTAATGGAAGACAATCAACGTACACAGCCCATTGTAATCGCACGATTTGGATTTCACGCGGGTTCATGCCCGAATAGACTGATATAAAATTTTCTCCACGTACTCCACACAACTGAATGTTACAAAAGGGTTTCTACACCTCCTTTCTTCGTTAAAGCACAAACACAGGCCTACAGTCTATTACATTGTCAACAGTAAAGGTATACACTCAATACATTATATTCATACATCATTAATGTACCAATGACAGTTGTGCTCGAAGGGAAAATAGCTTTTCTTTCCAGCTAAGTGGCTGAATATTTCCTCGGCGTCTCCTACCCGACTATGGAGCAGAAATGATGAACTGGACATGATAGCAAAACAGTTGTATGTGAGATGGAGCAATGAATGGTATTTTGTTCCGAACATCATATGGATACATCGCAGACTTGCAAGGATGGCGTCGACGAAGACATTTTCTGTAACTAACTAAATTTCATCTAGGTCGTCATGTGCAAATACAGGAGGCTGGATATTCCTTATAAAGGACAGGCGAACACGTTGCCGGAATCACCTGTTGCCAGAATCTCGTGATCCGAGGAAGGCACATGTGCTTTCCATCTTGATTCCGAGGGCAGCAGCAAACAAAGTACAAAGACAAACACAGACATTGCAGATAGCACAGTAGCGAAATCACAAAGTAGAACCAATATTTCGCTCTACTACCGGAATCGAGACACGTGTTCTGGGGTAGAAGCTAGTGTGTGAGCAATAGCACCAGTTGGAAAGCTCCTATCGTACCTCATCACCACACATACCGCCTTCAATGATTCAGAGGAAGATGTAAGTGGCGGGCTGAGGAGCGCAAGGTTTCTGTTAGTGATGAGAGTAGATTTTGTCTTCACGGTTGTTTACGACTCCATATGGACCAAGAGAGAACAACAACTAGAATTACTTCTATTACATAAAAAGCTCTCAGAACAAAATTAGAGCTATGTGACCATCAGAGAAAGAGATATATGGGTGCTCAACATATTACACTCTTCTTATGTGTGAATGTAACTGTTAGTGATCCTCCGGAATTGTACAGAACATTTAACAGTAACTTCCTGATAATAGTCGGCAAGTTAAATCAAAAATTTATTGTCACTGGTAAATATGCAGAACTCTTAAAAGCTGGCGTCCGAGCTAGTTATACCACCCGCAGCTACAGGAAACAAGCAAAGTTGAAAATGAATCAGTTATTAAATTTAAAGAGTGAAGGGTCCCACTGGTATGATGAAATATCGCCTACATCTGTGAAGATCAGTGCATTATTTATTACTTCTGTATGCGGTCCCTTGAAATACTGGTTAGTTAAACCATGTCATAAAAATTGAGAAAGAGGTAATACAGACCATTACCTACCGTTTTCATTGCTACCAGTGTTGCGAAACGTGACTGACGGTAATTGCAGAGTATTTTAACGGTAAATAAGAGGACGACAGCTACAATGATGGGGGGTAGAGGGTAGGATGCTACAGGATGCCTTATGAATCCGTAATTTTTTATGTGTATGCTGACAGGAAAAAAATCTCAACACAAAAAATAATTTATTTAGATTAATGAAATTTCTAGAATAGATTTGTCTAGGTAACACACTTAAACGATTAACATTGCAAGGTCACAAGTCAATGTAAATGCGAGATAAGCCACTGCAAATGTGAAATACTGGTACATTAACAATCGGAGTAACCACTAGAACGTTGAAAGCAAGACTGCAAACATGTACATATTGTGTTACACAGACGCCGGATGTCAGTTTGTAAAATGGAGTCCAATTGCTATTGCACTCGATTGGTCAATACAAGAACCTGTAATGCAGTTTGCGGATGACGCTGGGCGTGTCGTCCGACGATGTCCAACAAGTGCACGATCGGAGACAGGTATGGTGATCAAATAGGCCAAGGCAACATGCCGGCACTGTGTAGAGCATGTTGGGTTACAACAGCGGTATGTGGGCGAGGGTTACTCTGTCGAAAATACTTCCCGAAATGCTGTTCATAAATGGCAGCACAACATGTCGAATCACCAGACTGACGTACAAAATTTACAGTGAGGGTGCCTGAGATAACCAGGAGAGTGCTCCTGCTCTCATATGAAATGGCACCCAAAACGATAACTCCAGATGTAGGTCTAGCGTGTGTAGCATGCAGACATGTTGGTTGCAGGCGCTCCCTTCCTTCTAACCAACAACCAGCCACCACTGGTACCGAAGCAGAACCAGCTTTCGTCAGAAAATACAACAGACTTCCAGCCTGCCCTCCGATGAGCGCTCGCTTGATACCACTACAGTCGCAAATGGCAATGGTTTGGGAGTCACTGAAATGCACGCTACAGGGCGTCTGGTTCGGAGCTTTCTTTGAAGTAACAGATTTGAAAGAGAGATCCAGTACGATACACCAGATCCATAGGCCACAAACGATTTTATTCCCGCTCTATAATTCCAGGTGACCTTCCGGAGCCTAGTCTTCTTGCGGCAGTACATTTTCGTGCGGCTTCTCACAAATGGTTCAAATGGCTCTAAGCACCATGGGAGTTAACATCTGAGGTCATCAGTACCCTAGACTTAGAACTACTTAAGCCTAACTAACCTAAGGACATCACACACATCCATGCCCGAGGCAGGATTCGAACCTGTGACCGTAGCAGCCGCGTGGTTCCGGACTGAAGCGCCTAGAACCGCTCGACCACAGCGGCCGACCGTGCCGCTTCTGCGAACAGTCATGTACAGTGCCTATATTCCTGCTCAGTCTTTCTGCAGTATCGCAGAAGGAACATCTAGCTTCGCGTAGCACCATTACACGACGTTGTTCAGACCCACTGAGGTGTCAATAATAGCGACCTTAAAGGCATTCTTGACTAACACCAATGTCAAAGGTAACTAAGGCTCACCACCATTACGGCGTGTATTTACAGCAAACCTGATTTACATCGTCATAGTTTCGCTGCTAGCGGACTGGCGCGAAATCAGAACAGACGTCATCTTTCCGATGCAGAAACACACCTACTAACTTAAGTTTATGTCCTACAGGTCCTTCTTGATGTTGTGATTTTTTCCCATCAGCATGTATACCGGGTGGTTACAATTAAAGTGCAGCTACTCACAGAGGTCCCGTGTAGATGGTAATATTACCGTACGGCAGCAAAACTTGGTAGATGTTCTAATGCGTTGCTGCAGAACCGATTAACGCTGGAAAAAAATGTGTTCCAATTTTAGCCACCAGGTGCAAATCTAGCGCTGTGAATGGAAGAAATTTGTGGAAATGTTTCCATTAGGAATATAGGACCGACCGCATGTCATCAACTTCGATCCGTGCAAAAACCGAGCAGTAAATTGCTGTATCGTCTGGATCTTGTATGGGTACCGGTGTAAACTAGACCGCAAAGCTTTCCGTAACGTAGACAATGGCATGAACAAGTCCCGTGACACTATACGAGCACTAATACTACCCGGGACAGTTGCTGCGTGGTCAGTTACAGCAACACCAACCACGTTGAAAACTTCCACCGGGATATGACGCATTCCTCTTCAAATTTCTTTGTAATCTTCTTTAAAGCATTTAACGACATTGGGCCGCTCCTTAGACCTTCCAAAAGGGCAATTCTCTCAGTGCAGAATTGCAATTGCTGCAATTCACCTAAAACAGTTTCACTCTCTTCTCGATAGCCATACTGTTCACTCACATTACAGCTTGTCAAATGACAGCGTGGATGTTATACCGTCATACAGTGTACAGCACCAGATTTCCACCTGGTGGCCCCAATTGAAATTAACCTGTTTCCCGCCGTAAATCGGTTCCGCATTAACGCATTAACATATCTGCGAAGTTTTGCTGTCATACAGTAATTACAACTCACACTGCACTTCCGTGAGTAGATGCACTTTAATTATAATCACCCGGTACAAATTACGGGTCCATAAAATAATTCTGTAGCATCCCTTCTCCTACCCCCGCATTACATGATCCCTGTGAGATTTAAATCTCTTTCCTGCTCGATGACTTAAAGAACAACCATCTGATTCCTGATTTCCATATACGAAGTGAACCATTGTTGAACATTTTCCCTTGTCCTATAATTCTACAACTCATACAAAAGTGTTGCGTGGTCCACACGATCAAATGCTTTGGTTAAACCGCTGAAAGTACCTCCCGTCCTCAGCTTATCTTTTTTCCCTGCTAGTGCCTCGCGCGCAAAGTAATAAATAGCATTTTCTATGGCTACTCTCTTCCTGGAGCCAAACTGCGAGTCTGACAACAAATTGTGTATACCGAAATTTGAATCAAATGTCACGTTTAGTGGCAGGTCATTGATATACAATTGGCTCTTCGTGCAAACACAACAATTAATGTCAGTTGTTCTCATAGCGTAGATGACAGCGCACGAGACTGTTCACCCTTTCGTTCAGGGTCTGTTCTTATTACTGTCCCATGTCCAATTTTTGTGCCGCTCTCTTGTTTGGTTTTAGGAAACAAAATGAATCATACGTTTGGCGACACCGTCTCTGGCGTGCATCTTGAATTTGTCGGCGCAACGGCCTAATGGACCAACTTTAGTGCTAATTAACTCGGAAACGACGCTACATAACGAATTTTTTCTTAACAGTTATTTCTTAGCACAACCTTTCCTACAATACGATTTCAAGCTCTTCAGACTGTTTCTGACCACCCTGTATATATACCAATGATCAGCCACTAAACGTGATGTTTCATTCGAAATTGTTTCTTATGCAGATGACACAAGTGTTATTGTGAGAGATGTAGAATTTGATGTAAATGATCTAGCCAACAGGGTAGTCGATAACATGAGCGCGTGTCAAATTGACGAAGTTTAAAAGCAACAAAAAGAAATTCATTCGGTTTCTGGCATAGAACTCGTTTAAGAGGGAAATTTTATTGTCCGAGGGTGTTCAAACAGTCAACAAAATCCAGTATTTTAAATTATGACGGCGCATGACACGCTTTCTTCGAAGTATCACATTCAAGATCTTGTGCACAAACTAAACGTAACTATTTCACTAGAAGACTAACCTCCACTGTCACAGAAGTTGAAACTCGGAGGCTTCTGTAATTTACTTACTTTCACTCCTTCATCTGCTATTGTATGATATTTTGGGACAATTCTGCTCACTCATCAAGAACATTCTTATACAGGAAAAGGATCGCCTGGTTGATCTACAATGTGAGTACACGAACTTTGCGTTGCCTGTCGTTCGAGTGTCCTGGAATTCTCTTTGTACCCTCCCTCTACATATACTCCACCATGGGATATATTTTTTTATAATATTGAGTCATTCACAAGCAACATTCATTTAGTGAACGCTAGATGAAACAACTATTTACACATGGATAACAATTCCTTAAGCATTTCTTTCATTTCCTATAGACTTCCTGCAGAACTGGAAACTAAGTTGAATGGTTTCCTTGTGGCACATTTTTTTTTTTTTATTTTGTACCACAGTTCCTTGCAGTACGTGAATACATTTCTCTTTAATGTTTTAGTTATTCGTATATCGCCTCACTTTTTTGTATTCACTTAATTCTTTAGTTTCTTCCTTTATATATTTCCTAATCAGCATTCTCTAAACTATATACTGATTCGTTACAAGCCCAAGTAGCTTTGCCTCACGTGGTCCCACAAAACCTGATAAATGAACTACTTAAATAAATCATATTGCAAACTATGCAGTAATTTTTCTTTATGCAGCAATCTCACTTTTTTATTTGCGTTAGTATTAATGCAAAATACAGAATTACACTAAAATAATTTTTGAATAAAAAAATTAACAGGCTGACAGTGTTTTATACATTTTAATTTGATGACCAAAAATATGGTAAAAGTTTTATTTGTCTTCAAACTGACATTCTTTCGTAATTATTATGACTAACGTCTTCTTTGGAAGTTGGATGAACATAAACTTGTACGCCGACAACGACAAACACGACATGGCTGTGCTCTCAGCACGACTTTGTCCGGTAATTACGGAGGTAACAGGTTGATCACAAACTCTTGATAGTCGAGAGGCTCAACTGGTTACTTCTCATCGATTGTGATTCACGGAAGTCTGAGAGATAAGGCCTGGGAACGCTAGAATGTGCCAGTACGAAATATGGTAGTTTAGATACATAGCGTCGTTCCGCGAACAAAACGAAACCCAGAGCACTGATTAAAGCAGTAAATAAGACTATGTCACGAAAACAATTAACGAAACGGTAATATTTCAGAGGAACACAATCACCAGGAACAAGGGCAATAAAAGTTTATTTTCTTCCAGCTCTGTCGTTTCTCCGGTTAACTATGACTGTCGGTAGGGGAATTAACAAATTCGAAGGCTCTTAAGCGTTACACTAAACGCAGAGGTAGCAGGAGGGAACGTTACAACAAGAAATACACGTCACAGATGCAGCCTATAGGAAGATGGTGTGTTGTAGCAAGGGACAGCAGTGATTTGCTTTTGTATCTTTATGTACAAAACAATCTAGATCATACTTTTTTATTTAACTGCTTGCCGCTTTCGGCCGAATGAGGTCAAATTCAGATCTAAAATACTGAAGGATGGCTGCTATCAATGGCAACCGCTACCACACGTCGTTGCAAAGTTACAACGTTACAAAGTTGTAGGGACGAACACCGGCGTACGCCTGTGTTACCAACCGTCTTCTGGTATTTTAGACCTGGAGATTGCTTCATTTGGCAATTAGAAATGGTTCAAATGGCTTTGAGCACTATGGAACTTAACTTCTGAGGTCATCAGTCTCCTAGAACTTAGAACTGCTTAAACCTAACTAACCTAAGGACATCACACACATCCATGCCCGAGGCAGGATTCGATCCTGCGACCGTAGCGGTCGCGCAGTTGCAGACTGAAGCGCCTAGAACCGCTCGGCCACAATGGCAATTAGAGTTAAAGAAAAACTCCTGATGTAAACCGTTCTGTTCATCAGAAAGTAGTATTTCAAAAGTTGCATTTATTCTGCAAACAGTAAACTGTGGACCCTATGTGTGCAATAATTAATGTTATACTATCGCTCAATGTGCAATGTTAATATACTCCTATAACTTTTCATTACAAAACTGTAGAAGTTAAATCAGTTACTTGTCTGCCCGTCACTTGAATTTGCTTTTAAAATTCGTCATCTAATCCCACAAGTAAGTATGAAATATAGTTTTCAAGCATCTGAAGGATGTACCTCTCTCTGAATAATGCCATTTAACATACGTAACTTTTCTCATAGTTTTCATATTCTAAAATAATTTTATTTTTAAGCTTACTATGAATTCAGTTTCACAGGCTATCCGGAAAAGATGTAGTTCTAGTTAAGTAGTGGGAACTTTTTAATCAATATTGAATTAAAAACAAGTTCTGGACGAGGCTTTAGATTAAAAATTCCGAGGAACCAATCCTAAAAACGAGCTTGACACACTACATACAAGAAATGCACAGAGCAAGGAAGATAAAACATTCGTAGCAGGAATTGGAAGAAAGTAAAACGAATCATCATGTCCTTTGCTGAAGCGCTTCCAGAAGCATCAGATCTGAGACCGGAGACTAGTGTGTATGGAAAAGAATGTAGAATAAGAGAATGATGCACAGAGTGATGAAGGTTATTGATAATAAGTTCTGGGCCATAGTTTTGGTGGTATTGGGAGCTGCAGCCGCCATAACGATCATGTACTTACCAAACCGGGAAGCTTTTCTCTTTCGTTGCATAAATTACTACCACCTTACATGACGACTTGGCTACGCTGAGTATCAACCTTGATGCAGATGACCTCGTATATTTATTTCAATGTAGCGTCTAGGTTACCGCATGTTCCTCACGTGCTTCACAAATACAAAGCAAGTTTTCAACTCTGTTGAAAGAACGTCTTTTATTTCTCACAGTTCACTTAACCGTTATCACGTCAAGCCCACATGTCTGAATCAAATGCGATGAGATCAACATATGTGCGCAGGAGGCAGAAATGTGTAGGACTGCGTCAGGACAAGACAATAGGTAATTAGAAGGATATGAAGCAAATTCGTTACACACGCAGTGAGCTGTTAGCATTTGCCGTTGCTTTGTGAAAGGAGCAGATCGGTAGTTTCGACAAATCTCTGTCGAAACCTGGTTCTCAGAAAATCATGAGTTCGAAATCCAACCAATTTCCAGCGCCTACTCACCTGAGTACTGGTGCGGTTATAGTTTCATCTTAATTATGGAAATCGCTCGCTAGATATCGTTTTGAAAGCCGACGCTAATGCCGACAATGTGTCTGTTGTATTAATTCCGCAAGGACTCATTAGAATGGAATGCGCCATATACGATACGAGCTTAATTAAATCTGTAATGCTAACCGAACGTCTTACTGGCTTGTTATGCCAGTTTCCCGTAATCTCTGTGTTCGAATCGCAGCTATTCTTGTGTACAATTATTCCGAGAATTAATGAAACATTAAACTGATTATTACTACTGAAACCTGTTAGGCCGCATTCAGACCGCTGCTCCTTGTCTCCGCGACGGTCAGGACTTAACCTAAACTTTATTTAGTGGCAGGGTATCATTTGTGTTTCTCGAATCCCAAATGACTGAACATGCAGGCCATCTGCAGCAAAATCTTTTTTCAGCAACAGTTTTTAAAAGTTAATTTTTATTTGTGCAGAAATGATCTGATAACATAACGTTTACGTAAAAGCATTAAAGAGTACTTCTCTTGCTAGTATGCAAATAAGTACAGAAGCAACATAAACTACAAAGTGTAACAGAGAAAAATTATTTTCGGGTCCAAACACATCAAGTTTTCTCGTTTTTATGTCATTCTTAATGAAAAACATTATTCATTTTCGTTGTTCGAATAATGTCGCAAGCAGGGAGAATTTCTTCGAATAGATACTTTTCAGTATCGATGGGTATCACTTAAGAAAGACTCCATCACGTACACCTAAAAGTTAATCGGCTTTACATACCTACGGTGTCAGCAAATACGTACATAGAAAATCAGTTCATTACACCGTGCAAACAATGATTCTCATTTTCCACTGACAAAGCTGTGCCATGAAACGTTTAGCTTTTAATTTCCGATTGATGGTTCCTAATCTCAGACTGATTCATTTGCCTTATCCGTCATCCCGACAGGTATGTAACATCAAGGATACACGTGTACACCAATCTTCTTTCGTCAACTTCAAAAGCAGGACACTGATTACAACTCACTACTTCCATTTAGGCAGTCTGGGCTTCAACCTGCCGCTCTGTCTTCCAGATTTCTACATCTACATCTATATCTACAGCTACGTGGTTCCTCTACTATTCACAATAAATGCCTGGAAGAGGGTACAATGAAGCATCTTCAAGCTGTCTCTCTACCGTTCCACTCTCGAACGGTGCACGGGAAAGACGAGCACTTAAATTTTTCTGTGCGAACCCTGATTTATCTTATTTTATCGTAATGATCATTTCTCCCTATGTAGGTTGGTGCCAACAGAATGTTTCCGCAATCGGAGGGGAAAAATGGTGATTGAAATTTCACGAGAAGATCCCGTCGCAACGAAAAACACCTTTATTTTAATGATTTCCATTACATTTCACGTATCATGTCGGTGGAGCTATCTCCCCTATTTTGAGATAATACAAAGTGAGCTGCTCTTCTTTGTACTTTTTCGATGTTCAAATGGTTCAAATGGCTCTGAGCACTATGCGACTTAACTTCTGAGGTCATCATTCGCCTATAACTTAGAACTGATTAAACCTAACTAACCTAAAGACATCACACACATCCATGCCCGAGGCAGGATTCGAACCTGCGACCGTAGCGGTCGCTCGGTTCCAGACTTTAGCGCCTGGAATCGCACGGCCACTCCGGCCGGCTTTTTTCGATTTCATCCGTCAGTCCCATCTTATGCGGTTCCCACACCGCACGGCAATACTCCAGAATAGGGCGGACAAGTGTGGTGCAAGCAGTCTATTTATTAGACTTGTTGCACGTTCTAAGTGTTCTGCCATTGACTCACAGTCATTGGTTGGCTCTACCCACAAAATTATCTATGTGGCCGTTCCAATTTAGGGTATTTGTAATTGTAATCCCTAAGCATTTAGTTGAATTTACAGCCTTCATATTTGTGTGACTTATCGCGTAATCGAAATTTAGCGGATTTCTGTTAGTACTAGTGTGAATAACTTCACACTTCTCTTTGTTCAGGGCCAATTGCCACTTTTCGCACCGTACAGATATCTTATCTAAATCATTTTGAAATTCGTTTTGGTCATCTGATGACTTTCCAAGACGGTAAATTACAGGATCATCTGAAAACAATCTAAGACAGCTACTGTGATTGTCTCCTATGTCGCTAATATAGATCAGGAACAATAGAGGGCCTGTAACATTTCCTTGGGGAACGCCGGATATTATTTTTGTTTTACTCCTTGATTCTATTATTACGAAAAGTGACCTTCCTGACAGTAAATCACCGATCCTGTCGCACAACTGAAGCGATATTCCATAGGCACGCAGTTTGGTTAGAAGACGCTTCTTAGGAACGGTGTCGAAAGCCTTGTGGAAATCTAAAAATATGGAATCAGTTTGACATTCCCTGTCGATAGCGCCCATTACCTCATGAGTATAAAGAGCTAGTTGTGTTTCGCAAGCACGATATTTTCTGAATCCGTGCTGACTATGTTTCAATAAATCGTTTTCTTCGAGGTACTTCATAATGTTCAAATACAGTATATGTTCCAAAATACTACGGCAAATCGACGTCAGTGACATGGGCCTGTAATTCAACGGATTACCCCTACTTCACTTTTTGGGTATCTCTGCGACTTCAGCAGTTTTCCAGTCTGTAGGTACGAATCTTTCTGTGAGCGAGCGGTTGTATATAATTGCTAAATATGGAGCTGTTGTATCAGCAAACTGATACAATAGCCTGACTGGTAAACAGTCTGGACCTGAAGCCTTGCAGTTATTGAGTGATTTGAGCTGCTTTTCGACACCGAGGATATCTACCGATTTAGGTTTACCCAGAAAGTAGCTGATTTGGCACTCCGGAAGCATCAGAACGCTTTCATAGCCGTCCATTGACAGGTCTTGACAGTAAAATTCTCCAGTAGTCATTTAAGCTGTAGTTTTATTCAGACAGCTGGTTTAGTTTCAGTTACGAGTCAGTCTTAAGTGTGTTAAGCGATTATGCCGAGGACATCACAGTCACATAATTAAAAGTGTATTAGGTTTTCCGTCATACCCAAAAATCACTTACTGCAACTGGCATAAGGTTCCTTTGTACAAAGACGAGATCGATTTTCTTTACAATCCATTGTCAATATCCCGTCTACATTGAGCTTCTTGTACGGGAGAGGAGATTGGATCGTAGTCTTCACTTCTTATTTTAGGTCAAATTGACACAAGTGAGTGGCCTAAACTACATTCTATGTCCTTAACTGCAACATAATCTAGATATATCTGTCCCGAGATGGTAGTAAGTAGACTCTCATGTTTTAAAACTACCTGTTCCGATTTTGATTCTTAAAATGTTGATCACGCACGAGGAAAGTGATGCAGTGACCCATGTAGGCTACAATCAATCGTTCTGTACCCAGTGTGCTGACCGACTGAAAAGCTGATACTAAGAACGATCTTGAGAAGTTTCTCAGGCACATAATAGAAAGGAGTCGGTTATTGACTTTCGCTGAGGGAAGATGGCATCATGTAGGATACACAGGGCGAGTGGTAGATTTGTTTGAAAGGCGATAATTAGCTTGTTATGGTTTTAGCTAAAGGAATTGCCTTATCTGTGTCTAATAAAGAGGAAAAAGACATTGGTTTTAATTAAACGCAAAGTTTTTCCTTTTATATGAATGTTTGATTTTCATACATGTTATTCCTACACAATACCCGAAATCACTAAGAAAACTTAGCAGCAACTTTTATCAGTGTATAACTGAATTCACTTCTCTCAAAAGGATATCATTCACCATTTTTCCAATTAGTACTTCTTTACTGTTGTGTGTTCTCCACATATGGATCTACATATTGGTGTAAAAAGAGTTTGATTCCAGTCACTTCAGAGGAGGTAGAGCCACTCTTCTTTTTTTAATTTTTCTTTTAACAAAGGGCCTCGATGCTGCTTCTGTACAAAACTGCCTAACGGTGGCAGCTCGCGCATGTAGGTGAGCGTTGTTAGTGCAACACTGTTATCAGAGTAGTCTGACTTCACACACTTGTTAGTGCAACATGTTTGTCGGAATAGTCTGTGCTTTACCCACGTGCACTTTAATTAATACTTTGTTGTTGTTAGTGTGTATAGCAGTTATAAAAAGCTAAACGGAAGGAAATAACGTTCTTGAATGTGGTACATTACACTATCGATACACGTAAACGGTAAAAAAATCCAAACACATATAAAAGCAATATAATCTGGATCCAGCGAGGCTTACACATAAAAGAATGAAATACGGAACGCACAGTGGGAAAACAGTTCTGTTCAAAAAGTGCACAGTGGTACATTCTTAAGTGTGTAAGTGGTAGTCTGTATAATTTCGAATTGACGGTCACTAGTTTGTGATGTATACTTCCGGAATTGTTCGTGATTAGTCACATGTGTTCCTTGAAGCTATGCCATTCGTCAATGTTTATCCTCAGATATCGAGCTACAACTT
This sequence comes from Schistocerca cancellata, assembly GCF_023864275.1. Lineage (NCBI taxonomy): Eukaryota > Metazoa > Arthropoda > Insecta > Orthoptera > Acrididae > Schistocerca > Schistocerca cancellata. Next base: position 325,877,730 of record NC_064629.1, read on the forward strand.
CACATTTTTTTAAATGTTGGGCTCCATAAGGTTCCCTTTCTGTGCAGCGACCATGGAATATAAAATTATAAATAATGTATCAACCAGTCGTGGAAACATAATTTACTTATCGTATTGCAGATCGAATTCGACTGATATCAGTCATCATCGATGCATTTTTCTAACCGATAAATGCCATAAGTAGAAGCACTGTCCTCGGCAGATTTCTATCATAATAGAACATAATTTATTTATCTTGTTGGAGATCGATTTCGACTGATATCAGTCATCGTCGGTGCATTTTTCTAACCGATACATGCCATAAGTAGAAGTAGTGTCCTTGGCAGATTTCTATCATGATAGAAATCTTCCAAGGACAGTACCTCTACTTCCAAGGACAGTACTTCTACTTATGGCATGTATCGGTTAGAAAAACACGTAAAGTCACATACCCTCTCAACCCGTGAGTTTCATTTCGTTTCTCGTTCCCCTTCGGTGTTCTTCTCCTTTTTGTCAGGCTTTGTATAACGTACTTCCTGAAGTCTGAAAGTACATCGCCTGTCACGTATATCTTGTGCACCAGATGCAACAGTTTTGTCACTACTAGCTCTCATAAGGATCTCAGTAATTTAGAGGTAGTGTTGTCTTCTTCGTCGGCTGCACCCGATGCACCGTGCGTCGCTCGCAGATACCAAGAGGCGGAACATTTAAATCTCCAGTCAGCTAGCCTCCGGAGGCAAGGTCGCCCTTCCATCACTCCGCTGCGCCAATTGACGGGGAGGGGGAAGGGAGGTGGGGGAGGCGTCATGCATCCATACCACCTTAGAACGCGAAATTCATATGACCTCACTACCTGCAACTCTGATTGGTCAGGACATCCTTTTAAGCAGCCGAGCTCAAAGCTGTACACACACACACACTCCGTGGATCTACAGACTTATTAACCTTCGTATGAAAGACTGTAGTGAGGAAATCGAATCAACATAGGACGACGCTATAAGCTTTATTAGTAGAGATCGGATTATATACATTTGCATGTTGCATATTTGGTTCTTTTACGTCGGTTATTGGATATTTTTACTAAAAACTAGTGACGACGCATATTTCCGCTCTATGTTTACACTATTTTTAAAATTTAGACAAGCGCTCTCTAGCTCTACCTAGTTTTGGTGCCTCATAGATTGACGGCGACCTAGAACTGCGTGCAATCGCTATCCGACAGGCCACTTCCTAGCGAAATCGTTACAGTAGAGGAACAGGAATAGGCAGACAGCGTCAACGCTCCTGCGCCCGCACCCCCGGTCAATCCCCTCCGCTGTCATTCCGTACGTGTCGGCAAAAACTAAATTAAACTACGCAAACTTTTAGTCGCACGTCAATTGTTTCAGTTTAGCTTTCTATTTCCTTGTACGCAGTTGTACGTGTCTACGACGTGTAGTGTGTAACGGGTTGTGCGTCATGCTGCCTGGAAGAATTACATATGATGGAATTGTTTTATATTGTCGAGTTAACGAAAAACCGTTTCGTGCCAAAAAAGTGTCAAATAGACCAGCATGTCAAGACAAGTCTTCATATCGCAGAAATGCAGAAGAAAGGAGAACGACAACAACTTCTGCCAACAGCAAGTTGCAGTAGCAGGGAATTGTCCAAAGGTAACGTAAAAAGTCTGTTTAAAATGGACTTCTGTGAAGCATTCATTGCAAGCAATATTCCCCTTCACAAACTTACAAACCCTATCCTCACAGGCTTCCTGCGCAAATATTGCTTAAAGCAAAATATACTTGATGTATCAACATTACGTAAAAATTACATACGACAATTTACGTAAATGTTGTGGAAGAAATACGCAATGAACTCAAGGACAGCATTATCTGGATTTTAGTTGACGAAACTACAGACACTTGTGCCCGTTACATTGCAAATTTAGTTGTTGGTACATTATAAGAAGAGCCTTCTTCTTCCCGTTTAGCGGCCCGCAAAGAATTTGAAAATGTAAATCATTCTACGATCGCCGGATTTGTGAATGAGAGTATTAGGAAAATATTTCCAGACTCTTCTGAAGATGAAAGGTTGTTTGTGTTTATTTCAGATGCTGCTCCCTCTATGATCAAAACAAGAAAAGCCCTCCGAGTATTTTATCCCAATTTGATTCATGTGACGTGCTTTGCTCAAGGAGTACATCGCTCTGCTGAAAAAGTACGTTCCATATTTGTAAATGTAAATATACTGATTTCACCCACAAAGAAAGTGTTTCTAAAGACTCATGATCGGATGAAGACCTACAAAGAAAAACTAGCAAATGTATCTTTACCTCCCGAGCCAGTAGTAACCCGCGTGGGTGCATGGGTCGAAGCTGTGTTGTTTTACAACGAACATTTCGAGGGCATTAGAGGGGTAGCAAACGACTTCGATAGTGCAGAGTCTTTGCCAGTTTGACAGTGCAAGGAAGCTTTGAATGATTCCGGTATTAAAAGAGACATTGCTGTGTTAGCACTCGTTTTTCCCATAGACCTGCAAGTATTAAAAACCTTGACATTCAAGGTTTGGCGTTGAATTATTCTATTCAGTTAATGAATAGTAAAATTCTAGTGCTCCCCTCATTGCCGGAGGTATTCCGAAAAAAAGAAAAGTTTGAAAACATTTTAAACAATAACCCAGGCTTTGAACCCTTGTACAAAATTGATAGTTTTATAAATGGAACGGATAAACTTTTACCAGGAACAATAAGTGCCAACATAGCACCCAAATACAAATACTGTCCAGTTACCTCAGCTTATACAGAACGGTCCTTTTCTGCTTATAAAAATGTATCGAGTGATGGAATACACAATCTTACTACCGAACATTTGGAACATGGTCGTTTATGTTTACAATAATAGAAACTGTAAAATAAATTGTAAGTGATACTTTGGTCCAATAGTGTTAATTAAAAATTAATGCTGTTCAAAAAAATTCATGATTGTATGTTGTTTTTTAAATAAAATATTACGGAGTTTTTGAGCGTGCCGCTCTGCGTGCGATATACCTCGAGGTTGGTCCTGTACATATCAGTTGTTTCGCTGCGGCTCTCTTGCATCGCAACCGCTTGTTACCGGCAACAATGGCAAAGAAGGTACAATTCTTGAAACACGTTATACGTCGACATTTTACAAATTTTTAGAAAATAGTCCTAGAAAGGCCCCTTCCTAACCTCTACCAGAAAGTATTCAGAAAATGACATTAGCGTTCTAAATGTACCGATTTTTCGCGTGGCCGGTGCTCTTCCTCGTAATCGTTATACTGCACTTTGAGATATAATGAAGTATCATGTTTTTTATTATTGATCTTGCATATTCCGACACTTTTCATGCATTTTAAGCATTTTTCATGCATATTCGCATGCATATTTTAAAGTTTTTATGATGCATATAATCGGGTCTCTAATTATTAGTTATCAGTGGCTTATACGATTGTATCAGCATTCAAGACTACCTGTTTCTATCAAGAACATTACTCTCATTGTGTATAACTCAGCTCCAGAAAAATTTCTTACTGATCATCAAAGCTATGTTCCAGGTGGTTATAACTAAGTGCAGCTACTAACGAAGGTCCATTTGGGCTGTAATTATCGTATGGCAACGAAACTTGGTAGGTATGCTTACGCTGAAAAAATATTAGTTCTATTTTGGCCACCAGGTTCAAATCTGGCTTTGTACATCATCTTTTCGACTTATCCGGTTCGGTTTATAAACCGAACAAATTATGTAAGCGGCGTTTAGTAATAAAGGCGCGAACATTGATGACGAATTTGCTTGCCCTCAAGTTCCCATGCAGTCCAGCATTGGGCCACTGTCAAATCCGAATTACCCGAAGATGTGGCTTCTACACGATTCGACCAGCCGGCCAAACTCTTTGGCAGATGCTGAACCGATGTCTCGCGTTAGTGGCATTTCTGTGTTCGTAACAGTAATCACATAACATTTGACTCTGTGAAGTGGGGGCCATGCTGTCTATGAAGCCTGTGTGGAGCCCTAGGTTGTCGCCATTGTGTACACTTCAAAGCCCTGTAACTACACTAAACATGAACAATACTAATGCTCTCTAGTCGCCGTTCTGTATGTCACAGAGAATAACAACTCTAATCATTTACATGCCCTTTGATGGTGGGAATGTGTACTAATTGCATTGCCATCCAACCTTGTCTTCTGGAGGCTTCATATTTTTTTGTCAGGCTATGTAATTCCAGTAACAGGGAACGAAGGCGCTGTGACGTTTGAGTACTACCGAAGCATTAGCTTTGTAGTCCGCCCCGAAAGCTGAATGGTCAGCGTGACGGACTGCCCTCCTAAGGGGCCCAGGTTCGATTCCAGGCTAGGTCGGGGATTTTCTCCGCTCAGGGACTGGGTGTTGTGTTGTCTTCATCATCATTTCATCCCAATCGGGCGCGCAGGCCGCCCAATGTGGCGTCGAATGTAATAAACAAGACCTGCACCAAGGCGGGCGGACCTGCCCCGTAACGGGCCTCACGGCCAATGACGCCAAATGCTCATTTCCATTTCCATTAGCTTTGTAAAGTATGATTGCAAAATGCTATCAAATATTATTTACAGAAGAATGGGAAAACTGGTAGAAGCCGACGTTTGGGAAAATCAGTTTAGGTTAGAGAGAAAAGGGTTATTTACAGTTGTACGTAAACCAGACTGCGGTTATAAGTGTCGAAGGACATTTAAGGAAATGCAGCATTAGTAGTGTGTTACATGAAACAGTGGCGTCGATTAAATATCTAGGTGTAAAGTTACAGAGCTACACGAACTGGAACGAGCACATAATAACGCTAGTAGGGAAGGCGAAGTGTCAACTTCGGTTTATTGGGATAATTGTAGGAAAGTTCAGCTTGTCTGTAAAGGAGACATCGTATAGAACACTAGTGTGACCCATTCCTGAGTACTTCTCGAGTATATGGGACTCCAACAGGCAGGTTTAAAGAACGATGTCTAAGAAACTCAGAAGCATGCTGGTCCCTACACGTAGGTTCGATCAGAACGCAAGTGTTACGGAGACGCTTCGTGAACTCAAATGGGAATCCCGGCAGGGAAGTCGAAGCCACTATTGAGAAAATTTAGAAAACCAACATTTAAATGTCACTGAAGAACGATTCTACTGCCGCCAATGTACATTTCACGTAGTGAACAATAAGAAAAACTAAGAAAAACTAGGGCTAGTATGGAGGCGAGGCACCTTGACAGTCATTTTTCCCTCGTCCATTTGCAAGTGGAGCAGGAAAGGAAATGGCTACTAGTGGTACAAGTTACACTCCGCCATGCACCATACGGTGGCTTGCGGAGTATGTATGTAGGTGAAATAGTTATTGAGAATGGAATGATACGGTGTTGGATCCTACCTCCGAGGTAAGATGAGGAATCAGTAAAGAAGAAATTTGGAAACTGAATCAAAGCTGAGAAAGAAGAAATAAAAACATTGAGATCTGCCGACGACATTTCAGTTAGATGTGGTAAGGGATTTGGAAGAGAAAGAATAAGATGCAGACAGTATTTCTGGGAAAGAGAATTTTTTGACATCAAATTTAAATACTGTATAAATGATGAAAAGCTTTTTCTGAACGTGTTTTGCCAGAGTGTAGCCGTGTAGAGAAGTGAAACGAGAACCATAAATCGTCCAGACACGAAGAGAATTATAGCTTTTTAAATGAAGAGTGCGGGAAATTAGATGGATAGACCGAATAACTAGTGAGGAGGTAGTGAATCGTATTGGGAAGATAAGAAATTCATTGCGTAACTAAAAGAAGGGATAGATTGAGGCGTCGAGAAATAGTCAGCTTGGTAATGGAGGAATGTGTGAGTGGTAAAAATTATAGAGAAGATAAAGACACGAATACAGTAAGCACGTCAAGTGGACATAAGTTGCACTAGTTATTCACAGATGAAAAGGATTTCACAGGATAGACTAGCGTGGGGAGCTGCATCAAACCAGTGTTCAACCGAAGACCATAACAAAAACATCTCTGTTATCTGTACCAAGCGGTGAACATATTCCCCTGAATTGACACGCACATTAAATAACTGACGGAAATACGTGTTTCGACTTTGACTCATATCAACTGAACTCAACAAAAATTAGCACTGCGTTTGGTGAAGCTGTCCAATAGTTTGCAAGTTTATTGATAAGTTCTGAAGTCAAAGACAGGCCTTTCGAATAAAGCTAGGTTGAAGGATTAAGACTCATCTTTACTATGGAAACTTCGTTAAGATCTTTATTTGTTGCAACGATTTCACGTGTGAGATGCACACAGCAAAGTTTACCCTAAAACTGCCAATGCCTAGTTGTTACGGATGGGACGTGAAGTAGAACATGTTGCTTAGCATTCAGCATGATTAATGCTTGGTATACTCGCAGAGTACCAGGCAGCTGTGTGGATTATTTTATCTCTTATCCTTCTAAAGACTCACTCTCACGAATACTAGACGCTGTGGTATGATTTGAGGCTTGAACTAAGAGGTGGTCCATGCCAATTGTATAGAACCATGAAACCACAGGACCAGTTAACTACATGTAAGTTATCTATGAAAAAGGTTTCTCATTACTGTACCTGCACGAGGCATCGCCCAAGGGCATTGATCCTTCTTTCGTATCCAGAAACGCCCCATCCACAACATAAATTAGGACAAATACGCAATATTTCGTCATAAAAAATTAGACAACATTATCGGAATGCTTCTAAGAAGATACGAAACGATAATCATTGTAATTTTTGCTGGTAATGTGGATGTTTTACCTATCGTTGATGCAACGTGAACTGCCCGGAATAATTTCCTAACGCTGCATACAGAGTAATTAGAAAAGAAACATTCATTTTTAACTCTCGACTACTGGAAAAGTGCTTAGGTGACTAGAAAATAGTCGAGCTTTGACAGTAACGAATACTTTCTCCCACTGAAATACTGTATTCAGTATTGCCGCTAACAGAAATGAACTCTGCATATAAAGTTTCGTTCAAACCACTAGTCAATCTTCCTGGTTTATAATTAGACAGTTGACAGATGACTTAAAAATGAATACTTTGAGACAGAAAATGGAAGGTAAAAATGTCTGTCTTAGGTGCAAAACTGTTTTGAATTAATAAGGTGTAACAACAAACAAAGTAACTCGATTATCTTTATCCAATAATAAAAATTACTGGCACTGAGAATAATAAGAAATTAAAGAAATGTGAGAAAACGGAGACTCTAGCGTGATGCGGACATTCACAGCTTGTAATATGGCTGCATTAATTTTTCTGATGAAGCATTACGTGTGGCAAGTATTCGAAATAATTACCGAAAGATGCCAATAGTGAGGTCACGGATTGCACCCCTTTTCAATGGCTGTACTATTTCTATGAGACCAGTTATCAACACGTTAGGAGTAGTGTGAGGGGGGCACAGATGCAATTTTGATATCAAATTGATATGCAAATTAATTAAATCCATCAGTTAATTAACCCCAACCACGCCCACTCCAGATGACGTAATGTGTCTTCCTCGGCCTACACATGGGTCCCCCCTCCCCCCACCCCACCCGTCCCTCTCCCCACCCCTCCCCCTCTCCCATAAACCCTATTGCCGGGAAGTTTGGCAGAAACTTCGGACTTTGGCAGGAATTTCGAATTTTGGCAGGAATTTCGAATTTTGGCAGGAATTTCGAGCTTGCTCATCAGTGGGTGCGACGTCCTCCAGCTTGTCGGGGTCTTAAGTAACGATGTGTCCCAGCTCTACAGGACCTGCAGCAGTGGCAGCACCCTGGACTCCTGTCACGCATCTGGTCAGCTTGATGGAGCAGGACAATCAGCTGTTATTCTCTGTTGAAGACACCCAGCCAGCCCCTGACTCACTGAAGGGCACCGGCGGTCATATTCAGCATGACACAGATGGGTACTGGACCCCATCATACACGCCACTGCTAAATATTGCAGTGATACTGCATGAACAAAGTGAGGATGTAGTGGATGAGATGATACCAATTAACCCTTTGCATCACTACCCTTCACTTCAGTGTATAATTTAAGCGCTACATGGTGCTAAAAGTATTAAAGTGCGGCGTATGGGATCAACTGTCTGTGCAAAAGCCAACGTCAAGCAGCAGTTGACCGCCGAGTATCATCCGAGCCGTCCTCCTCTCTACAGTTACTATGCTGCTGCCGCCCACTGGTGGCCGAGCGGTTATAGGCGCTTCAGTCTGGAACCGCGCGACCGCTACGGTCGCAGGTTCAAATCCTGCCCCGGGTATGGATGTGTGTGATGTCCTTAGGTTAGTTAGGTTTAAGTAGTTCTGAGATCTAGGGGACGGATGACCTCAGATGTTAAGTCCCATAGTCCTCAGAGCCATTTCAACCATTTTTTACTATGCTGTTCTAACTCTATCCATTACAACAGTGTACAATGACTTTGCACTCCATGTGAAATTGGGCGACACCTCCATTTATCTATAGCACGCCACCGTTAAAAATGTGTATGGTCTACAGGTGGTGTTATCCATTGCGTTTTAAAGACTGAACAGATGGTTGCCATGTGTTACAGCTGTGTACAGAGCGATTGCGGAGTATCTAAGTACAAACAGCGTGGATGTACACGACTTGGGTCAATATGATGTCAACGAAAACTAATGCATTGCCAATACGTTTGAGAGAAATACATGCTGAATTCTGTGCTTACATGAGACTTTATTTTCTGCATTTTACACTGGTGTTAATGTAAAGAAAGAACCTGTTGATGTAGTACATCCTGTGTATGATTACTGAATGAAAATGTATATAACCATGTATATGTTTTTTTGTTTCTTACCTATCATTATATTGCAAGTACCAAAGTTATTGCCACCAGTATTTTCACTACAATCATGCAGCAGCAGAAAATTATGTCATTTAACTAGATTCTCCATAAAAGCCCGTTGCATGCCAGTACCTGACATAGTATCATGTAAGGGCATAGTGTTAATTGTTTTCTACAAAAACCGATTGCACACCAGTACCTGACGCAGTACGTATCATGCCAGGGTGGGTGAAGCATCAAGACTTTGTTGTAAACGACTGCAGCTGTGACGGTGTGCAAGGAGACCAGAAGAAGAAGGCCGTACGCCTTCCTGACACGTGCAGTAACTGTAGAGCCATCCAAATGTGGCAAGACAAATGTTCTCATATCACTGCTAACACAGCCGGCTGAAGTCAGTTTTGAACAGGTATGTGTATTTTCAAAAAACACTGTTTCAGCAAAAATTCGAACTATTACAGGCGATATTGGAGGGTGTAAATGGTGTGTCATACACGACATGAAGTGAGAGCAGTGGTATCCCTCCGCCAGAAAAGTAAAGCCAAACGCAATGTTTATATTTGACGATGTTGATGTGGAAAACCAAGACCAAATTCGGCGGTATTGCTGTTTCGGCCGCCGTGTGGCTGTTGATGTATTTTATCTGAGTCAGACATATTCCAGAATCCCAAAACAGCTGGTGAGGGATAATGCAAACCTAATTATAGCATTCAAATAGGACAATCTGAATTTAAAACACATTTTCCAGGCTCATGTACGAACAGAAATGCAGTTCAATGATTTTGTTAAGGTATGTGCAGATTGCTGGAATCACTCTCAGCAACCGCGCAGAGTGGCCGCGCGGTTTAGGGCGCCATGCCACGGATTGCGCAGCCCCTCCCGCCGGAGGTTCGAGTCCTGTGTGTTGTTCTTAGCATAAGTTAGTTTAAGATAGTTTAAGTAGTGTGTAAGTCTAGGGACCGACGACATTAGCGGTTTGGTCCCTTAGGAATTCACAAACACGTCACTCTCACCATAGGTTTCTCATTATTGATAAAAGACGGAAAAGATGGCAGGTATAGACCGAACATCCAAGTGTTTATACGTATATGTAGGCATGCAAAGAGGTAAGTGCATCAGTATACGCATCACCATGGATAAATTCGCCGGAAGCTCATCTTGATGGGATGGGTGTGCTTAGACAAAACATTCGCTTGTACATGGATGCGAAAATCAAACTTTCGAATATAAAGTTGAAGGCGTATGCAAGGAATTAGAGACGTATTGTCATACCCTTCTGGGACTGAACAATACGCTGAATAATCGGGTTAACCCAGTCGGCCGGCCAGAGTGGCCGAGCGGTTAAAGGCGCTACAGTCTGGAACCGCACGACCACTACGGTCGCAGGTTCGAATCCTGCCTCGGGCATGGATGTGTGTGACGTTCTTAGGTTAGTTAGGTTTAAGTAGTTCTATGTTCTAGGGGTCTTATGACCACAGCAGTTGAGTCCCATAGTGCTCAGAGCCATTTTTTAACCCAGTCGAGAAGAAAATAAACGACTTAAATGAAGGGGAAATAGCTGTTACCGAGAAGGAGGAGCAGTACAAGAAGAATAAGAGCGGATATATAAGACCTCACGCTGCACAGAAGTCCGATCAGTATACAACGAGATGTCGACTAAGTATAAAGTCATCGAGGCACGGAAGGCCGTTCGCGAGAAGTTACGGTTGCTGAGGTTGGGGCATTTAAAGCGGGAGCAGAAACTGCAAGAAACCTTTAAACTAGTTACTGAATCTCTCGATGAACTCTCAGCGAAATTCTGCAACGACGACGATGAAGCTAATGCCGATTTCATTAACCGTCACGGCGACGCTAGGATAGACAAGACATTTGGTGTCAGTGGTGAAAAACGTGTTGGGCACGCAGCCTATAACTTCAACAGAAAAAATAATACAGATCGGCGATAAAAAGTTTCAAAGAACACCCGGACTACATCTACATCCATACTCCGCGAGCCACCTTACGGTGTGTGGCGGAGGGTACTTATTGTACCACTATCTGATCCCCCCTTCCCTGTTCCATTCACGAATTGTGCGTGGGAAGAACGACTGCTTGTAAGTCTCCGTATTTGCTCTAATTTCTCGGATCTTTTCGTTGTGATCATTACGCCTGATATATGTGGGCGGTAGTAATATGTTGCCCATCTCTTCCCGGAATGTGCTCTCTCGTAATTTCGATAATAAACCTCTCCGTATTGCGTAACGCCTTTCTTGAAGTGTCCGCCACTGGAGCTTGTTCAGTATCTCCGTAACGCTCTCGCGCTGACTAAATGTCCCCATGACGAATCGCGCTGCTTTTCGCTGGATCATGTCTATCTCTTCTATTAATCCAACCTGGTAAGGGTCCCATACTGATGAGCAATACTCAAGAATCGGACGAACAAGCGTTTTGTAAGCTACTTCTTTCGTCGATGAGTCACATTTTCTTAGAATTCTTCCTATGAATCTCAACCTGGCGCCTGCTTTTCCCACTATTTGTTTTATGTGATCATTCCACTTCAGATCGCTCCGGATAGTAACTCCTAAGTATTTTACGGTCGTTACCGCTTCCAATGATTTACCACCTATGGCATAATCGTACTGGAATGGATTTCTGCCCCTATGTATGCGCATTATATTACATTTATCTACGTTTAGGGAAAGCTGCCAGCTGTCGCACCATGCATTAATCCTCTGCAGGTCTTCCTGGAGTACGTACGAGTCTTCTGATGTTGCTACTTTCTTGTAGACAACCGTGTCATCTGCAAATAGCCTCACGGAGCTACCGATGTTGTCAACTAAGTCATTTATGTATATTGTAAACAATAAAGGTCCTATCACGCTTCCTTGCGGTACTCCCGAAATTACCTCTACATCTGCAGATTTTGAACCGTTAAGAATGACATGTTGTGTTCTTTCTTCTAGGAAATCCTGAATCCAATCACAAACCTGGTCCGATATTCCGTAAGCTCGTATTTTTTTCACTAAACGTAAGTGCGGAACCGTATCAAATGCCTTCCTGAAGTCCAGGAATACGGCATCAATCTGCTCGCCAGTGTCTACGGCACTGTGAATTTCTTGGGCAAATAGGGCGAGCTGAGTTTCACATGATCTCTGTTTGCGGAATCCATGTTGGTTATGATGAAGGAGATTTGTATTATCTAAGAACGTCATAATACGAGAACACAAAACATGTTCCATTATTCTACAACAGATTGACGTAAGCGAAATAGGCCTATAATTATTCGCATCTGATTTATGACCCTTCTTGAAAATGGGAACGACCTGCGCTTTCTTCCAGTCGCTAGGTACTTTACGTTCTTCCAGCGATCTACGATAAATTGCTGATAGAAAGGGGGCAAGTTCTTTAGCATAATCACTGTAGAATCTTAAGGGTATCTCGTCTGGTCCGGATGCTTTTCCGCTACTAAGTGATAGCAGTTGTTTTTCAATTCCGATATCGTTTATTTCAATATTTTCCATTTTGGCGTCCGTGCGACGGCTGAAGTCAGGGACCGTGTTACGATTTTCCGCAGTGAAACAGTTTCGGAACACTGAATTCAGTATTTCTGCCTTTCTTCGGTCGTCCTCTGTTTCGGTGCCATCGTGGTCAACGAGTGACTGAATAGGGGATTTAGATCCGCTTACCGATTTTACATATGACCAAAACTTTTTAGGGTTCTTGTTTAGATTGTTTGCCAATGTTTTATCTTCGAATTCGTTGAATGCTTCTCTCATTGCTCTCTTTACGCTCTTATTTTCCAACCACCCACAAAAAATTATAAATCATTCACCTAAAAATCTGGAAATGTATCGTGAAATATTGCTTTTGACTGATTTGCATAAGAATGCAAAAAGCCGAAGCAATGTGAAGTGCAAATCCGCTAGAAAACATATATTGGATGATGAAAGAAACAGCAGTGTTGATGGTATTCACATTCACCATGGAAGGGTGAACAATCGACTTGTGGGGCGGCGGGTGGAATAAATGAATAATGTTCCTATTATTTATTTAATGCTGTTGTTTGCCGTTCTCAACACTGGCTCTCTAACTACAATATTGGCAACCAGAAAGTGATTAGCAAAACGTGAAACCTGTAATTAGAATTCCTAGTGCCCACTTCATCTGAGAAATACATTTATAGCTACAGCTTATAGCTCTGAGGAATTAGGAGATTGTCTGGGATTCGTAATCAAAAACCATTCTCTCTAAAATGTTCACAATATTCTGAAAGTCACAGACCAAAAAGAATCCACACAATCCAACTACCAGAGCAGTTCAGAGACTAATGCGCTGATGCAACTATAACTGTTCAAATTAAATGTTTAAGTGAATGCTCGCCATAATTTGATAATAATGTTCATTAACGCCATGCTTATAAGGTAGAATGTCTGTCCTGCAGCGACACGTGAAAATATGACATACGCAAACTAAAGATAGATCATTAACGTCATCCCAAAATTAACACTTCACTCGAAAACGATTTCATGGTTACGCGTATCCCGAGTAACTTATTACTGCATCCGAGGCTGTTTATATCAACGATACCGACGCGACGCGACTCCCGGCACAGGTGGTGCGCTAACCAGCGTCTGGAGAGAAACTGGGGCTTTCCTTCTCTCGTGCAGCGTTCTTACATATTAAGCCGCGGTGTGGACGGCTAAGGGAACGCCTGATCAAAAATGCTCTCCCGACTAGCCACTGAGCTAGTAATGCACCACTTTAAGTTATCGAATAAATCATTGCTTCATTTGCTGATGGCCGATGAAGCTCTCAATTTAAATGTGCAATCAGCACACAGGTAAGTAACCATAATAAAAGTCTGACGTGGGTAAGTCAAATATTTTGGGCGAGATAATTAATTTAATTACACTACACGCAGTAGACGAGCTCTGAACTTGCCCTTTGGAGATACGCTATCGCTATAGTTTTATAGTTATTCTGTTGAAACTTCTCACATTTTTATGATTATAGCGGATCTCCCTTCTGCTTAAATTTAAACATCCTAGCTTTATTTATTCGCCTACTTAATCTATCTTGCTTCCTTAATTTTTAAGACAAAAACCAGAAAATCATGAATTTCAACTAAAATTTTAATTTGTGAGATCCAGAATACCGTTTCTACTAAATTATTATGCAAAAGGAATCTAAATACAAATTTTTAAGTTTTTAGCTCTTTTCTGTTGTGCCAAAAAAAATGGTTCAAGTGGCTCTGAGCACTGTGGGACTTAACAGCTATGGTCATCAGTTACCCTAGAACTTAGAACTACTTAAACCTAACTAACCTAAGGACATCACACAACACCCAGGCATCACGAGGCAGAGAAAATCCCTGACCCCGCCGGGAATCGAACCCAGGAACCCGGGTGTGGGAAGCGAGAACGCTACCGCACGACCACGAGCTGCGGCCTCTGTTGTGCCAATGATTTTTACAGAAAAACATCCAAATTTAGAAAATGGTTAAAGTTATTGAACTGATATCCAACACATATTGATTTTGTTTTACTCCTGACATGCTAGAAACGTTTCAGGTTATTTACTTCATATTAAAGTATTGCGCAATATTTATGACGTCAGAGCTAGTTACAGCGGACTAGGCTGGCACACAATGGAAAGACTGATGTGAATTTTATAAGGCGTGAGTATGCCGCTTCCCTACAGACTCCTGCAGTATGTATATTACGACGACCCCAATGAGATAACAGACCAGCTATGACTGCTTATGGCATTAGGTGCTGTTACTAAAATAGCTCATTCGAATGAAGTTGTTTCTAATATTTCTGAGCTTAGAGAGCTTATACTCAATTAGGTGAAGTAAGATTGCAGAGTTTTGTAAACGACTTGTGAAATATCAGATATTTAGTTACGCTGAGCACCCACGTTATTCATCGAGTCCGCGCGACAGGTCAGGCATGTGGCAGTTTTGGAAAGTAACGGCAGGAACGCCAAAACCGTTCATTATGAATGCTAAAACTTTGGTTGGACGAGGCAGATAAACACGTTATTAAGCTGAAAGAAGGAAAGTACAATACTTCACACCTCATAGTTAGCTAATAGTAAGCACTGTTACGGAAGTGTTAGGGTCGATTACACAAGATTTGTTGTATCAAGAAGTGGCAGATTGAGGACACGGGAAATCAGAGGATTTGGCTATAAATTCAAACAACTGCACATCGTACACGTTGACATTGGAATCACAGAAGAAGAGATGAAGGTACAAGGCGTATTCGGAAAGTAAGGTCCGATTAGGTGCGAAATGGAAACCATTGTGAAAATCCGATAAAACTTTGCACGGATGTGTAGGGCAGTGTCTTTAGTGTGTCTGTAGATCGCTTCATTTCGCTCTTTTCTGTTCAGAGTGTAAAGTGATCACGCAGAAAAGCTTAAAACAACAGTGTCTCCCGCCAAGTGTGTGGATCTGGTGAGAGATTTCGCCTAAAGCTATGCAGCACACATAACATAAATGTCATGCGTTTCTTTCTTCAAGACAATTTTCAACGGCATTCTGCAGGGGCAATGTTCGATCACACAATACAGCCCTTAATTGGCTCCCTCCGTTGTTCATCTCTGCTCACATGAACTGCTGGCTACGAAGACAACATTTTGGCACAAACTACGAAAGGCAGACCAGCGTAGAGAATTGGTGGAAGGCACAGGCGGCTGCTTTCTGTGACGAGAGTACTGGAAAGTTTGTACAACGCTATGACAAATATCGAACTCGGAACGGCGACTATTTAGAGAGGTAGCTGGAAGGTGTGGCTAAATGTTGCGAATAAAAAATTTTTGGTTTTCATTGTGGTTTCATTTCACGACTGTTCGTACCTTACTTTCCGAATAGCCCCCGTATTTCCTGTTTAGTCACCCCTTAGCTGAGTGACACTAAGTTACTGATCTAGAGCCTGCTGGCTGCGTGCGAAATCGAAAGGGAGTCGAAGGGGATGCCTGTCACGCCGGCGCCTAGTAATCGGTGATTCGCCGTCACTGTACAGGGACATTCTTGAAGTGTTTAACAAAATTGTATGAGTGACACCAAGGATGTTGCCGAACTATGTGGCGGCAGGTGGGAGAGTGGGGATGAGGGTCTTTGTCATTTTATTCGCATATGTGTCAATGTCACAGCACCCATCCCTATCCCCCTCTACCCGTCCCCATTATCATGCCACAGAAGGGCGTGAAGCAGGAGGGCTGAAAAAGCCTAAACACCCTTTGGTGCTTCGGGTCATGTTCAGATTTCATCGAATGATTTTGAACAGCTCCTAGTTGTCCCAGACTGTACGCCAGAGCAAAATTTGCGGTTGCTCTACACTCCAGAGGGCTGCAGTCAAGTTCATTGCGGTTGCAGGGCCACGATTTCCTTAAATGCAGGTTGAGTTGCGCATCGTTGTCAGCAGTGTCATTGGCTGTCAAGAACGTCGTTCTATTGCTCAAAGCACTGCGAACTGTCGTTTTCGACAGCGAAATGTATGGAAATCAACGCGCCAACTAAAGGGGTAGTTCCACTGACGACCTTCGTGCCACCTCCTGAGGCCTTCTTTGTCGGTTCTTAGCGGCGGTGTGTCTTAAATATTTTCCTCGCCCACCCATAAGAAAAACGCATGAGCGTCGCGGTTCTGACTTCTATCGCAGAAGCTTCAAAAGAAGGGGTGAAATATGGGTAAGACAGGGTGTGAAGACATTCCCATCGAGTGACACGTTCTCGATGGCGTTTGGCAGAATTGTGAAGAAATTTAGTGCCAATGTGACATCATTAAGCTATGCTACACCTCGCAGAGCAGGCCTTTTTTTCGCTAGTGTCGACACCTCACTGCTTGAGGTGTCGCCTAGCCCGATGGTGATGTCGCAGGGTGCCACGCCTTAACTACATTACAGAGAAAGGTTTTAGGCACCTTTGAACCAAATTTCAAACTTCTGCGTCGCAATGAGATACAGATAAAGGGTTTCGATAAAGTGACTCTTTAACTGTTTTGCGCAGCGTAGCATTTACTGCTTCTTCGTACAGCTTATTTACGAGAAAGTATTCATTTGGATGTCTTTTCGGTTTATTGACAAGTTTGGTTTCCAATGGCAGCCTTTGACAGTATTCGTGGTCTTGTGCTGCTGGTTAGAAACGTTCCACATTTCAATCGTATACTAAGATTCTCCATTAATTGATCAGAAAAAAAGTCTGTGAATTTTGCGACCTTTTCTCCACTGGACATTATTACCATCCTCGATTCATCAACACTGTTTGGTGAAAGATATGTTTCTGCAGCACACGTGTAGCAAAACAATCAGACTTATTCTCTGCCCCTACATCCCTCTCAATTTTTGTATTTTCTTCCACAGATATTAGTTGGAGTGAGAATTTGAACTGGGAAGGGATGTTTCTGGGTAAGCTATTTTCATATCTTCCACTTTAACCATTTCAAATTCTAGCACTGCAGTTTCCGGTGAACAACCGGCCATCTTAATGTACAACCCATAAAAAATTATTTCATGTGGGTTTTGACTATTGTCTGGGAGCAAAGTAGATGAAACAGGGAATACCTTCGTCTCCGCTTTTGCGTCAACGTGTATGATGTTGAGCTGTTTGAATTTATAACCGAACTATCTAATTCCTCGTGCTCTTCTCCCATCCAACCTCCCCATACCGCATTCGCTCCCTCTCCACTTACCCCGTCTTGTCTCGAAAGTGTCCTGCGAATTTTATCTCCGTGGTGTTTACTGTCTTCTCGATTCAAACGCTTCCATCGGACTGCCACAGGGTACGGCGTGATTCATCATCACAGACCGCTCATTGCCAGCCATGCGTCGGCCGGTGTGGCCGAGCGGTTCTAGGCGCTACAGTCTGGAACTGCGCGACCGCTACGGTCCCAGGTTCGAATCCTGCCTCGGGCATGGATGTGTGTGATTCCCTTAGGTTAGTTAGGTTTAAGTAGTTCTAAGTTCTAGGAGACTGATGACCTCATAAGTTAAGACCCATAGTGCTCAGAGCCATTTGAACCATTTTGAACCCAGCCGTGCACTGTTCACTGACGTCGCTCCTTGCATCACCTCAAGCGTCTCTTAGCGTTTGCTACAGAGATGTATGGCTTATGAGGAGCTGCTCAACCACTGTACCCCATTATTTTTTACTCCCTACGCACAATAATTATGCTAGTCCACGAGTGATTCCTTCCACTGATTTCCTGCGACTTTTTATAACCACCCTCCGGGGTGCTCGACGGTCCCTGTCCGTCAGCACATGCAGTCTGCCTGGTCTCGGGTTAGCTATGGTTCTGCTTCGCGACTCCATTTCACAGTCACACCACCACCAGTTGACTTAGATGACTTTGTAACGGTTGCAATGTCCCTGATGGATCTGTTAAATCATATGACATACAATATCTAGTCGATGTTCGACGTCACTGAGCTCTCCTCACCGGCCCATTCAGCTGTTAGCTCTTCTCTGCTGCCTTCATTATACCGGCGAGTCCGCCACCCGTAACATCTACTGGTCAATTCCGCACTGTATAGGCGGTCCGGATACTTTTGATAAGATACTGAATATAGTGGGTCACGATCGCCATTATAATATATTCTCTCTACGTCAACATCCATACTCTGCAAATTACTGTGAAGTGCATACCAGGCGGTACTTCCCACGTACAATTTATTCGAATTTCAGTCCACGTATAGAAAGCGGGAAGAATGATACTGTAGTTTAAACGTTTCCGTGCGCGCTGTAATTAATATTGTCCTCGCGGGTCTTAGTATATTCCTAGATTCTTCACTTAAAGCTGGTTCTTAAAACTTTGTAAAGAGACTTTCTCGAGACAGTTAAATCTATCTTCAAGTGTCTGTCAGTTCACTTTCTTCAGTATCACTTTCTTCAGTATCCCTTTCTTCAGTATCAGCGACACTTTCCCACGAGTCAACCAGATTTGTGAACATTGGTCTTTCACTTCTCTGTACACGTTCAATATCCCCTGTTAGTCCCGTCAGGTACGGATCCCACATACTCGAGCTATATTCTACTATGCCTCATGCAGTTATTCTGTAAGCAATCTCTGCTGTAGAGTGATTGCATTTCCCCAGTATTCTATCAATGAACCGAAGAGTGCCACCTGTTTTAACTACGACTAAACCCACTTGATCGTTCTATTTCATATCCCTACAAACTGTTACTCCAAGATATTTGTATCAGTTGTCTGATTCCAGCTGTGACTCCTTAATATTGTAGTCTTGGGATATTACAGTTTTTCGTTTTCCGAAGTGCACTAATTAACAATTCTGAAAATTTAAAGAAAGTTGCAGATCTTTATACCATCTTATCAAGAAATATCTTAATATTTTTGCAGCTATATCCAGGAAGTACTTCTTTATAGATAACCACATCAGCTGCGGAAGGTCTGAGGTGACTATTAACATTGTCTGCAGGCCAGTTAATATACAAAATGTATAGCAACTGTCCCAATACACTTTCTTGGGGTACAAATGAAGTTACTTCTACTGCAGCGTCCTCCCTACCACGAGATCCTCACTTCATTTCATCTTGACAACCCAGGCAATCGTACTTTCGATAAAGGGCGTAAGCGTGAAATAATTTTGGCACGTACTGCAACGAGTGTGTTACGCATTCTATGGACCTCGTGGCCGAAGTTCTTTGGTACCTGAAACAAGCAGGAGAGAACATTAAAACTTTAGCGTAGAAATAGCATTGTTTAGTTTGTGAGTTAAGTAGTTTGTTAGTTACATATTTCATAGGTCATTTGAACGGTTCATTTATCGGTATGATAAGGAACTTGTCAGTTTGCAGAATATGTTTACGTGATTAGTTTATTTAACTTATTTTTATTTTACACCTCTCGTTCCGTAGAACCAAATTGAGGAGCAAACCTCCAACGTTATGGAACGTCTCAGTACATGAAATTACAACATAAAAGTAATAACAGATAAAGTAAAATGTTTATGAACCCAAAAAAGACAAGCCATCAATTTAAGGAAACGTAGTCAACAATCAGCTTAATTTTTCAAGGAACTCCACTACAGAATAGAAGGAGTGACCCATGAGGAAACTCTTCTGTTTCAATTTGAAATCGCGTGGATTTGAATACTTGTGGTAGCTTTTTGAAAATGGATGCTGCGGTGTACTGCACATCTTCCTTCACGAGAGTCAAGGAAGTGCGATCCAAATGCAGACTGGATTTCTGCCTAGAATTAACTGAGTGAAAGCTGCTAATTCTTGCGAATAAGCGGATATTGTTAATAAGAAACGACAGTAAAGAATATATACACCAAGATCAGAATAAACAGATTAGTGAACAGGAGTCGACAAGTGGGTTCGCGAACTTACACCACTTATTGCCCGAACTGCCTGTTTCTGAGCCAAAAATATCCATTGAGTATGGGAAGGGTTACCCCAAAATATAACACCGTACGACGTAAGCGAATACCGTTAGAATAGTAAAAATGGCAGCATTAAGTCTTTGAACAAGATCCTGAACGTCGGCTTTCCACGGAAGTTTACTATCTACCTGAACTGTTCAGTTTCATTAATGCCCATTCTGTTGAATTAAAACGTCGGGTTTTGTTGAATTGTGTTTTAAAAACTATAAAAACTGAGACTCACTGTGATTTAGCGTTAGTTTATTTTCTACAAGTCATGAACTTATCTCATGAACTGCAGTATTTGAAACCGAGCCAATGCTGCATACAACATCCTTTACCTCAAAGCAAGTGTCATAAGCAATCAGAAATATTTTAGAATTACCTATAAAACTAGAGGGTATATAATTTATATAAATAAGGAACAGGAGTAGCCCCAACACTGACCTCTGCGTCACCCCCCATTTGACTGTGCCCCACTCACACCCCACATCACAGCCATTCTCAACCTTTTGAATAATAACCTTTTGCTGTCTGTTGTTAAAGTAAGAGATGAACCAATTGTGAGCTGCTCTCCGTATTCCATAGTGGTCCAACTTCTGGAGCAATATTTTGTGATCAACAAAATCAAACGCCTTAGTTAAAAAAAAGTATGCCTAGAGTTCGAAACCTTTTGTTTAATCCATCCAATGCCCCACAGAGAAAAGATAATATAGCATTATCAGTTGTTAAACCACTTCTCAAGCCGAACTGTACATTTGATAGCAAATTATGTGATATAAAATGATCAATTATCCTTAGATACAAAGCCTTTTCAATAACTTAAGCAAACACTGATGGCATAGAAATAGGTCTAAAATTGTCTACATTATCCCTTTCTCCCTTTTATGAAGCGTCTTCACTACTGAATACTTTAATCCTTCAGGAACTGAACATTCTTAAAGGAAAAATTACAATTATGGCTAAGTACAGGGTTAACATCTGCAGCACAGTACTTTAATATTCTACTAGGCACTCCAACACATCCATGAGAGTCCTTAATTTTCAGTGATTTAATTATTGACTCAGTCTCCTTCTTGTCAGTATCACAGAGGAGTATTTCGGACAAAAATCTCGGATGGTAATGGACACATTTTTTTAGTAGTACTCATGCAACTACACATGAAACACAGTTCTTTTTACTAACTACCAGTTTTTAAATAGAAATTCGTGAGTGAAATAGGAGTTGTCCAGAATAAACGATTTTAAATAAGATTTAGAACTTATTGCTACTTGTCAGACATGTTTTGATATTAGACTAGTGATCAAAATTTTTTGTTTCTGCATATTGAACTTCTTTCTGAGTCCGTGACAGGTTTGGTAACAGGTAATAGGGGTCTTTTCCCCTCTAGTGTTGTTCTGGGTATGGGTATCACTGTTCTTTCCAAATTGTGATGGCTTATTTAAGACAAATTTCATTAATGAATTCATGTATATGTACTGTGACAGTGCAGTTAAAATGTCTACCTTCTCAAAGAGGTACCTACATGACGCCCATGGCTGAACAACACATATTACTGGTAGTTCGCGTTTTTGCAATCAGTACTTTCTTTCTAAGTGGTGAATTACACCATAAAATTATTGCATAAGGCATTATTGAGTGGAAATACGCAAAACAAGTCAGGAGGTTTATTTGTTTGTTTCCAAGATTAGCAATTATACGAAGAGCAAAAACAGCTGAACTTAATTGTTTGAGTAGCTCGGTAATATGCTTCTCCCAGTTCAAGTTTTCATTAACATGTTGTTGTTGTTGTTGTTTTTGTTATGGTCTTCAGTCCAGAGACTGGTTTGATGCAGCTCTTCATGCTACTCTATCCTGTGCAAGCTTCTTCATCTCCCTGTACCTACTGCAACCTACATCCTTCTGAATCTGCTTAGTGTATTCATCTCTTGGTCTCCCACTACGATTTTTACCTTCCACGCTGCTCTGCAATACTAAATTTGTGATCTCTTGATGCCTCAGAACATGTCGTACCAACCGATCCCTTCTTCTAGTCAAGTTGCGCTACAAATTTCTCTTCTCCCCAATTCTGTTCAATACCTCCTCATTAGTTATGTGATCTACCCATCTAATCTTCAGCATTCTTCTGTAGCACCACATTTCGAAAGCTTCTATTCTCTTCTTGTCTAAACTATTTATCGTCCACGTTTCACCTCCATAGATGGCTACACTCCATACAAATACTTTCAGAAACGACTTCCTGACACTTGAATCTATACTCGATGTTAACAAACTTCTCTTTTTCAGAAACTCTTTCTTTGCCATTGCCACTCTACATTTTATATCCTCTCTACTTCGACCATCATCAGTTATTTTCTCCCCAAATAGCAAAACTCATTTACTACGTTAAGCGTCTGATTTCCTAATTTGATTCCCTCAGCATCACCCGATTTAATTCGACTACATTCCATTACCTTCGTTTTGTCTTTGTTGATGTTCATCTTATATCCTCCTTTCAAGATACTGTACGTTTAGTTCAACTGATCTTCCAGGTCCTTTGCTGTCTCTGACAGAATTACAATGTCATCGGCGAGCCTCGAAGTCTTTATTTCTTCTCCATTTATTTTAATTCCTACTCCGAATTTTTCTTTAGTTTCCTTTACTGCTTGCTCAATATAGAGATTGAATAACATGGGGAATAGGCTGCAACCCTGCCTCAAAAAAATGTTCAAATGTGTGTGAAATCTTATGGGACTTAACTGCTAACTGAACTGCTAAGTTAACTTAACCCTAAGCTTATACACTACTTAACCTAAATTATCCTAAGGACAAACACACACACCCATGCGCGAGAGAGGACTCGAACCTCCGCCGGGACCAGTCGCACAGTCCATGACTGCAGCGCCCTAGACCGCTCGGCTAATCCCGCGCGGCAACCCTGCCTCACTCCCTTCCCAACCACTGCTTCCTTTTATGCCCCTCGACTCTTATAACTGCCATCTGATTTCTGCACAAATTGTAAATAACCTTTCGCTCCCTGTATTTTACCCCTGCGATCTTCAGAATTTGAAAGAGAGTATTCCAGTCAACGTTATCAAGAGCTTTCTCTAAGTCTACAAATGCTAGAAACGTAGGTTTGCCTTTCCTTAATCTATCTTCTAAGATAAGTCGTTGGGTCCGTATTGCCTCACGTGTTCCACATGTACACCCAAAAAATTGTTTCATTCTACGTATCTACTGGCTCCTGCTCGTATGCTACATCAATTCTTGGTACGACTCTATTTGTTGTACAGACTTAAATATACTACGTTTTTTTAAAAAAATTTAGGAATAATTCATTTTCTGAGAGCCACTTCATAATTCTGTGAAAAATATTATTTGCAATCTCTTCTGTTGCTTTCTCTTATTTGCATTAGCTTTGGTGAAGTGTAGGTGTATGCCTTTCCTCCCACAGCAGTACACACAGATAGGAGGTTTGCGGAATGTGGCGTTTGACCTTTGGCTGGATGCTAGAGCCCGGCGGGGATGGTGCTGGCAGTGCGAACGTGCGTGTAGCGGCCAGCGGAGTCGGGCACGAGCGCGCCGGCCACCGACAGATGGGATCGGCGCGCAGACCGGCCGCCGGCCGCTGGCCGCGGAGAAAGTCGCGCTCCACTTTCAGCCTGTTTACCGCGCTGCAGCCAATTAACTCTCATACCTTACTACTGCTCCATTTACATCCGCTATTCTTCCCCCAGCAAAGGCGCAATCTGATGCTGGTATTCACCCAGGTTCCTAATACCAGCAGCGGCACGCGATTCGCATTACCTGCAGACTACGTCGCTATCCTCTATAGAAATGCATGTCTTTTCCTTACCAGGGGATTTCAATCTGTTCCCTAAGTGTTTTGACTCTGTAATTACGACGTATAAAAACACCTTGAGGCGTTATTGGAAAAATAAATTTGTAATCAATAAGCAGTGGAAAAGCTAGGATGGTGACGATTGGCAGAAATATAGGAATACATACGAAAAGAGTCGTCGATTCTACTACGTCTTTCCAAACACCAGGGGAAGATTCAAAATAACCCATTTCTCTTCCACTCGGGGTATGATTTCCTCCTGCTGGGCGCACTCTATAGGGTAAATTCGGGAGTGCTGCAGCGCGCTGTAACACTGCGCACTCCTCTTAGTTTCGCCAAATATCGACACAGTGTGCGCGGACCGGCACTGCAATCGCTCACTAGACTCCAGGCCGTAATAAAAGTGTTCGAGTTTCGATCGAGCAAGTTTCCATAATCTCTGGGGGATAACTGAAGTAAGTCTATAAACATCCCTTCAAAAACTTTTCAGCATCACGAATAGTTCTTAGTCTATGCTAAATAGTCAAATGTTTGCAAATGTTTGAGTAGTTGTACAAACAGTAAGCTCTGTTGGGCGAGTTTGTATTCTCGTACGGCCTTCTCGACTATCAAGGCGATAAATTTATAAGGTGTTTCATCTCTTCCCTACAGATGGGGATACATGCCGCAATAAAGTCCGGTACATATGCCGCACACTCTTTCGTTTGGCATGCTTGGGCACAAATCAAATAACAGTTTTAAATATGTGAAAACATTTCAGTTGTGTTTGAATTTTCGTTCATATGACTTAGTATGCATTTTTAGGGGGTTCACACTGCCTCTTGAGGATCAGTGCACAATATTATTCAATAATATACACTCCCGGAAATTGAAATAAGAACACCGTGAATTCATTGTCCCAGGAAGGGGAAACTTTATTCACACATTCCTGGGGTCAGATACATCACATGATCACACTGACAGAACCACAGGCACATAGACACAGGCAACAGAGCATGCACAATGTCGGCACTAGTACAGTGTATATCCACCTTTCGCAGCACTGCAGGCTGCTATTCTCCAATGGAGACGATCGTAGAGATGCTGGATGTAGTCCTGTGGAACGGCTTGCCATGCCATTTCCACCTGGCGCCTCAGTTGGACCAGCGTTCGTGCTGGACGTGCAGACCGCGTGAGACGACGCTTCATCCAGTCCCAAACATGCTCAATGGGGGACAGATCCGGAGATCTCGCTGGCCAGGGTAGTTGACTTACACCTTCTAGAGCACGTTGGGTGGCACGGGATACATGCGGACGTGCATTGTCCTGTTGGAACAGCAAGTTCCCTTGCCGGTCTAGGAATGGTAGAACGATGGGTTCGATGACGGTTTGGATGTACCGTGCACTATTCAGTGTCCCCTCGACGATCACCAGTGGTGTACGGCCAGTGTAGGAGATCGCTCCCCACACCATGATGCCGGGTGTTGGCCCTGTGTGCCTCGGTCGTATGCAGTCCTGATTGTGGCGCTCACCTGCACGGCGCCAAACACGCATACGACCATCATTGGCACCAAGGCAGAAGCGACTCTCATCGCTGAAGACGACACGTCTCCATTCGTCCCTCCATTCACGCCTGTCGCAACACCACTGGAGGCGGGCTGCACGATGTTGGGGCGTGAGCGGAAGACGGCCTAACGGTGTGCGGGACCGTAGCCCAGCTTCATGGAGACGGTTGCGAATGGTCCTCGCCGATACCCCAGGAGCAACAGTGTCCCTAATTTGCTGGGAAGTGGCGGTGTGGTCCCCTACGGCACTGCGTAGGATCCTACGGTCTTGGCGTGCATCCGTGCGTCGCTGCGGTCCGGTCCCAGGTCGACGGGCACGTGCACCTTCCGCCGACCACTGGCGACAACATCGATGTACTGTGGAGACCTCACGCCCCACGTGTTGAGCAATTCGGCGGTACGTCCACCCGGCCTCCCGCATGCCCACTATACGCCCTCGCTCAAAGTCCGTCAGCTGCACATACGGTTCACGTCCACGCTGTCGCGGCATGCTAACAGTGTTAAAGACTGCGATGGAGCTCCGTGTGCCACGGCAAACTGGCTGACACTGACGGCGGCGGTGCACAAATGCTGCGCAGCTAGCGCCATTCGACGGCCAACACCGCGGTTCCTGGTGTGTCCGCTGTGCCGTGCGTGTGATCATTGCTTGTACAGCCCTCTCGCAGTGTCCGGAGCGAGTATGGTGGGTCTGACACACCGGTGTCAATGTGTTCTTTTGTCCATTTCCAGGAGTGTAGAATATATATATTAGCCAGTTACTTAAAATTTATTCGCCGGATATTGAAAAAATATATCTATACAGGCTTTGACTTAAAAAACAGGGAAGTTTTGTGTTTCTTTTAGGATGTGACACATCATGAACAGCGTAAGGGATAGATGCCGCAATGTAAAGATGTTTTCATGGTCAAATATTATGTTTAAATGTTACATTGAAAAATTCAAAAAAATGTATGTCATACACAACTGGTGTGTTTAGTTGTACAAAAACTAGAATTTTACTAAAAGTGAACCATCGGACTTCACATGTGCAATTTTGAAACTGTGAGCCATGTCTCCAGGGTTAACCCTACCATATCTAGGGGAGGGGAAGAGGGGGGTTGGGGGAGAATGGGGCAATCTGAGTGTGGAAAAATGAAATGACAACTTTTTCGCTAGAAGGGGTATTTCAGTTGTGAAGTTGTACGACTATGTGCGTTACCATTACAAACAGTCACAATCCGTGGTTGTTCATCTTATGAGCCTATGTACAGCCATATGCTATGACGATGTCAAATATTATGCCACATTGCGATATAACTTCATGATTCGTGCTAAGGCGAATCAAAACATCCAAAAAACAACTTATATGTCGAAATATACTGAGAAGAAAGAAGTCATG
Source organism: Schistocerca cancellata (assembly GCF_023864275.1). Lineage (NCBI taxonomy): Eukaryota > Metazoa > Arthropoda > Insecta > Orthoptera > Acrididae > Schistocerca > Schistocerca cancellata. Next base: position 325,904,617 of record NC_064629.1, read on the forward strand.
GGATTCTTTCCAATATAGTGTTTAACCTCCTTTTGCCCGACGTACTGCAGAAACACGACATGGCAGGAACTCAACAAGTCGTTGGAAGTTCCCTGCAGAAATAATGAGCCATCCTGCCTGTATAGCGGTTTAATTGCGAACACGTTGCCGGAGAAGGACTTTGTCCACGAAATGACATCTCGATTATGTCACTTAAATGTTCTATGGTATTCTCGTCGGGTGATCTGGCTGGCCAGATAATTAGCTCGAACTGTCCAGAATGTTCTTCAAACCAGTCGCGAATAACTGCGGCCCAGTGACATGACACATTGTCATCTCTAACAATTCCATCGTTCTTTGGGAACATGAGGTCCGACAATAGCTGAAAATGGTCTCCACGTAGCGGAACATAACTTTTTCTAGTTAATGATCAATCCAGTTGTACCGGAGGACTCAGTCCACTCCACGTAAACACATCCCACATCATTATGGAGCCACCACCACAGTGCCGTGTTGACAACTTGTATCCACGGCTTTGTGAGGTCTGCTCCGCACTCTAACCCCACCATCAGCTCATACCAAATGAAAATGTGACTCATATTACCTGTCCACGGGTATTCATGTAGTTTAAATCCATTCGATATGGTCAGAATCCGAGGAGAGGCGCTGCAGACGATGTCGTGCTGTTAGCAAAGGCACTCTCGTCGGTCGTCTGCTGGCATAGCCCATTAACGCAGATTTCGCCGCCCTGTACTAACGAATACGTTCATTGTACGTCCATCATTGATTTCTGCGGGCAGCAGTGACAGTTCTAAGCAAACTCTGCTGCTCTCGGTCATTAAGTGAAGGCCGCCGGACACTACGTTGTCCGTGGTGAGAGGTAATGCCTGGAATTGGTGTTCTCGGCACACTCTTGACACTGTGAATCTCTGAATATTGAATTCCCTAACGATTTCCAAAAATGAATGTCCCACGCGTCTAGCTCCAACTACCATTCCTCGTTCGAAATCTGTTAATTTTCGTCGTGTGGCTATAATCACGTCGGATACCTTTTCACGTGAATCATCTGAGTACAAATGACAGTTCCGGCAATTTCTGTCCTTTTATACGTACCATGCGTAAGCGATGCTACGGCTATCTGTTTATGTGCATATAACTATCCCATGACTATTGTCACCTCAGTGTAAATCGTAGTATAAATTTCGCAGTACATCTCATACAGTGAACATGTTGTCATGTTGCACCAAACAGGACGAAAGTACTGATTGTGAAAAATTTAGAACATAAGAAGACATTGTATTTTAGTTTGCCAAGTCTTCAGAACTGAAGGCATTCAAACTAGACTCCAGATAGGTTAGCTAGTGGCCCAGTTGTGTGGTACCATTTGTAATGGAACAAAATTCTATGATGGAACGAAAATTCAGCATTGATTTCTGTGACATTTGGTGAAGGATATTTTTATTACAGTTTTAGCAATGACTAAGTAAAGACAGCAGTAGTGGTAGGTTGTTTGCATCGTGTCACAAGGAGACGGTTAATCTGAAACCAGGAATATTTGTGCACAGTGGTAATATCTAACAGCATATCAAGACTTGGAAATATGTAGTGAAGTGGGAATAAGACTATATACAATCCTGGAAATTGAAATAAGAACACCGTGAATTCACTGTCCCAGAAAGGGGAAACTTTATTGACACATTCCTGGGGTCAGATACATCACATGATCACACTGACAGAACCACAGGCACATAGACACAGGCAACAGAGCATGCACAATGTCGGCACTAGTACAGTGTATATCCACCTTTCGCAGCAATGCAGGCTGCTATTCTCCCATGGAGACGATCGTAGAGATGCTGGATGTAGTCCTGTGGAACGGCTTGCCATGCCATTTCCACCTGGCGCCTCAGTTGGACCAGCGTTCGTGCTGGACGTGCAGACCGCGTGAGACGACGCTTCATCCAGTCCCAAACATGCTCAATGGGGGACAGATCCGGAGATCTTGCTGGCCAGGGTAGTTGACTTACACCTTCTAGAGCACGTTGGGTGGCACGGGATACATGCGGACGTGCTTTGTCCTGTTGGAACAGCAAGTTCCCTTGCCGGTCTAGGAATGGTAGAACGATGGGTTCGATGACGGTTTGGATGTACCGTGCACTATTCAGTGTCCCCTCGACGATCACCAGTGGTGTACGGCCAGTGTAGGAGATCGCTCCCCACACCATGATGCCGGGTGTTGGCCCTGTGTGCCTCGGTCGTATGCAGTCCTGATTGTGGCGCTCACCTGAACGGCGCCAAACACGCATACGACCATCATTGGCACCAAGGCAGAAGCGACTCTCATCGCTGAAGACGACACGTCTCCATTCGTCCCTCCATTCACGCCTGTCGCGACACCACTGGAGGCGGGCTGCACGATGTTAGGGCGTGAGCGGAAGACGGCCTAACGGTGTGCGGGACCGTAGCCCAGCTTCATGGAGACGGTTGCGAATGGTCCTCGCCGATACCCCAGGAGCAACAGTGTCCCTAATTTGCTGGGAAGTGGCGGTGCGGTCCCCTACGGCACTGCGTAGGATCCTACGGTCTTGGCGTGCATCCGTGCGTCGCTGCGGTCCGGTCCCAGGTCGACGGGCACGTGCACCTTCCGCCGACCACTGGCGACAACATCGATGTACTGTGGAGACCTCACGCCCCACGTGTTGAGCAATTCGGCGGTACGTCCACCCGGCCTCCCGCATGCCCACTATACGCCCTCGCTCAAAGTCCGTCAACTGCACATACGGTTCACGTCCACGCTGTCGCGGCATGCTACCAGTGTTAAAGACTGCGATGGAGCTCCGTATGCCACGGCAAACTGGCTGACACTGACGGCGGCGGTGCACAAATGCTGCGCAGCTAGCCCCATTCGACGGCCAACACCGCGGTTCCTGGTGTGTCCGCTGTGCCGTGCGTGTGATCATTGCTTGTACAGCCCTCTCGCAGTGTCCGGAGCAAGTATGGTGTGTCTGACACACCGGTGTCAATGTGTTCTTTTTTCCATTTCCAGGAGTGTATTTAATAGAAACGATGTCATAGAAAATAAAAATGACAGCACAGGCTGCTGAATACAAGTGGATGCTATGCCATTTTCACTTTTTCACGTGCAAGCAATCAAAATTATAACCAAAAATCAGGAATGGCAAAACGCTCTGATTTGTTCGTTGTCGATCGGATTTAGAACGATGCTGATTTCTTTTTGTTTATAAGATACAAGCTGAGAAACCCGGTATTTCCCGTATATTTATTTATTATAGTCATGTCTTAGTCCATCTGTTCTTGCCCCTCTCTCTCTGTCCATCTCCTCCTACTCCCCCCATCTCTCTTCCTACCCATCACCTCTCTCTTTATCTATTCCCCCTGTCCATGTCCATCATCGTTAAACGATATATTTTTCTAGGTACATTCAGCAGCATATGTGAATGCTGTCTGCAAAATATATTTCGAATAAGGTTAGCAGCAGCGAAGTAATAAATTTAAATGTCTTGCATGATGGGGTAGTTTCTCATTCATTCAGTGATGTCGTATCGCCCGAACTAAATGTTGTACATAATGTAATTTTTCTGATTGATTCAGTGGTGTATGTGAATATTGTCTCCAAATCTGTCACGAATGCAGTTAATACTAAAGAAGTAATAAATTAAAATAAGTTAAAACGTCATGCTTCACGTGACAGTTTTACTGCATGAGCAGCGATAATGTAGTAATCGACAAACTATTTTTTTTTCATCATTTTGTTGGGTCGTCAGCGAGAAAAAGTTTCGTAAAGGTTTGAAATTATGTGTAAAGTTTGTTGCGAGTCTCTAAGTGCTCTCATTCTAAAATACTGGGTAACTAAAGCTTGGGTACTGTCGCGTCGTGGGCTAGACTGCTTTTCCATCCTCACCTCCACCCCTTTAGTAGACGGATGGTTCTTACCCTCTTAGTGATTCTTTCCCGACAGTAAATGATCAGTGCACCAAGTTTCGTTGCAATCGGTCCAACGGCTTAGGAGGAAATGTGGGATGTACATACATACATCCATTTTTATAAATTTTAGGATTCTTGTCGTAACTCCTGGGTTGGAACGATGTATTTCCAAGCAACTCTGAAGGTGATATTGTTCCAAGTCGGCATTTTCTACTCAGTCTTCTGCAGGGATACTTACATTATTATTGACTCATATATAAATGTACATGTACTGATGTACGTAAATTTTTATGTGATTCCCTTATATTTCTATAACTTTTTGTACATGTTACGAGTTCATTATTCAGTTAAGAATATTTTTGAATTGAGAGTTCAAGTTAAATGCCTGTTATCTTTGTGAAGTTACTGTAACGTTATAATAATTAGTTTCATTCGCGACTATGTCGCAGCTTGTTATAATAATAGTCACATAATGACAATTTGGAGATAATAGATATAGCAGAGACAAAATTCGATTATGTTATGCTAGTTCACAGTACCACGTGGAGCTAGAGATTGTGACTGATTCTTATCTCTTTTTCTGATGGCGTGTGAATGGACTTCTGCTAAATCCTTCATACAGTAGATAGATTTACACACAATTAACGAAACACCATCAAAAGTGAATAACTGTTCCACAATAGCCGCTGGCGGCAGTAAGATTAACAAAGTATGCGGAATGGCTGCTAGAGTTTATTTATTGTGCGAATGAATTGTCAGCCTGTTACTATTATGTAGTTAACCCATATATGCCCAAAGAGCCGAAAATTGCCCTGATGCGACTCAGTGAAGTCATCATATTATTCTCACTGGTCAGATCATAAGAACATGTGTGCTTTGTAAAAATAAAGCTGTTAAAACATGCCCAAAATGTAACGTAAATGTGCGAGTCAAGTGCGGTGACAGTTTGATGCATACAGATATTATGTTTTCTGTTCCTTACCTAACTAATATAATTATTTAATAGTTCATACCTTGTAATACTGAAGACTGATTTTCAAATTTCTAATAATAAACACCGAGTCACGTAAAATATGTTATATATTGTTAATTCCTGTTCCACAGTAGTGTGCGATCTTATATGCCCATGGGGTCATTGTCGACACAGTGAAAACATCTCCTTTCAGACCTCACAAATACAAAGTACTGTTAATGAAGTCTGACATTGTCACTGAGGAGACGGTGGTCTTATTGTGGTTTATTAAATATTTTTTTAAATAAAAAGACTTTTAATGCCAAGACCGCAATTTTCCCATCACAATTAAAGTACGACAACTAGTTTGGGGTGCTATCTGCAACCACCTTCAGATATACAACACATGGAGAACACATAGCCTAAGAAAATTACGTAAAATCAAGTAGAATACAAAAATTCTGTACAAAATCTGAGCAGAAAATATAATAGGGAGCCAATTCTAAAAGTAAAATGAGACATTTAAGAAACCCATTTAACAATTTAGTGCAACATATGTTAATGCTTGTAAGATAACATATCATTCAAAATGAGAAAAAGCTATGAATATGTATTGGAAAGTATTATTAGCTGTGGTCATGCAATAACACACATTAGCAAGTACGAAGACAATAACAGTACGTAGTTTAAAAACACGTTTTTAAATTATGTTCTGTTATTGTCTCGGTATTTACGAATGCATGTTATTGTATGACTACAGTTACATGTTTAAAAACATGTTTTTAAATTACTTACTGTTATTTTTTTGGTTTTTACGAGTATATTTTATTGTATGACTGCAGCTAATGATGTTTTCCAATGAATTTTCACCGCTTTTTCACATTTTGAACGGTATTTTATCTTATAATCATTAACACATTTTGTACTACACGTTAAAAGGATTTGTCAAATGTTCACTTTTGCTTTTAGAATCTGCTCACCATTATACTTTTGCCCAGTTTTTGTACAGTATTTTTGTATTCTACTTGATTGTAAATACTTTTATTTGGTTACCTTTCCTCCATGTGTTACAGATCTGAAGACGGTTACGGATGGCAACCGAAACTTGTTAGCATACATTAATTGTGACAGGAAAATTGCAGTCTAGGCATTAAAAGGTTTTTTTTACTTTAAAAAATTTATTTAATAAACAAATTACTGTTACAGCTGTTGCCTATGATCAGTAATAAATGACATATGTGAAAATTGTATAACTTAATCTAAAAATAAGTTCTGAGCATACATGGGTTAAACGTGACAAAAATTTAATTGTGACGGAAGGCCGAAATTCAATTAAAGATAGGAAAAAAGAAGAGTAGGAAAACTACTATAGGAACACTGGCTGGGACGAAGGAGTGAAAGGGGGTGCCGCCTGATACAAGTTAGCAGAAGCATCGTTAATTATTGCGAACGCTTGATTGTAGAATCATAAAAGAAGGTTGTAAATTGTACGTGCAAGAGACCTGGAGATATGGAAAGACTCAGACTGATTATACATATAACGATAATGGAGACATTTCGAAACTTGTTCTTAAGCTGCAAAACATTTGCAGGAGCAGATCTGGATTCATTTGTTATGAATTACAGGTAAAAGCTGCAAAAATGTGGAAAGGTAGGAAATGAAGGAGATGGGCCCAGGATAAATATAAAGAAACAGAGGTGGTTGAAGTTTCAAAAGCAGCTTTACGCAACGATTGACTGAAACACGGAAAACTGTACAACAGAAGGCGAACTGAAAGATGAAATAATGAAGGTAACAGAGGATCAAACAGGTAAAAGGACAAGGATCAGAGACAACCGAACAGATACTGAATTTAATTGATGAAAAGAGATTACAGACGTCAAAAAATTACGTTGACAGAAATTGCGATATTGCTAGGCTGAAAGGTCTAGAGGACAAATGAAAGGCTGCAGAAGCACGTATGACTAGCGGAAAAATAGATTCCGCCTGCAGGACAGTTAAAGAGACATTTGGAGGAAAGAGAAGCAGCTGTACGAGTATCAAGAACTCCAATGGTATGCCATTACTAAGGAAAGAAGGGAAAGCTGAAAAATGGAAGGAATCTTTGAATGGCTGTACAAGGGTAATGACCTTGAAGATAGTATTATAGAGAGGGAAGAGGAAGTAAACGATGGTGAGCTGGGAGATATTAGACTGTGACAAGAATTTCGCGGAGCCCTGTGAGACATAAATCGAAACACGGCACCTGGAGTAGCCGATATTCCATCAGAATTATGGAGACCCTTTGAAGAGCATGCCACTCCAGAACTATTCCACGGCGTATGCATGATATGTGAGACAGACGAACTACCACAATACAGGATGTTTCAAAATAAATATTCGGGTTTTAACGCTTTCTAGTATTCATTACATTCGACTTACAATTCATCAAATGAAGGAACAACTGAAATAGTTGTCCTTACAAATGTTCAATTTGAGCACCAATTGTCACACGGCACGCATTGAGTCGATAAGTGATTTCTTCCCAAACTCTGATCAGTGAGTTTGGAACAATTGTTGCAACAACTATTTCAGTCACGTTTCTTAAGTCGTGCAGATCAAGTAGCAGCGGCGGCAGAAACACATGATCCTTTATGTACCCCAGCCTCTCAAAGGTAAAAATCACATTGCGTCAGATCGGGTGAACATGGAGGCCATGCCAAGTAAGTCTATCATCCGGCCACTTTCACGAATCCAGCGTCGTTTAACCAATGGCGTATTGACTATCGCTAGAGAGGGGGGGAGGGGGGGGGAGGGGCATCATCTGCTGCCAGATAAATTTCTGTCATTCACTTTCTCCCAGTTGAGAAATGTACCATAGTTCTAGTGCCTCAAGATAAGAAACACCACTTACAGTTGTATCACCGAGAAAGAAGGCCGATAAACTTTTCGCCAATATGGCACAAGAAACATCCCATTTGGGGGCGGGGGGGGGGGGGGGGGGGTCTCGATGGTACTGTATCTCCTCGAGGGGATTTTCTGGCACACAGGTGTCCACATTGTATGTGTTCACACTTCCACTTAGGTAAAATGTCATTTCACCACTGAAGAGGACATGATCCAGAAAATGTTCATCGTCATGCAGCAACATTTCGTTTGGAAATATGGCACGTAAACTGTATTCGGTAGGTTTCAAAGGTTGTAATAACTGCAGACGGTATGGATATAGTTGTAAGCGTCTCCGTAAGTCTCCACATAGACGTCGCTGGAATTGCTAAATCAGGACTGGCCTTTCGAACTGATTTCTTGGGCCTACGCTTGAAAGACTCTCTCACTCGTTTACTTTGCTACTAGCGCGGAAGACACAGGAAACGGTGCATCACAAAGAAATATAAACAAAACTGTATGAGTTGCTCTTTCATTTGATCTAGTATTTGTAAGTTAAATATAATAAACCCAACAAAACATTAAACCCCGGATAATCATTTTGAAACACCCTGTACTTAACGAAAAAATGCATAAATCCAATTTCAAAGAAGGCAGTTGCTCACAGGTGTATTTTGTTACTTCACTATTAGCCAAATACACTATAGCTCCAAAATGCTGACACGAATTATGGAAAAAATCATAGGATCATTTTGGCTTCCGTAGAAACGTGCAAACACGCGAGACAATACTCACCCTAGTATTTATGTTACAAAATCGATTAACGGAAATGGTATCTATGTTTATAACGTTTGTAGACTGATAGAAAGGCTTTGACAATACTGACTGGAATACACTCTTTGAAATTATAACGGTACCAGGGGTATAATACAGGGAGCAAAAGATAGTTTACAACTTGTAATGAAACCATATGGAAGTTATAAGAGTCGAAGAACATGAAAAGGATGCAGCACTTGGAAACGGAGTGCGGCAGTGCTGTAGCCTATTCCTGATGTTATTTAATATGTTCATTGAGCAAGCAGTAAAGGAAATCATGAATAAATTTGGCTAGGTAATTAACATACAGGGAGAAGTGATCTAAAATTTGGATACTGACTTATTAATTCATAAGATGTAAATGTCGTGTGACTAGGGCCTCCCGTCGGGTAGACGGTTCGCCGGGTGCAAGTCTTTCGATTTGGATTTGACGCCACTTCGGCGATTTGCGCGTCGATGGGGATGAAATGATGATGATTAGGACAACACAACACCCAGTCCCTGAGCGGAGAAAATCTCCGATCCAGCCAGGAATCGAATCCGGGCCCTTGGGATTAACAGTCTGTCGAACTGACCACTCAGCTACCGGGGGCGGACATTTACAAGATGAACATCAACAAACATAAAACGGTAATGGAGTGTAAGGCGAAGATGACGGAATTTGATCAGTAAATGCGACACTTGATGCAGTCACAGGCATATGATGAAAAGATAAAGTAACCATACATCGTGTCCTGTGAGGAATGGTTAATATTAAGGAATATGACAGGAACGATCATTCGAAGTAAACACGTCTAGTAAACATCGGCTCTAAAATGTGTACGTTGAGTTCGATAAGCACTTCTCCATCTTAGATATTGTGAAACAAACCTATCCACTGCAAACTCCTTGCTTTCAGTAGTTTTGAAGGAGGTAGTATGGACCAAAACAGGAAAAAAATGCACACTTCAAGATCTATGAACACTTCCTCATCTTCGATACTGTGAAACAAATCTCTTTCACGGCAAGCCATTTGCTCTCCACATTTTGAGAGCGGGTAGTATGGACAGAAATCAGCCTCCGTAACTGAGTGCTCAGCGTAGGTGGCTGACATGAGGAGCACTTGGGTTCGATTCCCGGTACTGCTTTGGTCATAGGACTGGTACGGGGTCCACTCAACCTCATTACGTTAACTGAGGAGCTAATTGACAGAGTACTAGCGGCTTCACTGTCCGGAAAGTCTGGAAGATCGCCGTGAGAGGGGCGTGCTGACCACATGTACCTCTATATCGCAACCGCATGACGCCGGAAGGCAGGGGATGACACGGCGGCCGGTAGACATCGCTTGGTCCTACACGGCCTGGACGAGGAGCTCATCAGTATAGATCACACGAAGAAAAAGTTCTCTCGTAAACATGGGCTCTAAAATGCATACCTTAAAAATTCTGAGCGCTTATTCAGTAGAAGAAGTATGTTTTACAATTGCGAAGATGAACAATTTCTCACAGCTATTAGCCCACGTTTAATGGACATTTTTTCTTGTTTTGGCCCACAATACCATCCTCTCAAAATATGGAGAGCTAAGGGCCTGCAGTAGAAGAAATTTGCTTCACAGTATCGAAATTGAAGAAGCTCTTTGAGTATGCATTTTAGAGCCTATGGTTCTTAGACCTTTTTTCTAATGATCGTTCCAGTCATATTCCTGAATATTCCCTTATAAGGGAACTGCTTCAGAATATGGTGCTTGTAGTAGGAATGAAACAAGAGAGAGAATGGCTAATTGAGGTCTGTAATACATTTCAGCTAATAAGAGTGTATACACTGTTTGAAAATCACAACAGGGGGAGTTATCCTTTGAAAAATATGGGGACACGGGAAGATTCCAGATGGGTTGTATCATGGTCAGACAGAATCCCCAAATCATATACTGAATTGTAAAGCACACCCAGAAACAGTTATAATCGCAGATCCCAGTATAATAATGATGAAGTGTATACTGAAGTTTAAGAGAATCGTCTGGAAGAATCAATGGGGAAAGAAGTACTGAAAACTGAAGCGGTACTTTTGAAACGCTCTAAGAGATAATGAATACTACAGTAGGCAATTTAGTTGAAGAGGAAGAGGAACCTCTAAAACGGGCAATCACGGAAGTTGAACAGACAAATATACATACATACGGAAGAAACAGCGTACAAATATAGGGTGACAGAAGAAATAGTTCAACCGATTTAAGAGAGGGGAAAGCACTAAAATGTTCAGAAAAAGACATAAACCTATCATTGTAAGTCACTTAAGAATGAAATAAATAGGAAGTGCAGAGAAGCCAAGGTGATGTAAAAAAATGGCTCTGAGCACTATGGGACTTAACTTCTAAGGTCATTAGTCTCCTAGAACTTAGAACTACTTAAACCTAACTAACCTAAATACAACACACACATCCATGCCCGAGGCAGTATTCGAACCTGCGACCGTGGCGGTCGCGCGATTCCAGACTGTAGCGCCTAGAACCGCTTGGCCACCCCGATCGGCTCAAGGTGATACAGCTGAGGAAAAAATTCGAATGGCTCTAAAAAGAAATGCTCGTTGGAAGGACTCGATCAGCATAGAGAAATGTCAGAACAAACTTCGGTCTAAAGCAAAGGTGTCCACACTAACAGTTGAAGAGGAGTTCCACTGTTAAACGCAGAACAGAGAGAGGATAGATGGAAAGAGTATCTAGAAGGCCTCTAGAGGAGTGCAACTGTCCGATGACGTGGTAGAAGAAGATATGAGAGGCTATATGGAAGACAATGGAGATTCTGTTTTAGAGTCAGAGTTTAACAGAGCTTTGGAAGACATGGAATAAAATAAGAAGACATAGATAACATTCCTTCGTAATTTCTAATGAGATTGGGGGAAGCGACAATGCAACAACTATTCAGTTCGTGAATGTAAGCTTTCTCGGTGTATACTGCTGATGAAATCTTCTCGGGCTTCCATCCGGGTAGCCTCGTCGAAAATACGCGACGTTTCGATGAGTGTCATTCTCATCATCTTCGCCAGAAAAACGTCGCGGATTTTCGACGCAGCTACCCGGATGGAAGCCCGAGAAGATTTCATCAGCGACTATTCAATTTGATTCGTAGAATGTATTTGGTTTGTAGAATCTATGACTATGGAGACAAATCATCAGACTTTCGCAGAATTATCGTCCACACAGTCCCGACGATAGCGAGGGCAAAACTTTCGTGTAAACAGCTTAACATCTCACGAGTTGCAGGCAAAAATAAAAAAGAAAAAGAAAGTAACGGTACCAGAAGTGCAGTTATGAGGCCGCGTTTTTGAGATGGTGGCTTTTCTAGCTCTCTCACACACGTACGGAGAGGTCTGAGGTCTCAACATTCGTTTTGTCCATCTTTCACTAAAAAGGACTTACGAAATATTTAATTAATATAACAGCTAATCACTGGTTTGTACTGTGGAAGAGAATACGAACCAAATGACCGTAATCACGGGTCGATTGTGTGCATAATCAATGAGCTGGTAAATTTGATAGGCAAATTATCCCCATAAAAGTAATTTTCCCCACGATTCCGAACAGACTAATGTGTTGCAAAGGATAAGGACCATAGAACGATATGGTCCAGATAATTTTGTGGTTTTTGAAAATCAATTTATTAAAATAGTCCCAATACGTTCTGTCTGCTAAAAAGGAAGAAAGGAGTCATTCCTTTCAAACTTGCTTCCCAGCGACGCCGACGTGGAAGAACATCTTTATTCCTGCATCTCCGAATTGGCACCACTCCGGTCTAGCCAACGTAAGAAGTCTCCCTGCCGTTCAACAATAACACAGCAGGAGAGGTTAGCGTGCCTACGCTGTATGGTTGTTAGCGAGGACTCTCTTTTACATCTACATCTACATCTACATTTATACTCCGCAAGCCACCCAACGGTGTGCGGCGGAGGGCACTTTACGTGCCACTGTCATTACCTCCCTTTCCTGTTCCAGTCGCGTATGGTTCGCGGGAAAAACGACTGTCTGAAAGCCTCCGTGCGCGCTCTAATCTCTCTAATTTTACATTCGTGATCTCCTCGGGAGGTATAAGTAGGGGGAAGCAATATATTCGATGCCTCATCCAGAAACGCACCCTCTCGAAACCTGGCGAGCAAGCTACACCGCGATGCAGAGCGCCTCTCTTGCAGAGTCTGCCACTTAAGTTTGTTAAACATCTCCGTAACGCTATCACGGTTACCAAATAACCCTGTGACGAAACGTACCGCTCTTCTTTGGATCTTCTCTATCTCCTCCGTCAACCCGATCTGGTACGGATCCCACACTGATGAGCAATACTCAAGTATAGGTCGAACGAGTGTTTTGTAAGCCACCTCCTTTGTTGATGGACTACATTTTCTAAGGGCTCTCCCAATGAATCTCAACCTGGTACCCGCCTTACCAACAATTAATTTTATATGATCATTCCACTTCAAATCGTTCCGCACGCATACTCCCAGATATTTTATAGATGTAACTGCTACCAGTGTTTGTTCCGCTATCATATAATCATACAATACAGGGAAGGCACGCCGAATAAGGAAATAAAACCAATGAAGACACTCTCTTCAGCCCGCTCTGACGCAATACTGGTTGATTTCGGTTCATCGTGAGAACTGACGTGCAAGTCTGCCGCCATATTAGTTGCAACATGTGCTCAGTTTCATTACCCGGGAGACAGACGTGCGTTCGAAACTCAAAATAGTAATCCGGTCGTATTTGAAGAAGATGCACACTATTTCCTCGATCACTCTAACACCCACGCTCACATCCGGTTCTGCAAGCAGTCTACCACAAGGCGCCGGTACTTCCGTTGTAGGCTACGCGTCCATGCGCACGCTCCCTTGTTCTCGTATCTACGAGGGCTATCCAGAAAGTAAGTTCCGATCGGTCGCGAAATGGAAACCTCTGTGAAAATAAAAAATGTTTTATATCCAGCATGAGTGACACCTTCCAGTTATTTCTCTACATAATCGCCGCTCCGACTTAGACACTTATCGTAGCATTGTACCAACCTTCCAATACCCACGTCATAGAAGGCTGCCGCCTGTGCTTTCTGCCAAGTCTCTGCGCTGGTCTATACCTCCTTGTTTGTGATAAAATGCTGCCTTCATAGCCAGCGGTTCGTGTGAGCACAGATGAAACTCATGGGGTCAACTGCGGTCTGTATTGTGGGTAATCAAACACCTCCGATTGAAAACACTGTAGGAGGATCTTCATTGCCCCTGCAGTGTGCAGCTGAGAATTGTCATGAAGAAGGAACGGCGTGACAGTTGTGTTACGTGGGCTGCTTGCTATCAGCGAAATTTCTCACAGGACCCTCATACTTGGCTGGAGACACACTTTCCTAAGCATGTTTATGTGCTCACTGTACATTCGGAACTGAAACGAGGGACGTGATGCGATCGATGAGCGTACTGGAGATACTGGCCAACACATCTGTGAAAAACTTCATTGTATTTTGACAGTGGTTTCCATTTCACGAACGATCGGACTTACTTTCTCGATAGCCCTCGTATTACCCTCATGGTTCGTTAATTTTTTACTTAGGTGTGGCTGTAATACATAGATCTGGTTACTGTACACTGTTCTCATGGTCTGTCTAGATGGTACTTATAGATGTGCAGTAATATTCAATTATCTATCAGCAGTTTTTGATGGAATTCTTACAAGATATACAAAGAACATTTTAATGTTAATTTCGATATATAGTTATTAATATGGACTGAATTGGGAATACCCCAAATGAGAACCAACGGCGTTTTGTCATTTTTATTGTGTTATTGGTAGGATTTTTATAGCGTGTTACCTTTGTGTATCTTGTGCTACATTTTCGTCTTGTTTACTCGTTTCGGTAGGCAGTGGATATAAAATTTATTTTATGCTGGATTCTGTCCTTTGTTAAGTCATGTAACTTCGTACCAGGGTACGAGGTAAATTAATGTACAGTACACTCTGCGTTTTCAAAACTGCAGAATCATATTTCCAGTGTCGAGATGGGTCTGTGGGCTCGCAACGAAAGCCACTAAATTAAAAAAAACGAAAAATAATCATTTTTTACTTGTTCCTTCAGATTATTTCTCCCTCGAGGTATATAGTAATTTTCCCTCAGAGGCGGAACGAACTCCCGTTTTAGTTTGTGTACTTTTATTTATTTTATCCCCCTGGGTAGCTTACTTGTTCCAACAGTGGTCCAGAATTGTGGTTCCATGGCTTTTTCCGCGCTGTGAAGCCTTCACAGCGTGGGAAAAGCTATGAAATAGTGAAATCATCCAAAATCACTTCCGCGAAAGTACTCTTGACTTTCTTCCGCTCCAGAAGTCTTTGTGCTCGAGAGGTTTCCCTCGACGTAGTGGACGCCAGCCACTTGACGTCGACTGATAGCGAGGCATCGCATATTGCGCCTCTAATCTACAGTGGACGTTACTGGACTCACTTTCACAAGCATAAAATTTTTAATACTATATTGTGAGTTTCCATTCGCGATATCTTCCATAAAGTGGACGAACACGGTCCAACAACAATGGTGATGTGGTCATTGCATAGGACGCGAGCATTAATGACACAAGTGAACTGCCATCACGATTTTAATTAACCTAAAAAATAGTTTCTTGACAAATTCGTAGTGTATGTTTAGCGTTTGGGCGCAAGTTCCTATGAGTGTATTTAGGAATTGTCACTTTTTATTTGCAGTTCTTGTGGCTGCGTACTGAATTTTATATATTTGAAGGTTATGGGTGTTACTGAAGTGGTAGTGTCAAGGAGAAAACGTCTAATAAGTTATTCGATCCATCCATCTAATTTTCAACATTCTTCTAGAGCACCACATTTCAAAAACTTCTATTCTCTTCTTGTCTGAACTGATTATCGTCCATCTTTCGCTTCTGTACAATGCTAAACTCCAGACGCATGCCTGCAAAAAGGCTTCTTATCACCTAAATTTATATTGTTTGGTCACAAATTTTGCTTTTTTCATGCTATTAATTGTCTGAATTTTCTATCCCTTCTAATTCTCCCATCACCAATTATTTTACTGTCCTAAAAGTAAATGTCGACTACAGTTTTTCTTTCCTTCTGGTTCTTAAACTCCTGACCTGTTTTTGCAGCCCGCCATGAGGATCTCACAGTATCACTTAAACCCAACACCCTCAATTATTTATTGGGTGTATTCCAATCTCTGTCCTCCACTACAATATTTACCCTCTACAGGTCCCTCAGGTACCACGAACGATAGTCCTTGATGTGTTAACACACTTTCTAGCATCCTGTCTTTTCTTTTGTCAGTGTATCCCACATTTTCCCCACCTTGTCGATTCTGCGGAGAACCTCGTCATTTCTTATCTTATCAATTTACCTGTTTTCAACGTCCTTCTATAACACCACATCTCAAAAGCTTCGACTCCCTTTTTTTTGGTTCACCCATTGCCTATGATTCACTTCTGTGCGATACTGTGCTTCTGACCTACATTCTACGATGTTTCTTCGTGAGATTAAGGCCGATGTTCAGTATCCGTAGACTTCTTTTGGTCAGAAACGCCCTCTTGGTCTGTGCCAGACAGCTTTTTATATCACCCTTGCTTTGCTCGGATTGTATTATTTTGCTTGCAAGGTAGAAAAATCCCTTAATTTGGCATTCTTCGTTGTCCACAATTCTGAGATTCATTTAATTTCATTTCTATTCTCCTTTTTACTTTCGTCTTTCTTCTTTCTACTCTTAATCCATAGTGCACTGTCCTTAGATTGTTAATTCCATTCAACAGGTCTTGCAATCCTTGCAAGCCTCCACTGAGGATGGCAATGTCGTCAAGGAATCTTATCATTGATACCCTTTGACACGGAATTGTAGTCCTATTCCCGAACCTATCTTTTCTTACTGTCATTTCTTCTTCAAGGTACAGACTGAGCTTCAATGGCGAAAGTCCACATCCCTATTCGATACCATTTCTAATCCGAGTACTTCGTTCTTTGTTTTACATATTTATTTTTCCCCTTCGTTCTTGTACTTGCTGTATGTAATCCCTCTTTGCCTATAGATTCCATTTATTTTTCTGAGAATTTCGAACATCTTGAACCATTTTACATTGTCGAACGCATTTCTGGTTCAACAAATTATATGAATCCGTCTTTATTTTTCTTAAGTCTTACTTCCGGGACCAGGCTATAACCTGCACTTTCTATGTTCCAGGCCTGTGAGGGCGTTACTTCGTCAGCACTATTGACGAAACTAACAAATGAAAAAGATAAGGTGCGATCGCACAAGTAACTACTCTAATGTGGATATATAGTGGAGAGTTTCTGGTGTACTTGCAACTTGCAACACTGTCACTCCTTCCTACAATTTTTCAGATAAATTCGGGCTTGCCTGAAAGATCTGCATGTCATCTTCAGCGTTCGTCATCGGAGCTCGGAACATTATGTTTCAACAGAGGTGTGTTTTAATTTTTAGAGACAGTGGGAAGGATACAAACGAGTAGCAGAGGTGTTGCAGCTGAACCTAAAATTTTTATATTGATTTCAAACACGTGGGAAAAGACGAGGTGCAAGGCGCGATGCCTCGCGATCAGTTGATAGCAGGTGGCTGGCGTCCGCTACATCGAAGGTAAACTCTAGAGCAGAAAGAGTTCTGCACCGAACAAAAAGTTAAGAACTCTTTCGCAGGAGTCATTTTTGATGGTTTCGTTATTACTGGCGAGTCAGAAAGTGAAATGAATTTTCTTTTTCCTTCCATTGGCTTAATATTTTTGATAAAAGTACTAAACTGCAGATAAAAAACATTGGCAGGAGCAGGTTAGAATTCTCTAATTTGTTTTTACACTGTGCGACGTTTACCTGTAAACTTAATATATGACTACTTTGAGTCTCGTACAGATTCCCGTATGGAGGACATAGTGATAGACATCCCTGGGCTTGTGAAGCAGCTGAATGTGTTGAAAATAAATAAATCGCCAGGTCCTGATAGGATTCCAATTCGGTTTTACAGAGAGTACTCTACTGCATTGGCTCCTTACTTAGCTTGCATTTATCTCGAATCTCTTGTCCAACGTAAAGTCCCGAGCGACTGGAAAAAAGCGCAGGTGACGCCTGTATATAAGAATGGTAGAAGGGCGGATCCTCAAAATTACAGACCAATATCCTTAACATCGGTTTGTTGCAGGATTCTCGAACATATTCTCAGTTCGAATATAATTAATTTCCTTGAGACAGAGAAGTTGCTGTCCATGCATCAGCACGGCTTTAGAAAGCATCGCTCCTGCGAAACGCAACTCGCCCTTTTTTCACATGATATCTTGCTAACCATGGATGAAGGGTATCAGACGGATGCCATATTCCTTGACTTCCGGAAAGCGTTTGACTCGGTGTCCCACTGCAGACTCCTAACTAAGGTACGAGCATATGGGATTGGTTCCCAAATATGTGAGTGGCTCGAAGACTTCTTAAGTATTAGAACCCAGTACGTTGTCCTCCATGGTGAGTGTTCATCGGAGGTGAGGGTATCATCTGGAGTGCCCCAGGGAAGTGTGGTAGGTCCGCTGTTGTTTTCTATCTACATAAATGATCTTTTGGATAGGGTGGATAGCAATGTGCGGCTGTTTGCTGATGTTGCTGTGGTATACGGGAAGGTGTCGTCGTTGAGTGGCTGTAGGAGGATACAAGATGACTTGGACAGGATTTGTGACTGGTGTAAATAATGGCAGCTAACTCTAAATATAGATAAATGTAAATTAATGGAGATGAATAGGAAAAAGAATCCCGTCATGTTTGAATACCCCATTAGTAGTGTCGCGCTTGACACAGTCACGTCGACTAAATATTTGGGTGTAACATTGCAGAGCGATATGAAGTGGGACAAGCATGTAATGGCAGTTGTGGGGAAGGCAGATAGTCGTCTTCGGTTCATTGGTAGAATTTTGGGAAGATGTGGTTCATCTGTAAAGGAGACCGCTTATAAAACACTAATACGACCTATTCTTGAGTACTGCTCGAGCGTTTGGGATCCATATCAGGTCGGATTGAGGGAGGACATAGAAGCAATTCAGAGGCGGGCTGCTAGATTTGTTACTGGTAGGTTTGATCATCACGCGTGTGTTACGGAAATGCTTCAGGAACTCGGGTGGGAGTCTCTAGAGGAAAGGAGGCGTTCTTTTCGTGAATCACTACTGAAGAAATTTAGAGAACCAACATTAGAGGCTAACTGCAGTACAATTTTACTGCCGCCAACTTACATTTCGCGGAAAGACCACAAAGATAAGATAAGAGAGATTAGGGCTCGTACAGAGGCATATAGGCAGTCATTTTTCCCTCGTTCTGTTTGGGAGTGAAACAGGGAGAGAAGATGCTAGTTGTGGTACGAGGTACCCTCAGCCACGCACCGTATGGTGGATTGCGGAGTATGTATGTAGATGTAGATGTAGATGTAATGCTACGGTAGACTGCTATAAAGGGTGAGTCAGATAAGCTGTTTACTTCAAATCCTTCCGGAAACGTTTAAGATACCGTTGATTTATTTTTGTCAGATGAATTGTATGGGAATCCTCATTAAGTGTCTTTTTTCTTACCTATATTAATTATAGAGATATCAGTATCAACTTAGCTTTTCGGAATCGAACGACAGTAATTGATGCTGCTAGTACAGTGCATTCGAACAGCGTAGGACATACAGAGAGGTTATAATTAAACTTCCGCTACCTGAGGGGGGGTCCCATGAAGAATTGGTGTTCATAAGACAATCAAACTTTGAGGAAACACTTGTAAGGACACGCGGAAAAGACATACCGATTAAAAATTTAAGGAACTACATTTTAATCTCCATTTGAGAGGGCAACATGTATTTTTACCATGTTCACGTTCCACCTTACAAACGCTGCTCCAATTATTTGTATTTACAACTGCCAGAAACCACAATAGAGACGGCACTACTGTTGCTCGAAACATCTAAGTTGGGATCTTGGCTACCTCCACCGCTATGCTCATTTTCAGCTTCCAATGTGTGTTTGTATCCCGTTGATAGAACGTGTTCTTCAGGTAACCCCACAGCCAGAAATCACACAGGTTCAATTCTGGTGATCTTGTTGGCTACACATTCTGGAACGATCGGCCAATGATTCGGTTTTCGCCAAACGTGTTACGAAGTAACCGAATGATCTCACGAGCAGTGCGTCGATACTCGTGAAGAGTAGCAGCATTATTGCAGTTGTCTTGATAAAACAGCTTTACGAAGAATGCCCTGCTCAGCTTGTCTAGACCCATTTTCACTGTTTGCAATTGTAACGCACACTGATGCTCGTCTGTCAACCTTCCGTCGCCTTATCAGTGCCGACTCCTTACGGCAAATCATGATACTAACACCACTGATAACGTAAATCCTGCAGCGCACAGTCTGAACATCATTCCGATGAAGTTGGGTACCTATATGGTAAATACACTACTAGCCATTACAATTGTTACACCAAGAAGAAACGCAGATGATAAACGGGTATTCATTGGACAAATATATTATACTAGAACTGATATGTTTTTACATTTTCACGCAATTTGTGTGCATAGATCCTGAGAAATCAGTACCCAGAACAACCACCTCTGGCCGTAATAACGGCCTTGATACGCCTGGTCGTTGAGTCAAACAGAGCTTGGATGGCGTGTACAGGTACAGTTGCCCATGCAGCTTCAACACGATACCACAGTTCATCAAGAGTAGTGACTGGCGTATTGTGACGAGCCAGTTGGTCGGCCACCATTGACCAGACGTTTTCAATTGGTGAGAGATATGGAGAATGTGCTGGCCAGGGCAGCAGTCGAACATTTTCTGTATCCAGAAAGGCCCGTACAGGACCTGCAACATGTGGTCGTGCATTATCCTGCTGAAATGTAGGGTTTTTCGGGGATCGAATGAAGGGTAGAGACACGATTCGTAACACACCTGAAATGTAACGTCCACTGTTCGAAGTGCCGTCAATGCGAACAAGAGGTGACCGAGACGTGTAACCAATGGCACCCCATACCCTCACGCCGGGTGGTACGCCAGTATGGCAATGACGAATACACGCTTCCAATGTGAGTTCACCGCGATGTCGCCAAACACGGATGCGACTATCATGATGCTGTAAACAGAACCAGGATTCATCCGAAAAAATGACGTTTTGCCATTCGTGCACCCAGGTTCGTCGTTGAGTACACCATCGCAGGCGCTCCTGTCTGTGATGCAGCGTCAAGGGTAACCGCAGCCATGGTCTCCGAGCTGATAGTCCTTGCTGCTGCAAACGTCGTCGAACTGTTCGTGCAAATGGTTGTTGTCTTACAAACGTCCCCATCTGTTGACTCAGGGATCGAGACGTGGCTGCACGATCCGTTACAGCCACGCGGATAAGATGCCTGTCATCTCGACTGCTAGTGATACGAGGCCGTTGGGATCCAGCACGGTGTTCCGTATTACCCTCCTGAACCCACCGATTCCATATTCTGCTAACAGTCATTGGATCTCGACCAACGCGAGCAGCAATGTCACAATACGATAAACCGCAATCGCGATAGGCTACAATCCGACCTTAATCAAAGTCGGAAACGAGATGGTACGCATTTCTCGTCCTTACACGACGCATCACAACAAGGTTTCACCAGGTAACGCCGGTCAACTGCTGTTTGTGTATGAGAAATCGGTTGGAAACTTTTCTCATGTCAGCACGTTGTAGGTGTCGCCACCGGCGCCAATCTTGTGTGAATGCTCTGTAAAGCTTATCATTTGCATATCACAGCATCTGCTTCCTGTCGGTTAAATTTCGAGTCTGTAGCACGTCATCTTCGTGGTGTAGCAATTTTAATGGCCAGTAGTGTAGTTTTCCGTCTACACTGGCTCAAGTAGCGGATGTTGCGTTGTCAGTAGCGAAGCAGTAACCTATCTCAGACTAGGACATAGACTAGTCACTGGATGTCACCTGACAACAAATCCATCAGGGACGTTTCAACCATCTTAAAGCTTTTAAAGCTGCAAAAATTGGCTCTAGCGGTGTGGATGTGAAGTGGAAATAGAAGGAACCACAGCTAAACAAAGACGAACAGGGATCGCCGAGCATTCCAAAGGGTACTTCTGAAATTCCCCACCAGATCAACGGAATGTATCACTTGTGAGTTCCAAAATGCTACGAGCTGTCCAGGTAATACAATGACTGTGTGTAGGGAGTTAAAAAGAATGGGCTACAATCGTCGAGCAGCTCCTCATAAACCACACACTTCGGTAGTCAGTGCAACCCTACGCTTGAGGTCGTGTAAAGAATGAACGGAAACGAACGAGGCAATGCGATGACAGAGTTAGGGTTTGGCGAATGTCTGGAGAACGTTACCTGCCCTCATGTCAGTGCCAACAGTGAAGTACAGAGGACGTTGTGTCACGGTATGGTTGTGTTTCATGCTTAGGGAGTGGTCCCCTAATTGAGCTTAAGAAAAGGCTAAAGGCAATGGTTTCTGGACAACAACATTCCTGAAATGAACTGACCTGAAATGGATCTGAAACCAGTGGAACTTCTTTCGCATGAATAAGAAACCTGACTTCTGTCAAACCTCAACGTCCAAAATCACTATTGTTTCTGTTTCCGGCTCTTGAGGAAGAATATTCTGCCGATTTTCCACAGAGTTTCAGATGCCTCACTGAATGTGTCTCCAGAAGAGTCCAAGCTGTCATAATGGCGAAATGTGGTCACATCCCGTATTAATTTCCCCTTGCAGCTTTCTTGATACTTTTGATCAGATAGTGCAGTTGTTGGCGTAACAGAGACATAGTTAACCGGTAATCAGTGGATGTGGAAGAACCAACGACGAAGGCAGATATCGTTCTTACAGCAGTACTGGCAGTATTGGTACACTCTAAAATACGAGGTAACCGTGATGTCGTACTGGCTCTTTTTTATTAATATTAAAACAGAAGTAAACAAAAAAGATTGTCGCAAGACAAGAGACAGAAACCAAATATACGCTGACGAGGTTGTGTATTCTAAGAAGTCAGTAAAGGTGTTGCAAACGGCAACCTTGTTGTCAGGGCCTGCTGAAACTGCAGAATACCCATTCAAAATCTGGAAAAAATTATTAATTTCAAAATGTCAGGGATACAAGAATTCGGTAGCGGCAGCCGCCAAGCCGAAGGGGCGCGCAGCAGAGCAGCAGCAGCACATACAGTATCTGATAAACTGTTAATTAATTTAGTCTTTGTTTCTTGTTCACGTGCTTCTGCGAAGAAGTGAAATGTACGTGTGTGTTTTACTGTGTAGACTGGTGGTTAGAAAATTAATCGTAGTATTTGTTATTGCGTAAGTCTTGTGAATATCGTTGTGTAAGGCGGCTTCCTAGTGTACATTTTCCCGTCACCAGAAACTCCGTCTCACCAAGAACTTTTAATTTTGTACTAATAGACAGCACACAGTTTAGATCACTGCATTCTAGTTTGAATATTTATCTCGTGCAGTAGCTTTTCTGCAAACAGGATTTCTAATAACAGGTATCTGTAAATACATCAACTTCAGTAGAGAAATTTATTTCTGTTCAATAGCTTGCGGTCTCAGAGTGCAGAGAGAAATCTGCACAGCAACTTTTAGTATTACTTTATTCTCCTTTTGTATATTTCCAAACTCAGTAGCGCCATTTGAGATCTTATATCTATTTTATACACAGTCAAATATGGCTAGGGACTTTGCTTGCTGTGATCGGATACAAGGAGAGATGGCTGCTGTCTGTAAAGAGCTAGAAGCTGCGTTGGCTACCGTCGACAAGCTTCTACCTAATGCTCAAAGTTGTGGTGGCGTCGGGGTGCCAGTGACGAGACCTGCGACACCTTTGGTGCCACTGAAATTTTCTGGTGAGCCGGCCGTCGCTGCGACTTCTGATACGCAACATCTGACCGGTCCGTTCTCAATCCAGAGTGGGTGGCAGACAGTGGTGG
Source organism: Schistocerca cancellata (assembly GCF_023864275.1). Taxonomy (NCBI): domain Eukaryota; kingdom Metazoa; phylum Arthropoda; class Insecta; order Orthoptera; family Acrididae; genus Schistocerca; species Schistocerca cancellata. Next base: position 325,928,108 of record NC_064629.1, read on the forward strand.
ATTCGCGTGTCACTGGAAGGAAGACGGCCGGCCGCGGTGGCCAAGCGGTTCTAGGCACTTCAGTCCGGAACCACGCGACTGCTACGGTCGCATGTTCGAATCCTGCCTCGGGTATGGATGTGTGTGATGTCCTTAGGTTAGTTAGGTTCAAGTAGTTCTAAGTTCTAGGGGACTGATGACTTCAGATGTTAAGTCCCATAGTGCTCAGAGACATTTGAACCATTTGGTGGAAGACGAAAGATGGAGCAGGTCGAGCGGCTGGCTCCCTACGTCTTAGCAACAGGTACGAGGTGCTACCCAGTGTTGATGATAACTCTGAGCCAGCACGTGATGCCTCCCCTGTTGGGCCAGCGGTCTTTTTTTCCTGCCCAGTCCGGACAGGTACAGAGGGTGGGTATGTTACTCTTTGAGAGCTCCAATGTTAGGCGAGTGATGGAGCCTCTCAGGGAGATAGCAGGAAAGGCGGGAAAGAATTCCCGTGTGCATTCGGTATGTTCCCCTGAGGTCTCGCCCGTGATCTGGAGGAGGCCCTGCCGGCGGCTATCGAGCGCACTGGGTGCAACCAGCTCCATGTAGTGGCACATGTCGGCACGAATGACGCCTGCCGCTTGGGTTCTGAGGCCATCCTCGGCTCCTTTCGGCGGCTGACTTATTTGGTGAAGGCAACAAGCAACGCACGCAGGCTAAGCTGTCTATTTGTAGCATCGTACCCAGAGTTGATCGCAGTCCTCTAGTTTGCAGCAGAGCGGAAGGTCTAAACCAGAGACTCAGACGATTCTGCGACGGTATCGGATGCGAATTTCTCGACCTCCGCTATCGGGTGCAGAATTGTAGGGTTCCCTTAATAGGTCAGGTGTGCCCTACACGCAGGAAGCGGCGACTATGGCAGCGGAGTACGTGTGGCAGGCACGTGGGACGTTTTTAGGTTAGAGAACCCCTCCCTTGGGATCAGAGACGATTTGCCTGTTAAATCAGTCACAGCGATTTCAAAGAATCTTGGTCTTTGAAGATTAGAGATTGAAAAAATTAATATGATTTTAGTAAACTGCAGGAGCATCCAAGGAAAGGTCCCAGAATTACTATCGCTTACTGAAGCACAGATAGTATTGGGAACAGAAAGCTGGTTGAAACCAGCCGCCAATGACGACAAAATCCTAAGTTCAGATTGGAATGTGTATTGTAAGGATAGATTACTCGCCAATAGGGGCGGCGTGTTTATTGCAGTAAAAAATTCGATAAAATCTAGCGAGGTTATCACGGATTCTATATGTGAATTTTAATCTGAGTGAAACTGAGTACCAAAGGACGGTCAAGAAAGGTGATCGGATGCTTTTGTATACCATCTGGGTCAGGATCTGTAGTTGCAGAGCACTTCATTCAGAACTTGTGGAATATCATTAGTAATTTTCCTGATCATGCCGTTGTAATAGGGGGTGACTTCAACTTGCCAGGTATAGATTGGGAATGCTACGCGATCTAAACTGGTGCCAGAGACAGGGAATCGTGTGGCATTGTTCTGGATGTTTTGTCCCAAAATTACCTTGAGCAGACAGCTACAGAACCAATTCACCAGATTCTTGTGTATTGTTCATCTATCTGGGATCCCTATCAGGTAGGACTGATAGAGGAGGTACAGAAGATCCAACGAAGAGCGGCGCGTTTCGTCACGGGATCGTTTAGGTGGCGAGAGAGCGTTACGGAGATGCTAAACAAACTCCACTGGCAAATGTTACAAGAGAGGCCCTGTGCATCACGGAGAGAAAATTACTATCGAAATTTCGTGACAGCACTTTTCAGGAGGAGTCGGAAAACATGTTACTTCCCCCCACGTACGTCTCTCGCATTGACCACGAGGAGAAAAATCGAGAAATTAGAGCCAATACAGAAGCTTACCGACAATCATTCTTCCCACGCACTATACGCGATTGGAACAAGGTTGGAGAGAATAGGTAGTGGTATCGAAAGTACCCTCCGTCACACACCATTAGGTGGCTTGCGGAGTATGATGTAGATGTAAATGTAGATGTAGACGCAGTATGGACTTTTTAAAGGAACGAGCATGTGAGAATGTAAATAGAGAACAGAGTGAATGTGGAGATATTCTTGATCCATTTGCAACTGCAGATAGTGAGCAGTAAGTGTAAGTAAAGGAAGTGAATGAATAATTGGAGAATGTGCGACACATAAAGGTGGTTAAGAAGGAAGATGAAAGGGGACTTTGACACGTGGGACAAACCTAAAATAGAGAAGGGATCGCCAGAATTGTGGAAGAGTGAAGACTCAGATATATCACGTCTGGTAGTGTTAGAAGATTAACAACCAAAAATGAACAACGTATTAAAGCCATTAATGAAGTAAATACTTGCTGTCCGTATTGGTATGGACTGCAATAAGTCAGAAATGAACTCAGAAAAGTCTAACAAAGTGTCTGCGAAATCAGTAACAAGGTCTAACAATGATTCTCTGACAAGAGATATCTGAATTTTCAATTCAAAACTGGATTCTCAGGAAAAGCCTTAAAGGATATAATAGAAGCAATAAAGAAGGGAATGAAAGACAGAATGAACATTTTGGGTAAGTGGAAAAAAGCTGTAAATCGTACCCAGACCAAGGGGCACAGTTTGTTGATGTATGGACTAACTGAGAGGATAGACCAACTAGGAGAAAAAAAATCTAAGTTTAAACCAAACAGGTTAAGAAGGAGCTTGAACTTTATCATGAGAAGAGTGAATCTGTACTCAAATGACAGCAAATACTAAGAAAGAAGGTCAGAAAGGTTTTGAAGAATCGGGGACAAGATAAACAAATCAATCTACTGTCTTGAATTCAGAGAAAGAAGAAAATCAATGGTTATAAAAAGGATAGAAGATAAAACTGACCAGTTGGAAGGGATTCTATGTAGAACGAATGTGCCAGTCAGTTCGGATGGTATGATGCAATAGTATGGTAGACATGGACCAAAAGTTGAATCCAAAGGGAAGTGTATACCCAGGCGTGTTTACAGACAAATGCAGTAGATAGATGCTCACAGATTGCTTGGAGAATCATAAGGTAAGAAGAGTAGAACAAAGGTTTGTAGGAGACGCAAGAAGATAGACTGTCAAAGTGTTAGAAAGATGTGAAACGGTTGAAGAATTCCTGATGCTTTGAGGAGTAAATATTGGTCGCAGGAAAAGGAAAGTGAACAGATAAGAGACAAGAAATACTAGAGAACTTATCAGAGAATACTGTAAGACAGTATGTAAACTCATGGAACATATAGATTAGCCAATAGAAGACTATATGACCTGCACAGAAAACTATAATGGGAACTTAGGAAACATGTGAGTGTAGCAGAATGTGATGTGAATCAGTTTTTGAGCAATATAAGTGAGGAAGATGGTCGGAGATTGGAAGAATTTGCGCCAAATAAGTCATCTTGCTCGTAATGGCGATCTCGATCGTCTTAACTCTCTGCAGTATGTTCAAGTCACGGTCGGAGTGAAGTATCAAAGCAGCACGTAATTTATTAAGCATGTGTGACCAGTTCTTCGTCAGGAATTTGTCTGGTTTGGCCTCAAAAGTAACACCGAGGGTTGTGTGAGAATCCTTGGCCTTGCACCAGGTAACATGGGGTATGTCTCCGATACCGCCACCGATTGCCAAAGCTGTGGTTTTAGTTCTATTGAGTATTGCTCCTGAAAGAAACGTGAATGTTTGTAAAAGAGTTTCCGCTGACAGAAGTTGTTGCGATGATGACACAGTTACGCATACATCGTCAGCATACGCAATGCATGGGATAGTGACAGACACGACGCTAAGTCCGATCCCGCTATGCGCCAAGTTGTTCAGTAGCGGCTCCACTGCAATGGCGTACAAAATCATTGACAGAGGACATCCTTGGCGGACGGATTGCTCAATGGAAACTTCTTTTGTAAAATGGCCATTAATGAGAATCCGTGAAGAGGCGTTTGTAGTAAGTTTGCGAATTAATTCTATGAGATGAAGTCCAAATCCTAGTTTCTTCATGCTTTTAAAGAGGAAGTCATGACGTACACGGTCATAAGCCTTCTCAAAATCTAGAAAGATCAGAGCGCCCTGTCCTTTGGTTTCAGCATACGAACAGATGATGTCCCTCAAATCGCAGGCTGCTGAGATTGCACTGCGGCCTTGCACTGCACTGTACTGGTAACTGCCCAAAACCTTGTACATAACGGTTTGCAGCCTTAGCTTAATCGATCTGGTGATGATTTTGAAATCGGCATTCAGGAGTGTGATGGGTCGCATGTTTTCGACCTTCCTGCTGTTCCCTTTTTTCGGTAAGGGCAGGATGATACCTTCCGTAAATGCCTTGGGTATAACTTCCAGGTGCCAAAGTTCATTCGCTATCTCGAGGAGTGTCGGACCGAGGAGGTTCCAGTAACGCTGGTAAAACTCAGCGCTGAGACCGTCGGGTCCTGGTGACTTCCCTTTCTTTGCACTGTGGACCGCCAGTCGGATTTCGTCCTCTGTGAAAAGAGATTCCAGATTTGCATTATCCTGTTGTGACAAGCGACAGCTCAAGGTCCTAAGAAAATCGTCGCACGAGTGTTCATCATCGGCTTGCTTCTTGTAAAGTTGACTATAATAGTCGTAGACGTGCGAGATGATGTCACGTTGCTTCGTGATGGCATTCTCAGCGTCATCAACGACGGCTTCAATCAACATGGCTTTACACCGTTTCGTCGTTCCCAGGATGTGGTACAGAGAGGCTCGTTCTTCGGCGGCAACGTCCTTGGGGTGGGCTCGCACGATGATACCTTGCATTCGTTGGCGTTGTATCGCCGTGATTTTCGCTTTATATCGTTTGATCTTTATCTTGATATCGCGAGAAGGATTGTTAGCGCGACTGTACAGTTCTCTCAAACAGCGATAATAAAACTCAATAGTCTGTTTCTGCCAAAAACTTTTTTGTCGGGCGTAACTCATGAGGGTGAGGCGTAATTTAGGCTTAGCACACTGCATCCACCACTGGAGAGCGCTATCGTAACGACGTCGTTGCCGCTGGAGCTTTTGCCACGTTTATGTTCACGTCCTCTTCAAGTTGGGCATCCTGCAGAAGGCTGACATTCAATTTCCAGTAGCCTTTCCCGCGGTATATTTGCTGGCGGTGTAGGTTAAGGTAACACTGATACGCACAATGGTCGGAGATGTTGACAGGAGCTATGTCACAGTTCACAGCGTGTCGCTGGAGGGCCTCGGACACATATATCCTATCCAGCCGACTGACAGAATGACTGGTTACGAAGGTGTACGCTACCCGTTCACCGTGCAGTTGTTGCCATGCATCGTGAAGACGCATGCCATGAATTAAATGTTCAAGTTCGATACATCTGTTCGTGTTAGGAGTTTGGTCTCTGTCGTTAAGCACACAATTGAAGTCACCACCGAGGATGAGATGTGCACGATAAGCGCTAAGAAGAATGGGAACCTCGTTTTTATAAAATGTTGAGCGATCTCTCTTATGAGTGCTACCTGAGGGAGCGTACACGTTAACAATCTGCACACCATTCACTTGAAGAGAATGCCACGACCACTAGGCAGCCGCTGCACATCCGTAAATGGTATACCGTCGCCCAGAAGTATGGCAGTGCCTACAGCATCCTGGAGATTGATGTTATCAATGAGAACGTAACCGGGCACTTCTAAGACTGTGACTACCTCCTGTAGGAGGGCAATGTCAACGCTGGTACCATACAAGAAATCAGTTAGCGAACGGAGTTTCACCGCACTTTGAATTCTATTGACGTTAAGTGTGGTAACGTTGTAGGTTTGGCTATCGCACATGATGGTTCAGAGGACAATGAGCTCTGTGTTGGATCGTCCTTATCGACGGCTTTGAATCAAACTCGTTGGGTACGTCTGGAGTACTCAGAGAGTGGAAATGTCGCAGCGCGATGGTCATGCGCGAGAGCAGCTACTGCTGCATCTCCTCGTCCTGCTGCCACCACGGCTCATTGCTGTCGGGGTGCTTCGCGGTGCGCGCGCCGCCCTGCCCGCCACCGCCGGCTGAGTCTGTCAACGTGGTCGCATCCGCCTGACCACCACGCGGGGCTGCGACTGACGTCAGCGAGTTCCTGCGGGAGCGCTGCTGCAGCTGCTCGCTACTCTGTTCGCTCTTCCTCTTAGCCGTTACGGTGCTCTGTTCCCTCTCAGCGCTCAGTAGTGCCTTAAGGTGTTTGGTTTGTTCACGAATGCGTTCTTGCCTCGCGGTGTTCTCGCAGCGCACGGAGCAAAAAGATTGAGGTTCAGTCTCGCTGCCACTTTCTGACATGTGTACGGGTCTCAAATCATCCGACTTTTCCTCTTTGCTACTATTCCCTTTGCTTCTCCTTCAGCGGCCTTTCTTCGTTTCTGCTGCAGACTCTACCAATATGGGCGGTTCAGGCAAACTGATCTGCACCCGCTCCTGTATCTCACACGGCTTAGTTTCAGAGGTGGCTGGCGCATCGTTGCTATCCAGCGATAACTGCCCCGGTGAGGATGACGGTGCCGGATCGACGTCCGTCCTACCGCAAATGTCTTGGGCACTGCATACCACCTGAACTGGTATCTCCGCCCCGCTAACACGTTCCGGCTGCCGAGGTGGTGGTACCGTCCCCGCGACTACCTCACTCAATAGCGGAACAAGCTTTTCACTACCGTCTGCAGGAGGTTCCCGTGGAAGTTGAAATGGACGTCGACGTGTACAGTTCATCCGCAGATGTTCTGTTGAATGGCAGATCGAACAGGTAGGGGGTTGTTCAATGTAAGTTACCTGTGCACGACAGCCGCCAATGGCAACATACGAAGGTATATGCTTTTTTAAGTCCACACGTACACTTCGCACCCCGCTGTTAACTTGGTAGCGATATGCACTCGACCATTTTTCATTGGTAACTGACAAAACAACGCCGTATAGTGACAGAGAACGTGCTATCAGGTCATTAGGGCACTCAGGTGGCACATTAAATACCCTGACGGTTCTCACTCCGTGTCCCGAAGGCACGATTTGGACATTGCTAATACTGCCATCATTATGACGAAATGGTCTCACACCAGAATGCTCCTCAACGAATTTCTCATAAGTGTCACTCGAAATAAATTTGATAAATAACGAGTACTGCACAAAGTCCAACTGGAACGTGTCGACTATATCTTCCGGCAATTTCAGATCCTCAAAAATCCACTCATGGATTTCGAAAGCCGTCGGTCGCAAGGCAGCACGATCGAAAACACACTGAACGCTGTTCGCTCTGTTAATTGTCAACATCTTACTTACAACAGTGGTACAGAAACAAACGTTAACAGCGCTCGCACACGCTGCTCAGCTCTCCACCGCAGCACTGCTCGCGACGTAAACACTGGCCCGCGCTACCGCCCGTCACCGCGCGATGTGCACTGGCCGAGTGCCTGTTCCATCTGAACCTCACAGCTTTACTTCTGGCAGTATCTCGTCTCCTACCTTCCAAACTTTACAGAAGCTCTCCTGCGAACCTTGCAGAACTAGCACTCCTGAAAGAAAGAATATAGCGGAGACATGGCTTAGCCACAGCCTGGGAGATGTTTCCAGAATGAGTCGTGCTTCGGTAGCTCAGATGGTAGAGCACTTGCCCGCGAAAGGCAAAGGTCCCGTGTTCGAGTCTCGGTGGGGTACACAGTTTTAATCTGCCAGGAAGTTTCATATCAGCGCACACTCCGCTGCAGAGTGAACATCTCATTCTGGAAACATCCCCCAGGCTGTGGCTAAGCCATGTCTCCGCTATATCCTTTCTTTCAGGAGTGCTAGTTCTGCAAGGTTCGCAGGAGAGCTTTTGTAAAGTTTGGAAGGTAGGAGACGAGATACTGCCAGAAGTAAAGCTGTGAGTACCGGGCGTGAGTCATGCTTCGGTAGCTCAGATGGTAGAGCACTTGCCCGCGAAAGGCAAAGGTCCCGAGTTCGCGTCTCGGTCGGGCACACAGTTTTAATCTGCCAGGAAGTTTCATATCAGCGCACACTCCGCTGCAGAGTGAACATCTCATTCTGGAAACATCCCCCAGGCTGTGGCTAAGCCATGTCTCCGCTATATCCTTTCTTTCAGGAGTGCTAGTTCTGCAAGGTTCGCAGGAGAGCTTCTGTAAAGTTTGGAAGGTAGGAGACGAGATACTGCCAGAAGTAAAGCTGTGAGTACCGGGCGTGAGTCGTGCTTCGGTAGCTCAGATGGTAGAGCACTTGCCCGCGAAAGGCAAAGGTCCCGAGTTTGAGTCTCGGTCGGGCACACAGTTTTAATCTGCCAGGAAGTTTCATATCAGCGCACACTCCGCTGTAGAGTGAAAATCTCATTCATAAAATTGTATTCTCTAAAGAAAGTAAAAGGTACAATAATTATCAGACAGATGGAGCAGAAATACTTTCCAAAAACTGGGAATTCAAATGAATGATGATAGCCAATGGATCTCAATTTACATCAACGTTATGGAAGGAAGGCATGACATGCAGTGATCTAGACATTGCATGTGTTTCATTTTTCTATCCAGCGAGTAATCTTGATGTGTGAGGGAGGTAGGTAGACTGTACCTGGGAGAACTTCGTGTTGCACATAGAAGTGGTGCATGACAGTACAAATTTTATACCTAGGTTAACAGTGATGGGACAAAAGGGTCCAGACCTAATACAAGAAAAATTAGATTATGTACAATATGAACCAATGAGCTGGGAAGACAGAAAGAAGAGAGTGGTAACTAATACAGCGGAAAAAATGAAATGACAGTATGGCATTGATGACCAGGAGTCGCCACCTGGGGAAGTTCGACCGCAGAGCTGCAAGTCTATTCAGTTGACGCTACATTTGGCGATTTTCGAGTCGATAATGATCAAATGATAATAAGGACAACACAACAGCTAGCCCTCGAGCAGAGAAAATCTCCGACACACTCGGGAATGGAACCGAGGCCCGCTGCGTGGCAGTCAGACGCAATGACCACTCAGGTTATTGGGCGGATTAACATGGTGGAAACGGTGTAAAAGAGACAGTATAGATTCAATCAAAGAAGACGTCAGACTCAAGACTGGAGGTTTTGTTCTGATCAGAACACATAAAAAGTCTAAGGAAATTGATGCGAAGGCGTTAAAATTCTTTGACATTTACCAAGGACAGAATGAAATAGATGGTATTCCCCATCTTAAGGCGTATCATCTGGCTCATCCAAAATAAAGGAAAAGTTTTGGAATAAGGAACATCGTACAACTGAAAAATAACATCGTACAACTAAAAAAGTACGCTCCTAGAAGGGAAAATGGGAAGGGAAGTGTGGGTGTTCTACTGGCTATGAGGCAACGTTGAGTATTGGACTGTGGAAAGGCTAAGGAAGCCAAATCTCTATGAAGGAGAAAGGGTAATTAGCAAAGGCTATTTGTGTGAATTAAATATCAAGATACCGGTGGCAGGCAGCTTCCCAGAAGGGCTCAGAATCAGATGATGGAGGGAAGTGAGTTCTCGAGAATGTGAGGTGAAGGATCATTGTATATCTTTACAAAAACTGGTCTTACGTTAGACGTGAATTACTACAAGAGTTAGTTTAACATTTGAAGCAGAGCTCAGTAGAACTGTTACATAAATGTGTGTAGGGAATAATTAGATCTAGTTACTGAAGTTTAGTAATTGGAAATATGTGTAGAAGTGCACAGGAGATTAGTACTTAGGTAAAAGGACTACTCTGGGTAGGTGCATTGAATAATGTTTAAAGAGATAGGAGGAACCGTACTGTGACTGTGATAGAATTACAGACAGCTTTAACAGTTAATGACATTGTAAGTGCATCAAGATACAAGGCGTATTATTAGAATCACTTTTTAGATACTAAATAACAATATTATGGTAATCTTTAATTTATGAGCAAAGGTATAATTATTCAAAGGGTAAAAATAATTGGCGGTAAATTGAAAATAACAAATGGCAAAAACACTTAAAAACAAAGAATTTTAGCGCTTTTTACTAAACTGAGAATATTATCAATATAAATGTTGAAAACAATATATAATGAACATTTTTGTAGAATTTCGAAGTAGTGCAATGTTGTGTCTGAAACTTCTAAAATTACAAGACTAGGTTCATTTCTCTTTTAAGGAGATAAGAGCCATGAGGATATATAAGCACTGCAACAATTTACTAAAAATAATGCGAGTAGAATTAAGTACAGAAGCAGAGTATTTCTTTACTATATGAATATCGGTTACAATATGTTATTGTTGATACGGAAAGGTGCTAGAAGTCAAATCAAGAAACATTGCAGGTGTCGAAGTAAATCTCTGGAAAGAAAAGACATGTTTCTATGGAAAGTGAATTATAATCCAATGCAAGAGAAATCTCGTCCAATTTTGTGTCACCAGTCACCCGAGACTTTAACGACATTTTCATTCCCATATATGGTCATGGAAATGCCTACTACAGGCTAGAGAATGTGGAGTAGCTTGATTTGCTGATGCGTCCCCCATCAGAACACTAGTTTCAAATATAATGTGATCATAAAATAATTTTATTCTATATGTCTTAAATGTAAATGAAAACGAAGTAGTATTATTTTCTACAAGCACTTCACGTGGTTATATGAGGACTGTAAGATCATTTTCGTAAAGTTAATATCATTCTAAAACTTAATAACGAAGGTGTAGCTTCGGAAGAGACACGTAACAGTATAAAATGCAGCACTGGTTTTCGACCAGAATTGTGTCCTTACGCTGTAACAAGTTTCATCAATGTCGATGAAATCCGTGGGAGTAGACAAGTAATCTATTACAGGCGTGTCACTGCGTTCTACGGGAGAATGTTTTGTACCAGGTCTCTCACACACACAAAAAGACTGGTGCAGTAAATTTTGTACATATCAAATTAGTGAGGAGCTACTCACGTTACTTTCGTTTCGTCCAGCGTCAAAAACATCGCTTTCCGCGAGACAGTGCACACGCTCCACCGTTTTTGTAAACCGAACGAAAATAATTTGTCTTTGCTGTTCTGTTCAGGGATGTGTCAAAAGAAAAGTGTTTGTCACTCTCACCGGTTAACTTGTAATACTCGTAATACACTCCTGGAAATTGAAATAAGAACACCGTGAATTCATTGTCCCAGGAAGGGGAAACTTTATTGACACATTCCTGGGGTCAGATACATCACATGATCACACTGACAGAACCACAGGCACATAGACATAGGCAACAGAGCATGCACAATGTCGGCACTAGTACAGTGTATATCCACCTTTCGCAGCAATGCAGGCTGCTATTCTCCCATGGAGACGATCGTAGAGATGCTGGATGTAGTCCTGTGGAACGGCTTGCCATGCCATTTCCACCTGGCGCCTCAGTTGGACCAGCGTTCGTGCTGGACGTGCAGACCGCGTGAGACGATGCTTCATCCAGTCCCAAACATGCTCAATGGGGGACAGATCCGAAGATCTTGCTGGCCAGGATAGTTGACTTACACCTTCTAGAGCACGTTGGGTGGCACGGGATACATGCGGACGTGCATTGTCCTGTTGGAACAGCAAGTTCCCTTGCCGGTCTAGGAATGGTAGAACGATGGGTTCGATGACGGTTTGGATGTACCGTGCACTATTCAGTGTCCCCTCGACGATCACCAGTGGTGTACGGCCAGTGTAGGAGATCGCTCCCCACACCATGATGCCGGGTGTTGGCCCTGTGTGCCTCGGTCGTATGCAGTCCTGATTGTGGCGCTCACCTGCACGGCGCCAAACACGCATACGACCATCATTGGCACCAAGGCAGAAGCGACTCTCATCGCTGAAGACGACACGTCTCCATTCGTCCCTCCATTCACGCCTGTCGCGACACCACTGGAGACGGGCTGCACGATGTTGGGGCGTGAGAGGAAGACGGCCTAACGGTGTGCGGGACCGTAGCCCAGCTTCATGGAGACGGTTGCGAATGGTCCTCGCCGATACCCCAGGAGCACCAGTGTCCCTAATTTGCTGGGAAGTGGCGATGCGGTCCCCTACGGCACTGCGTAGGATCCTACGGTCTTGGCGTGCATCCGTGCGTCGCTGCGGTCCGGTCCCAGGTCGACGGGCACGTGCACGTTCCGCCGACCACTGGCGACAACATCGATGTACTGTGGAGACCTCACGCCCCACGTGTTGAGCAATTCGGCGGTACGTCCACCCGGCCTCCCGCATGCCCACTATACGCCCTCGCTCAAAGTCCGTCAACTGCACATACGGTTCACGTCCACGCTGTCACGGCATGCTACCAGTGTTAAAGACTGCGATGGAGCTCCGTATGCCACGGCAAACTGGCTGACACTGACGGCGGCGGTGCACAAATGCTGCGCAGCTAGCGCCATTCAACGGCCAACACCGCGGTTCCTGGTGTGTCCGCTGTGCCGTGCGTGTGATCATTGCTTGTACAGCCCTCTCGCAGTGTCCGGAGCAAGTATGGTGGGCCTGACACACCGGTGTCAATGTGTTCTTTTTTCCATTTCCAGGAGTGTAATTCTCTCTTCACAGTCTGCATCTTTGTTCTATTCTGGACATAACTGACCATGTACTCGTTAATAGTCTTTAACGATGAAAGAATTGGAGATCCCAAATGCCGCACGGGTTGCGCAGTGGCGGGCTCTATGACACACTAATGAAGGAGTTTTATTTGGACCCCTACAGCGAATAAACCTCTGTAAGGCTGCATTCGAATCGCAGAAAGTGCCACCGGCCCATCTGGCAGTGCGATTTCGCTTAGGATTTAATGACTATTCACAAAGAAGTGAGTGTTTGGTACTAAGCACCAACGTAGTGAAAACGAGGAAATAAACTTCTCGGCTATGGTCAAAGGAACTCAAGTTGGTAATGGTGACCTTGCAGTATACCAGCGATCCTCCTGACCGATAGACCAACAAGGAGGCCCTGTACTGTTCAAGACATACACAAACCACTTAGTAAGTAAGGTTTGTGGCTCTTCTGCTGCTTACAGACGGCGCATTTTATTTGAGGAGGTATAGGAACCTTGCTAAGCTGTAGTAGTAAACAAATAGACAATACTGAAAGCAGAGTTATTCAATTTGTCACTGGTTTGTTTAATAGACGTGAGAACCGCGAGGAAATATCAAATAAGCTGAACCAGGAGACTCTCGAGGTTTCGAAACTCCATTCCAGTGCGAATCAAGGAACATGTAACTTCCTGACACTTACGTATCCTAAAATGAACACGAATGATAAATTAAAGATATACAGGGTCATACAGTGACGTGTACCATCAGTAACTGGATAGGAAGTAGGAAAATGCTCTCCGTCACACGATTAAAATTTCAAATGTATGAGATAAAAAGCAGGCGGCAACGGCTGATGATTTGGAACGAGAAAAATTTTTCTAATCTCACCGAAAACTGGATGTGGGGATGAGATTGGTCAGAGAGATTGAAAGAGATAAAAATCATCATCATCGGGCCACTCCAGTTTTCCAGGTGCTGATCACGAACCTTTTCCAACTTTTTCTATCCTCGTACAGCACTTCCTCGTGTATCCTGCCACAAAGGAGACCACTTTTGGCTGCATTCTTCTTAAATACGTCGATCCACCTTCTCCTTCGTCGTCCAACACGTCTTTCCCCATTTATAGTCATTTCAATGTATTTCTTACCTATCTTAGTTTCTTCCACCGGTTTCACGGGTCCATACTACCCTAACCTAGATTGGCGGAGTTTGCCAGTACACTGTGTTTTACATCTGTATCCATTCAGTTCTTTTCATTCCTTATCTTATCCTTTTTTGTTCGCTTCAGCATAGATCTAACAAACTTCAACTCAGGAGCTTAGATCTCTCTGTCAGAGCACGGGTCTCCAGTGAACAGATCAAAATGGGTATATAGTAGGTACTAAAGATTGTTAGGTTTGCTTTGTGTGGTATATACTTGTTCCAAAGGAGGAACCTTACTTGATTATAATACTGGGTAGCTGTATATGTATGGTTTAGAACTTCATTTTGCAATCTATCCAGCTGCTCAAATGTGGGAAACGTTGCTCATTCACAAGGGGTGGCCCATTCACCTGCTACTCGGGCTTTGTTCCTTGTCTGCTTACCTCCATTGTTACAATCTTTGATTGATTGAGTTTGAGAACAAATCTCAAAGTGATTGCTCCATAATCCTGTTTTTCCTGGACTTCATTTGCTTCTCTTCGTGTTACATCATCAGCAACACCATTACTTTAAACTGAGATCCATACGTCTCCTTTATCATTGTCATGATGCCCTTCACAGAAATGGAGAGCAGTAGAAACAAGGCACTACCCTACCGGACTCCACATTTAGTCTCAAACTCTGCATTCCCTATTCGAACACTGTGTACTCTACAGCATCTACACTCTCTTCCCTTGGATACATGTCTTCTCTCTAGACACTACCAGAGTTATGACTTCGTGCACTGTCATAGGCTTTTTCCATGTCTGGAAAGACTAGTGCGATGCTCTTATTCTTTCCCAGATTCCTTCGAATAGCGTTCTTGTTGCAAACATCGGATCAATTGTACCCCCGTTTCTCCTAAACCCAAACTGTCCTAACAAGTCTGTTTGTGTGACCATCCTCCGCAGCAAGCATATAAATACTTGTTTTGTAAATAAAAAAAATGATTCAAATGGCTCTGAGCACTATGGGACTCAACATCTTAGGTCATAAGTCCCCTAGAACTTAGAACTACTTAAAACTAACTAACCTAAGGACATCACACACACCCATACCCGAGGCAGGATTCGAACCTGCGACCGTAGCAGTCCCGCGGTTCCGGACTGCAGTGTAAATAAAACTGCCTTTTCCTGCTGCTAGTTACTTTATTTATCCCGTACGCGTTTCGCCTTCTCCTGTTCTAAGGCATCATCAGTGGGATCTAAACGATACAGTTTTGTTAGTTATAGATCATCAAACAGTTCACTTCTCGATTTTTTGTAAAAAAAAGTAATTAATTACGATATGCTGATCTGCGTTTCCTCACATCTGGTCTGGAGGTCACGCTACCACTTTTATCACTGTCATATAATCACATCTTTGTGTTCTCGCCTTCCACATACTGTTCACCAAGTGTCTCACTCTTTTTTGTGATGGACTATTGTTCTTTTGTCACTCGATACAATTATTTCGTCGTACACTGCTTTTCACAGCTTAAATATTGCGACTCCATTACGTGTTTCATCTTCTTTGGTATGTTTACCTATTTGTTGCCAACCTAACAAAACAAGTATCCATACTGTCCTATTTCCAGGAGAGATTCATATATCCATTGAAGCTTCTTTTCTGTCATTTTCTCGCCGGCGGAGTGACCGAGCGGTTCTAGGCGCTACAGTCCGGAACCGCGCGATCGCTACGTCGCAGGTTCGAATCCTGCCTCGGGCATGGATGTGTGTGATGTCCTTAGGTTAGTTAGGTTTAAGTATTTCTAAGTTCTAGGGGACTGATGACCTCAGAAGTTAAGTCCCATAGTGCTCACAGCCATTTGAACCATTTTTTTGTTATTTTCTCCAAAATTTTTAATGCGTACAGAAGCAATCTTATATCTCTACAATTTTGAAGTAGTTCTCTATTACCTTTTGTTGAATAATTACACTTTTGGGCCAGTCGCTAGGGATCTTGTTCTCTCTCCACACTGCATTTAACACAGTGCATAGCCAATGGATTCCATATGTCCCTGCCACCTTGATCATATCTGGATTTAACTCATCAGCTCCACTATATTTTCCTTCGCTCATGCTTTTCACAGCTTCCTCTACTTCCAGTCAGCTTAGTGGTGGTTTTTCTATGCCACTTCTGTTATTCACATAATACTCAGTCTGCATTTCACTTTCATTCATGTAGTTGTCCATGTCTCAATTCAAGAGTTTGTTGACGTAATCCCACATTGATGACTTAATATCTATTTTTTGAAGTAATAAAGAACAGGAGGAAAGCCCAAGACACCATAAAAGTAATTGAAGGTAAAGATGGTAGGCTAGTCAGGAACATAACAGACATTCTGTGGACATCCACAGACAGAATTGATACTGAAAACTAGCCAATCTTTCTGGAAACTGCCATTTCAAACGCCCTCTAGGCTAGGATTTCGGCATGTGCAAGACTATGGCTGTTACAGTTTCACATTTTACAGTACCACACAAGGGAATACGGAATTAACGAGGAGTATGTAGATATAGAAACTGAAGTTTGTGAGCTTTCATGTGGTTACATAAAAATGTCTGCCTCAAGCAAACGTTGTCAACTAAACCACAGCAGTTGGAGAGTGTCTCCGCAATGCTCTAGCTCTTACTGCATTAAACCGTGACCAAACGGGTAGCCCTTCTTTGAAACTTATCCATCTCTACAATTAATCCAGTTTCGGAAGGGTCCTAAACTGAAGGCAAATGTCCATCAGTCAGGCAAACGAGTCTTTATTAAGCTATCTTCTTCGGTTATCGATTTCATTTCCTCAGGATTCTCCAGTTAATCGGGGATCTGATTCAGCTACAATCAGTTTTTGTGGTTGTTCCATTGTATGTCATTCTGTTCGCATGCTGCTTCATATTTTACCGCTATAACGCTCCCTGAGGTTGGATGTCAATCGTGTAACCGAACAATAGTGCGCCTTTCGGTACATTTGCACGCAGCAATTTTACTTTTGTGACGTTGAGGCTCAACTGGCAGCTACAATTTCATGAACTAACCCTTTGCGGTTCTGCCTTCGTTGTACCACAACACTTCCGGTATATGTTCCAGGGATGTCGCATTTTGGTTGTTATGTCAATTGAAAGACAGGATGCTATGCTACTTGAAACAAAAAAATATTGGATACTTGCCTCCGAATCATAGGTTTACGGGTGGAAAAACAAGCGGAATCTAGTAATTTGTTGACAGAACAAATCCTAACAATATAGGCATCACAGAAGAATAAGACTAGAAATACTAAGATATTCCTAAGCTAGAAGCAACGCAGCAAAACAATTGCTTACCTATTCTGTGAAGCACATGGAAAACAATTAGGAAGTAGTGTAACAGGACCTTTATCCGGTAATGAATATGAAGGTTGGAAAATCACGAAAGATCTTATATAAAAGGAAAGAAGTTCAGAAATACGTTAAGCATAATGACTCACAAATAAAGTCACAATACGTGTACTACCAATGGTGAGACATGGAGTCACCTGTACTTCAGGTTTTTGATGATATTCGGATCTTTGGCTCTTGACACAAATGTATAGTCCACCAACGAATACAGGTGATGATGTGAATATCACAAGTAACCCACGAGTGCATTGCGGTGTTGTCTAAGATATCAGTGTACCAAATTTACACAGTTATGCCAGAAATTTTCATTTATATAATTACATTGTTATCCTTTTTTGAATGTATTACTGTGTCTGAGGAAAACTGAAATAATTTTTTTCTGTTGTGGGTGCTTTTAAAATGTTCCTGTACTCTTTAAACAGAAATTTAAAACTTTGTAAATACTCATCTTGTCATAAAACGTACGGACGATTATTATGTGATGAATAGATATAATATTTAAAAGGTTCACTTCGAAGACGACGTTAGTAATTTTGTTTGGATGAAAAAAAAAAACATATTTTGATTTTACCTGTATTTGGTAGAAGCCCTGAAGCAAGTAATCAAAACGATAAAGTCTGTGACAAGCGCAGTCGTTGTGTGCTTCACGCTGCTATCTGTAGCTACCAATATTACGTCACCAGGGTATCGAAACTGCAGATTTAGTTAGGGGTGAGACACATACGGTTTGAAGAGGAGAGATGGCAGCACTTACCTGTTCACAAAATAGATCGTAACATCAGCAAATGTGGCGACCAAGCGTTACTGTATATGATTTTTTTTCTTTCTTGCCTGTTACTTACACGGAAACTAAGCTACTAATAAATGGGATTTGGTTGATAGCTCCGACCGTCCACTACGAAGTAGTAACGTCTATGTTGAACCATTCCCCACCAGTTTCATAGATATTACGCAGCTGAACAAATCGGAGCAGCCTGTACGCTACGGAAGGATGTAGACTCAATGTTGAGCAATCCCTTTACCCATGAAACCTATTTCCTTCTCACTGAACTTCTAACTGGTGTTAGGTAATGTTTCTACAAATTTTGTGTTACTGGTACCTGCGTTAATAGCTAGACGACGGTGATTTTATTCTCAGATATCAGCACAGATAAAAAATTGTCTTCCAGCATTGAGTCTTACTGTTCTGAGACACCTCTGAATTGCATGTGCCGTATGAGTAAGATATCTCGGGGTGTCTGTTAACTAGAGGCCCTCGACACGAGTGATTTGCGAGCTTGGTCGTAATGCGCCCAGTAATGGGTTTACATGGAATGGAGATCGAAAGTCTCACGCCTTTGCAGTTTAATAAATTCTCTACGACGTTTCAAAAGCTCCGCGAAACGAGAGCTGCATGTTTCAGACATTTTTGATGCAACCGAATGCGGAAGATGCAAATGAAGATACCTCGACTCCCTGAGACATGCGCGAAAAATTCTACGACATCTATTCCTGTGGTATGAGAAAACTTGCATAATCGTAAATACGTCCCACGAGCGAATCACCAACTTCGCGAGCGTTAAAATGAACAGCAAAACCGCACGAGCAGCTATCGAAAACAAGACGCTTAGGTAGGTAGCCGCTTTCACCTCTTAACGGATAGCGCAGGAACAGGTTTGGCTTGCAGCATATGTGTTATGCATTACTGGATCTGGCTTCCCTCCGCCAACGACGCTAATCACTCTGCTTGCAACACCAGCACGCCTTCTTCCTATCTTCGCTCGTGACTGGCTTATGAAATCCACAGAAAAGATTCAGTTTATCAGATTTGACGCAAATCAGTTGAAAGGTACCGCAGCATTAAGGACTGAGAACCCATTCACCTCATTGTCTACAGTTCATACAGCGACAGTTTTTCTCTCGAAACTTATCAACCAACCAACGAACCACATAACAGCTAATCTGACAAGTGCGAAAAGCAGTTATCTTTGCTTTCCTTTTGTCCCCACAGAAAATTCTTTCTAGACTCGCTTCCGGTCAATGAGGGTTGAATGCAAATACGACTGTGCTGAGTTTTAATTCTCACCAGCTGATTGAAGTCATTATGTACGGATTTCAAATCATTTCTCTCGCTGTTTTGTACGGAAGTAAGTCTGTGCTGATTTCTAATAGTTCAAAAATGGTTCAAATGGCTCTGAGCACTATGGGACTTAACATCTATGGTCATCAGTCCCCTAGAACTTAAAACTACTTAAACCTAACTAACCTAAGGACATCACACAACACCCAGTCATCACGAGGCAGAGAAAATCCCTGACCCCGCCGGGAATCGAACCCGGGAACCAGGGCGCGGGAAGCGAGAACGCTACCGCACGACCACGAGCTGGGACTTCTAATAGTTAAGCATTGATTTTTACACTAATATTTTCACGTCCACACAGTGATCACATAAGACATTTTCTGTAATCTCTCCCGCATATTAAAATTTTAGTTTTTCGTACTTTAGTACTTACTTTTTAGGATTACCTGCTTGTATGCCTTTGATTATTGCCATTAAACCTTCTTTCTAAAAGAATTTCTTAATAGACATCAAACAATGGAATATCCAGGATGGAATAATGACAGTACATGGTGTCATTTCCATGACAACACTAATAGGATTTTCCTGTCGCTTCATATACTGGTACCGTAGTATATGTGTCTCTAAAGTCACTATCAATTCCCATGAAAACGAGATTTATTTTTCCTTTTCTCTGCAGATACTGGTACCTTCGTGCAAGATGTTTTGAACAGAAGAACGGGTTGCCATTGTTCGTGCACGGAGACGCGGATTGTCATATGACGACGTCAGAGTGGAATTTACCGGTAAATTCCACAGACCAGCCCCATCAAGGGCACACATTCGTCTGCTTGTGAACAAATTGAAGCTTACCGCCATTTTGTGTGATGAGGCACGTCATGGACGACAGCGCGTGTCGGCAGAAACAATGCAGCAGGTTCAAATTTCCAGTGATAGGAGTCCGAAGATATCAACCCGATGCCTCTGTAGGAAGCTGAATATCCTTCGCAACACAGTGAGGAAAATCCTATGTTCCACTCTATGAGAACGTCCTTATCACATTCTGATTCTGCACCATCTTGAGGACGTGGATTTCGCCTGTCGTCGGGCAATGTGTTATGACGTCCTGGAATCTTTAGAGAACGAGAATTTAATGGACAACATTTTATTCTCCGATGAAGCCACATTCCACGTTTGTGGGAAAGTGCACAGACACAACAGCCGCATAGGGGCTTATGAAGAGCCACAGGAGGTATCGGAGTGGGAACGTGATACACCGAAGGCCAATATATGGTTGAATGTGACAAAAGCAAAACTGTATGGTCCATTTTTCTTTGCCGAAAGGCTGCCTGTTGGTACAGGTAACAGTTACTTTAACATCTTAGAACCGCTACTTTAGGATTATGTCATATGGGATACAGCTGTCTTTCAGAAAGATGGTGCAGCTCTACATTTTGCACACACCGTCCGTGATTACCTGAACAGAACCTTTCCAGGGAGGTGTATAGGCAGAGGATCACATCGGCTGTGGGCTTCCTGCTCACCAGACCTTACTCCTTTAGACTATTTAGCATAGTGGTACATCAAGTCTAAAGTGTACACCGGCAAAGTGAATGATCTGCCTGATCTACGGAATCGTATCAGGGAAGCAGCAGGCCACATTGCGGTTGAAGTGTTAAGGTCCATATTTCGTTCCACTAGTGAAAGATGGAGTATGTGTTTTGATGTTGACGGTAGTCGTGTAGAAGGGAAGTAGAATATGTGTAAAACTTCACAATAAAATTGACTTTTCAATCACTGTCTTTCTTCTGAAATGGATAGTGACTTAAGAGACAACCTGTATTATGAACAGGATAGTTGCTACTCACCACACAGAGGAGATGCTTAGCCGCAGATAGGCACAACAAAAAGAGTGTCAGCAAGTAAGCTTTCGGCCGAAAACGCCTTCATCAGAAGTAGACAACATACACAAACACACTCACGCAAACGCAACTCACACACACATGAACACATTCTCTGGCCTCAGCATCCAGAGACGGTACGGTGTTCATGTATGTGTGAGTTGTGTTTGAATGAGTGCGTGTGTGTGTCTGTGTGTTTATGTTTCTACTTCTGATGAAGGCCTTTTCGGCCGGAAGTTTAGTAGCTAGCACCCTTTTTGTTGAGCGTATCTGCGATTCAGCATCTCCGCTAAATGGTGAGCAGCAACTATCTGGCCGGCCGGTGTGGCCGTGCGGTTAAAGGTGCTTCAGTCTGGAACCGCGTGACCGCTCCGGTCGCAGGTTCGAATCCTGCCTCGGGCGTGGATGTGTGTGATGTCCTTAGGTTAGTTAGGTTTAAGTAGTTCTAACTTCTAGGGGACTGATGACCACAGATGTTAAGTCCCATAGTGCTCAGAGCCATTTGAACCATTTTTTGAGCAACTATCTTTTTCGTAATATTGTCTTAATAGACATTCATTCGTTACTTACTTTTCCACTTCTTCCGATATTTATCCAGTTTGGAAGTATGGGGTAGGCGAAATAAAACAGACTCGGAAAATATTTCATGCATCTTACAATAAGCAACCAGACTTACATCATCTGCCGCAGGCAAGCATCATGTAAGTAGGGTTGTTTATCGTAAGATGCTTGAAATACTTTCCGGGGCAGTTTCGTCCGCCCACGCTGTAGTATGACGATCTTTTCGAGAAGAATTTAAGAGCAGAATCACAAAATCTGTTGTTGAATTTTTCCGTTTTATGCTCTTGAAGGCAGTAACTAGAAAAGTAATAAACAGAAGAACAAAAATGTGTTGGAGTACTTTTGGTAAACAAAGCTGGATTCAAAAGTGAGCTTCCTATGTGTGTTAGCGTATGTTACCAGTGTTTGCTTATGGCAGTAAGACATTGATTTTTCATGTGAAAATCGCAAAATAATACTAAGAAATGGAGAACACGTAGAGGTGAAACGATCGTCTATAACTGGACAGGTCTGGTGGATGCGTTTATCCCACATTGTAAAGTGCTTTGCAACTCGCCTTGAGAATGGCTGAAAGGTTCTCAGCCAAAATATCGGTGCAAGAGGTAACAAAATCCCACATTCGCTCCTGAAAAATGATCAGATAAACCTGGAGGAGCTTTCATCCAGCAGTCGCTATTCAGTGGCTGATGACAATGATGAAGAACCGTGAGCTATAATAGTATGTTCTAAGCTTCCGTAGTATCTATTTTTGAGGCTTCCTTATCATGCAAGTTTCTCTTCGATGCGCCTTATGCGCTCAGTACCTACAATTTCAAACTTTTTTTTTTAATTTCTAAAACTTCCTGACAGTCTAAAACTGTCTGCTGGAGAGGGAGATGAACCCAAACCTTGCCTTTTTATTGTCTGCTCGAGATTTGGGTAGAGAGAACTCTATGTGTTCGAGAAGTATTAAAACACGCCATAAACTGCAAATAATGAAAACGAGTACGAAAGAGAATGACTGTACATACATCAAAGGCAACTCGTGTTGTGTAATATACCGGTGCTGACGCATTCACGCTGGTGCTCTCTCTCGTAGAACTCTGCAGTACTTACCTTGAAATAGGACGAACTGTAATTTCCGACGATCTCTCTCCGTTTTTCGCCAGACGTTTCAAGAAAACAATGCTCCAAACTAAAACGAGAACGCTTCAGAATCAACCTATCACTCAGTTGCCACAGTTTTTGCACGTCATTCTTAGACCGCAAATGTTTGTAATTCTCAGTTTGCAATTACTGTAAACGACATAATCACCAATAGACTCTCGCTGACTGTCCGAAACGGACTAAATCCCAAGAGTAACCATTACTTCTGTAGTCCACATAAATCATCTTTCCACAAATATTGTTGCACTTATGATGAGATTAGCACTTATTAATCTGTGTATATGCTGATATCGAACCCAAAATACGAAAATTACAATATTTGAGTACTTTTTTCGTCTACTTATATTCACTTTAATAACTGAGGATCAACTTTCTTATTTGTCAGAAACCAACTTCTCAGATGGTTACATGATGTTTCAAAGTTGATGACAGCTTCTATTGCCTGTCAAGAAAAACTGAAACTGCTCCCATTATTAAGGAATTGTTCGATGTGAAGTATACTTTGTGCTACTGTTTTTTGACTTTGAACTGTTTCCTTCTGCTGTGGCAAGTTTCATCAAAATCGATTTATTCAGCAATAGTGGACAAATAGTTTACGGTCTAAGGTGAAAATGATTGAGCTCCTGCGTGACCTCACAGGAAACGAAATGCACAAGTGTCTCCTAATTTTCATATGACTACCTCTAATTAAACATATTTCGTAACAACACAAATTTGCAGCATCAGTCTCTCGTATTTTGTGTCAGCCCCCAAGAAGACCATTTCAGGAGGAGAGCATAAACACGTCTGTTTAAAATGGTTCAAATGGCTCTGAGCACTATGGGACTTAACTTCTGAGGTCATCAGTCCCCTAGAACTTAGAACTACTTAAACCTAACTAACCTAAGGACATCACACACATCCATGCCCGAGGCAGGATTCGAACCTGCGACCGTAGCGGTCACGCGGTTCCAGACTGTAGCGCCTAGAAACGCACGGCCACTCCGGCCGGCTCGTCTGTTGCAGACTGGTCGTCCACGGCCACTAAGCTGTTCGTATATTATGAAACTATTCATAGTTCAACATCAAAAAACAGTCGTGCACTGATACACCACGACAAATAATTCCTTAGTAAAGTGGACAGTCTCGCTTTTTTATTTTTTATTTAATTTCGTACCTCGAATATTGTTTTTAAATAATATGAAATTCTGTAAAAGTTTCTAGTAATGTAAAGCTATCTCTTTTCAAAACAGTGTTCCGCTACACAAAGTTCTGGTGAATCAGAACGAGCGCTGAGTGTTAAGAGACTATTGTAAGAAGAACAACGGAACTGCGGTACTATGCTGCTTCTCGCCACATTCACATTCTTAATAAAATGGAAAGAGAAATTTGTACTTTTTCTTGTCGTGTAAAGAGAATATTCTCCGTTAGATCAGACGCAATAGTCACGAGTTACATAGTATCATGGAAGTCCTGCAACTTACCAGTCACTGCATACAAAGCGAATCCTTCTGCATCTCCTTAGAATCGACTGATTATTACCTAGTATCGCAAATGTTAGATCTAGAGAGTTTGGATTGAATGTAAATGTTTCAGGGAAATAAAATATCGATGAATACTACTGTATTTACCATTAGAACAATATCTGCTGTAATTTGTAGTCCAAGACGAAAATTAGTCACTAACTTCACTTACTTCTTATCAACTAAGTTCAGGCCCTGTGCAGGAGGCTGGGAATTCTGACACTGGCCTCTCACAATATATATTCTTTAGTGTCGTTTGTTGTTAACAAATTCATCTTATTCCCAAGAATTACCAGCACTCTCAGTTAACGCTAGGCTGACATCCAGTCTGCATTTGGATTTCATCTGCTTGACTCTTAGGCAGAAAGGGGTACAATATTCTGTTGCATCAATTTTCGATAATGTTGCCACAAGAATTTGAAAAAATAGCAGTAATCATCTCATTTTCAAATGTAAATTGAAGAATTTCCTCATAGTTCATTCCTTCTATTCTGTAGGGGACGTCTCGGAAAAAAATTTAAGCAAATTACTGTGTTAGTGTTGATTACGCTAATATGAACTCAGAAGCTTGTCCTCTGCATAGAATTCGTGTAACTTTTATTTCGTTTATTGTTAAGTTTGTTGACGAAATTTCATGTACTCACTCGTTCCATGACGACGGAGACTGGCTCCTCAGTTTGGTCTCACGGAACTAAACGTGTAAATAAAATAAAAACTTAAATCAAATGGGAAAATAGCGATAAATACCGATAGTCATCTGAAATCACCTAGGGTCTTCATTCATTCGAAGTGTCACGAGATCCGTCCTGTATGAAGCACACTCTGAAGAGCTGCTTGGTTCAAAACCCCAAGAAAACCTTTTGATTATCGACATCACATTACAACTCAATGCGAAATTATCTTGGGAGCTACACCAGCAATTGGTAACTACGTTTCCGGTATCAAATATGGACGCTTTCGTGTCTTAATTTTGCTTACTCAGAAACAAAAGAGAGTGGAGTCATTCAGAAGACACTAGTAGCGGAAATTCTCTTCGAATGTAAAAGTGAAGGTGACGATCGTCGTACGTGCAAGAGTGTTGGAGAATGCGATGTTGCAGCTTCTCAGGTTGCGCGCCAGCTACGGCGGGCGACTGCACACGCCGGCGGCTCCGGGCGACCTTGGATCAGTATATTACTGTGCAAGAATATATTCGCTCGCCACAAAGCACGTGCAACCACAGCCTGCTTAGGAATTTCCTCTCCCTGCCATAATTTGCCGCGCATTCAAATTTTATAACGTTCCAGACCAGCATGAGGTGTACGCTGGATACCCGATCAGAAATTTGTATGAGCCTTCGTAACGGATTTGCATGTAACTGGATGACGGCATATCAATCCGCATCGTTGTATTACGCTGTGATAGGTCGAAGGGAGATGGCGTCAGGTTAAGACAATGGACTTGCATTCAGGAAGACGGCGGTTCAATCCCTGGACATTCATGCACATTTGTGTTCTGTGTGTTTTCCTTAACTCGTTGAAAATGGTATCGTCCCAGGGAAGAAGTTCTTCTCTAATCTGCAATCCTTCTTTCGTCATGCGTTTTAAGTTTCTCGTTATTGTGTGTGCCAGTTATAGCAGCAAAATCAAATGAAAGAAATCTGTACGTAACTTTTCTGGAGACGTACAAATGGGAACTAAGGAACATTAATGCAAAAAGGGGCCCAGGAGCCTACGCTACGCGAGTTCTTCATTTGGACGGGCCTGTGGTCAGCATACTACGAGTACTGTTCCCTTCGCTATAGCCCAGCTGTCCAAATCAAAGCCGTTCCAACAGCTACTTACTTGTCCTCAAAAAACTAAGTGTTTCCCAGACCACAAGAAAACTGTTTGCAGTAAAGAGTAGCAAACACACTTTCCGCCAATAGCAGCCAACCACCATGATTACTAGGATACACTGACTGGCTTGTAACAACTGACATCATTGTGATGCAAACACGGTTGAAACTTCAAAAACAGATCATGTAACAACGTGCCCGAACTGTATGGTCAGGGAGTCAACTTCTATTTCATGTTCTAGTCACTTAATAGTTCTACGGTCGTGTATGGCCGACATATAGTCCTCTGAGAATGTGATTTAGAACTCGTAGTTGCATTTCTGTTCTAACATGATGAAGCCAATTTCATCTTCATTCTTGTAGGTAGTCTGTCACAAGCGTTGTCTCAATCACTTGACCATGGTTTCATTGCGCTCATAATCTAGAATATTACATCAAGTAGTCTTCATCTGAAATTCTATTTCAATGGCTGTTAAGCGTTTTCTGCCTTCATTTCGAATGAGCCATATTTCACTAAGATAAAACAGGATTGGTTGTGGTAGAGTCTTGTAAGTTGTTAATCTTAACTGCTTTTATGGTTGTATTCTTTTGAAAATCTGATTGATTTTTCTGAGTAGCCTATTGTAGTTTCATATTCCGTTCGATCATCTTCATAAAAAAATTATATAGTCGAAATCTTTAGAGGAACTGATATGCTCTATTAATGACCTGTCTACAGAAATTTTATTTGCGATGTATATTTTTGCCTTGAATGTCGTGTCTACTTTCTGTTGTTGAGATTACCATAGTACCCTTTTCTGCTATACAATTTAGACGGTGAATGAAAAATTGGCAGTTTATGTCAACATTAAAAAAGAGAACCGATCGTCTACATATATCTGAAGTGTTATTTCATTGAAGATAAATTGAAGATAAATATTTCCGTGAATTTCTTATCTCCACTGTCTTCCAGTTCCATTGGCTTTCACGTTTGATAGAAGTAGTGATAAAGAGCAACATCGTCGTACTACACAGTTTATTGGCTTTCGTTCAGAATGGTCTGTTCCTAATTGTGTTTCCTCTGTATTATCTTGTGTGTCTATGGCACCAAATTTTTAAGCTGGCGCGAGAATCCAGTTTACGCAGTGAGAACAAGTGCGAAGATCCCACAAATATTTAGTCCAATTCAAATCGGGATTCTGAGAAAATCAGTCGTAAAACATCAAGTTCTTGTGGTGAAATTACTTCCCATCATACCACGTAATGCGCAAGAGTTACCTTTTGTAATACGTAGTAATCACACCTACTTCTCTTATAGAAACTGTACACATCCATAAAAACAGCACAATGTAAAACATATTTCATGTGTTCGACAGCCCTGTGGTATAGTGAGTTGGCCGTGCGGTTCTAGGCGTTGCAGTCTGGAGCCGAGCGACCGCTTCGGTCGCAGATTCGAATCCTGCTTCGGGCATGGATGAGTGTGATGTCCTTAGGTTAGTTAGGTTTAATTAGTTCTAAGTTCTAGGCGACTGATGACCTCAGAAGTTAAGTCGCATAGTGCTCAGAGCCTTTCGAACCATTTTATAGTGAGTTGGAAGAAAGTTCGAAATTATATTATGTGGTTTGTGATTAGCTTTTTGATTATGAAAACCAAATCCATATAGTAGCGCCGAACAGTCACGACGCTAGGTAAAAAATAATGTCAGTCTGTGGAGCTGTTTGGTTAAGTGATTTCTGATTCGTTTCTAATGATCTCCTAGTCGCCTGGATCGGGAAATCAAATCTCCCAGCCCTCTCACTACGAAACAGAACAGATGATCTGATTTACTGGTCCAGTTACCTCAGCGTGGAGCAGACCATCCTGAGCCTGGCATTGGTCTTTTGGGACAGATAATTACGCCATTCTTGTAGATGACTTCTCTGTTTGATTTGTAGCACAAAGTGCACCAGTATAACAGCGCTCGGTGGTCTGTGAATTGCCTATATGAGAGACATTCAACAATAAATCAAATGGAGTAAGTCACCTATTAATACTAACAATCGGAGTTATTTAGATGAAAACAGGAATAATATTAAGATGTACTTTTCATGCGTATATATTAAATTTATTCCTATTTTTAGTTCCCATTGGTACACACACATATTTGAGAAAGAGAAAGTAATCTTAATTTCTCAAATATCGACAAGACATCTTTGTACTTAAGACTTACTCAAAGTGTGCAAAAATTCAGCTGTTTCTTAAAAGGGTATATTGTTAGATAAGGTATTGCTTAAAAATTCAGATAATTTGTCCCTGAAGGCTTCACATACAATCTTTTCAACGATTCGTTACTTAGCCAGTTAAACATTTTCTAGAAGACACAAAGTTTGATTAAGAATAAAAACAAGTTACAATGGAAAATGTCTGTCATTTTCAAGTTCACATACTTGTTGTTCAAAGTACTGTACACATATTCTTTTTCCTCAGACATGTCTTTCATAAGATTAAGGCAGAGTTTACTTCAGTTGAGATGGTTAATATGTGCTGTGGTGATCATTGTTAATTCGAAATATTTGAATAGTGAGAGTCTAACAGTCATCTTTGCAATCTAATGAAACAATTTAATAATAGATGCTGCGCGTCCTCTCAGGACAAATCGAAGTTCATTCCGTCGGAGATTTCAGCAAATGCTGCACAAATACTGAACATCAGATTCACATACAGTAAAACATTAGAGAAAACACAGTTTTTCTTAATAGTGTACACACATTCACACAGCCCACAATAAATCTCGCATTACGCGATACTTTAGAACAGTGTCTTTCAACTTACAACATCACCTCGTCACTCGCTTACTCTCTATACGAATGGCACACAGAAAACAAATATGGCTTCGTCGGCATATGTTTGACCATTAAAGCTACTATAAGACGTATTTAAATGAGTATTTTAAAGATCGTATTCTTTATAGCACATTTAAGTGTTCGTAGTGTCATTTTCTGTGTACTAAATCACGAGTGCAGTATGGTAACCTTTAAAATATTTACATTCCTACAGTGACTACTATCCACTCGGGTATCTGAAAGTTTACGCAAAAGGTAACGGCGACAACAGGGCGGCGGCGCGCTGCCATTTAGCCCAGTTCGCACAAACGGGTAACGTCCACAGGCGCTGGTAACTGCTCGGATGGGTGCGGAAGGACCCCTCAGACGCTGACGTGCCTCTTCATGTGCAGCGACAGGTGGTCGGAGCGCGAGAAGGCGCGCTCGCAGAGCCGGCACTGGAAGGGCCGGTCGCCCGTGTGCTTGCGGTAGTGGCGCGTCAGCTCGTCGGACCGCGCGAACTTCCAGCCGCAGCCCTTCCAGCCGCACTGGTAAGGCTTCTCGCCCGTGTGCGTGCGCAGGTGCGCCTTCAGGTGCGACGACTTGGTGTACGTCTTGCCGCAGCCCGGGTGCGAGCACGTGTGCGTCGTCAGCTTCTTGCGGCCGCAGCTGCGCCGACAGCGCTTCGGCTTGTGGCCGCCGTCGACGGGCTGGAAGGGCTGCGCCGGCTGCTGCTGCTGCTGCTGCTGCTGCGGCGGCGGCGGCGGCGGCGGGGGCGGTGCCTGCGGCTGCGGCTGCGGCTGCGACAGCAGGTCGGCGAGGTTGGGCGACGACGGCGGCGTCATGATCTTGGCGAGCGCCGTGGCGGCCGGCTGCGCCACCAGCGCGCCGGCGGCCAGCGCCTTGCCCAGGTCCTGGTTCTCCGGGCTGGCCGGAGGGGAGATCTGACCGTGGCTGTACGCCACCTGCGCCTGTTGCTGCGCCGGCACGATCGTCATGAGGCCGTTGTAGGAGGTGGCCGGCTGGAACCCCCTGGCCACGTCGCCTAGCCTCAGCACGTCCTGCTCGTCACTGGCGGCGCTCGCGTCCCCGAAGCACACTGCGCCGTCGTCGGGCTGCTGCTGCTGCTGCTGCGGTTGTGCCGGCGCCGGCGCGGCGTCCTTGCAGTCGCCGCCCTGCGGGTAGAAGTTGTGCTGCTCGGCGGCGTAGTTGATCAGCATGTCCAAGTCGACGAACTCCTCGCCCTGGTAGGCGAGCGGCTCGTCCTCGTCCACGTCCGGGTAGGAGGGGGTGCCGATGGCGGTGGGCGCCGCCTGAGGGGGCGGCGGGGGTGGGGGCGGCGACGGCGGGCCCAGCACCGTCCACGATGCGCACAGGCTCACCGGGGACGCCTGCGGCGCCGCCGGCTGGTTCAGCAGGATGCTCTCGATGTCTTGCCACATCTGCAACACCAATCCACAAGCTCAGCTAACTGCTCATCTCTCAGTACTTCACTTCTACGAAGTTTGGAACTTTAATAGTGGCCAATATATGTTTAAATAAGAAATAAAAACTTTGAGGTTCGCCGATGACATTGTAATTGTGTCAGAGACAGCAAAGGACTTGGAAGAGCAGTTGAACGGAATGGGCAGTGTCTTGAAAGGAGGATATAAGATGAACACCAACAAAAGCAAAACGAGGATAATGGAATGTAGTCGAATTAAGTCGGGTGATGCTGAGGGAATTAGATTAGGAAATGAGACACTTAAAGTAGTAAGGGAGTTTTGCTATTTGTGGAGCAAAATAACTGATGACGGTCGAAGTAGAGAAGATATAAAATGTAAGTATTTGTATGGAGCGTAGCCACGTATGGAAGTGAAACGATAAATAGTTTAGACAAGAAGAGAATAGAAGCTCTCGAAATGTGGTGCTACAGAAGAATGCTGAAGATTAGATGGATAGATTACATAACTAATGAGGAGGTACTGAATAGAATTGGGGAGAAGAGGAGTTTGTGGCACAACTTGACTAGAAGAAGGGATCAGTTGATAGGACATGTTCTGAGGCATCAAGGGATCACCAATTTAGTATTGGAGGGCAGCGTGGAGGGTAAAAATCGAAGAGGGAGACCAAGAGATGAATACACTAAGCAGATTCAGAAGGATGTAGGCTGCAGTAGGTACTGGGAGATGAAGAAGCTTGCACAGGATAGAGTAGCATCGAGAGCTGCATCAAACCAGTCTCAGGACTGAAGACCACAACAACAACATATATTTACTATTTTTAACCAAAATAAATATCTGTTTCAAAGGTTTACTCTCCTTCAAAGCAGTCACCAGCAATCTTCGTTCGATCAGGAAAAGTTAACGTTGTATGCTCATTCAATTACTGTTGAGGAATATGACTATTTTGCTACTCACATGTACTTTGCTGCGAACTGTACCATTCACCTACTTCTAAGGCTATGGGTTGAAAATGGATTTGATGCTCCGAAACTATTTACCACAAAGAAATGACTATTATCGCAACTTTGACGACTAATGAAGGTAAATAAACATTTAATTGGCCCAGTGGCTGGTACTATTCACCATCAGTATGTTGGAACTTTATGAAGTATTTTTTTGTGTGAGTAGTAAATAAATAATGGCCACTATTAAAGTGCAACTCTTTTATTATAATCTAAATATCTATTTACGCTATTTTATTTCATTTCATCTCTTTCTTCGCATTAAATGGAATTATCTTTACTTTAATATATTGCGTATTTAAAAGACTTTTTCTTTATAGAAGTGTTTCTGAACTTTTTTGCTGTATATATACGGTGTGTTGGAAATTCCCGTTACAAACCTCTAGACTTGTAGAGCGGAATGAATACATAATGTTTTGAATAGGAACACATGTCCGGAAATGTACCTTTTCCGTGCTATAGCCGTTTGAAAACATAATTGTTAGGTAGGTATGCGACAGGACTGTCACGGTAGGGGGTGGTTACGGCCGACCAGCTGATGTCATTTGACGTCTGCCTTCCTCTCTGCCCTGGTTCGAGTCTCATTCACGTGTCTGTGAGTGTTAGAGCAACATAGCTGAGTATACGTTTGCAGAATACACCGACTTGAGCCTTCTGAATGGCAAAGCTCACAGTATTGGAAGAGCTGCTCGTGGCCTTTATCAAGATCGTTCTCCACAACTCCGACTACATCGCATACCCTTCTCTCTATAATTACGCAACGGTTCGAGAAAGGGTACCTTCACCGTCAGCAGGCGTGACTGTGGTGATCCCCGGAGATTTCGCACACCCGAACTGGAAGAGGCCGTACTGCATCACGTTGAAGAGATACCGTCAACGAGTACACGAGCAATTTCTTTGGCTATTAGTGAGTGGAACTGTAAAACAAGTGATGTACTGGCTCACACTTTATCAATTACTTGTAAAAGTGGTAGCGTTACCAACATATTTTCAAATGGTTATAGCACAGAAACGCTACGTTTCCGGACATGTTTTCCAGTTCAGAATATTATCTACTCACTTCCCTGAACAAGTCCTAGAAGTCTGTAAAGTGAATTTTCCGAACACCCTGTATAATGTTCGTACAAATCGTTGTATAAATTCTCAGACGAAACAGGGCCAACAGCAGTCACGTGAACTAATGAGCTAGCTATAAGATGAGAGGAATGTCTCGTACTTAGTGCGTCAGGGATAGTCCGAATTTAGGTACAGGGTAAACCACAGTTACCACTTACCATGCAATTCTATTTACTGCAGTACTGAAGCATATATTTACTGCTCGTTGGCACTATTATCACCTTCGACTTCGAAAGTATTCCACACGCACTGATATCTGCACCAGTGCCAGTAATACACTTCCGGCTATTAAAACTGTAATATCGTGGAAGCGAAATGCAATCAACGTCAGATTGGCACGAAGTGTACTACCTGCTAAGATATGGAAATGATTTGTAATTCGGCTCAATCACACAAAGTACGTACTAGATTACATAGCGGGTTTCTCATTCACAAGTCACATTTCATTGGCCGGAATTCGTCATCAACGGAATTGTGATCTATGGAGACAGCGTCTATCGTTAAGAGACATTGCTGCTCGTGTTAGTCGGTATCCCACGACTGTCATGCGAATGTGGAATCCGTGCTTTTAGGAGGGCCATATTCAACGACATGCAGTATCTTATCGGTCCCACGCGAATAGCACCCGAGAGGACAGACAAATTGTTCCCTCGGCCGTGCATTATCTTACAACCACTTCGAGCACTATCTTACAACCACTTCGAGCACCACTCACCGTCAGCAGTGCAACCACTGCTGCGGGTCCTCTTGACAGGTCAGTAAAGCGAAGTGCGCCGATAGTGGTCCACTCAGCGAGAAAACAGGGATGCCATCACGTCTTCTTATACGAGGCATATCACGATTTTCTCGCTAATGATCAAAATTCAAATGCGATTTGTGAATGACAAACCCCTGCGTAATATTCCCTTACATATTCCGCACTGAAATTCTAATCGGAATGTCTAAGTGTGTAGTAGACTTCGTGCTAATTTGATGTTTATTGCGTACTGTATTCACGGAGTTGCACTTTCATTGGCCAGCAATTTACTTTGTACCAGCCCACAGTCCCTCAACGGTCGGGCTACTTCCATATCTGGAAGCAGAAGTATACTGATCATTAAAGTCACGTCGGACATTTTATAAATCTTCAATAAAAGTAATGATCTATTTACACCGAGCGAGGTGGCGCAGTGGTTAGCAAACTGGACTCGCATTCGGGAGGACGACGGTTCAAACCCGCCTCCGGCCATCCTGATTTAGAGTTTCCGTGATTTCCCTAAATCGTTCCAGGTAATTGCCGGGATGGTTCGTTTGAAAGGGCACGGCCGATTTCCTTCCCCATCCTTCCCTAATCCGATCTTGTCCTCAGTCTCTGATGAACTCGGTGTCGACGGGACGTTAAACATTAATTCCTCCTCCATCTATTTACATTCTAGAAGTGTGCTGGAGCAATGACACAAATTAAATATAAATAACTTTTTTCGCTGATGTTTAACCCCCGAAAAACACTAAAATTATTGATACTGGACAAACTCGAGACTTCGATTTTTTTCGAAAGCTTAGTTACCGGTCTTTTGAAGAAATTCGTATGAAAAAACTATTTTCCTTACTTGTTTCATAAAGCCTGATGCTCAGCTCATTGAGGTATTTCATTGCTACAGTTTGCAACTGACTGGCAGCGTTAGATAAACATGAAGTCTTCTCAATGAGTCAAATGTCAACTTAAGGAAAGGCACAGTTGTCAATCTAAGTACCAGCTTAGCGCAGGCAAAGGCTTAGTTTTCTTACCGTTGCATT
The DNA here is from genome assembly GCF_023864275.1 of Schistocerca cancellata. Classification (NCBI taxonomy): domain Eukaryota; kingdom Metazoa; phylum Arthropoda; class Insecta; order Orthoptera; family Acrididae; genus Schistocerca; species Schistocerca cancellata. The sequence continues at coordinate 325,962,193 of NC_064629.1, forward strand.
CTCTGCATTCTCTGTTCTGAATTGAATTACACATTCTAGTAGGAGCAGTCCTTATTTTATAGCCAATCTAAGAAACAGCTGCTAGAGTTGCCGAGTTCGCCAGCTGAAGTTAATGTGGTGAAGCTCCTTCCTCAGGCGCCCCATCTCAAATAACTTCCAACGCCACTATTTGGCGACGAGGTGACGTAAAGTCCTTGAACAGACTGTTTTGCTTTTATATACTGGCTGCAATTTCAATACAGTATGTATGCGGCGTAGCAAAAACTTAAATCGCTGTTGATGGAGATCTGTCTGTTGGATGTGGACGCTCAGCATGGAGGTCACTTTAGTAGTAGGCTGTTTCATTCTCTCCATTTCTTTCCATACTCCTCCGCATCAAACAAACACAACGCTACATTTTACAAGCAGTTATCGCAGAGATTCAGATACACATGGCAATCCATAATATGTCGTCGACGTAAGAAGGCAATGGCAAATCATGATTACCTGACATCGCCAGTGGAAGCAGAAGGAGATTTTCTACATTTGAGAGTCTAGCATCGTTTCGGAACACTTTATTGCCCATATATCAAGATTTGGTATTTATACCAGCTTCAGCCAGTTCAACAGTCATTTTCAGCTCTGTAAAGGTTTACAACGAAATACAGATCAATACATCTTATCTAAATCAAAAATGTTGTAATACAGCTAAGTAGATTACATAACCTATGCGTTATTATCAACGTTGTTGCGTAACATGTTTGTGTACAACAAGTAAAAAAATAGTAATTAAGGGAACTTATCCAAAGTCTTCATTATCATTACAAACAATGTACTGTGTGTACGCACTTAACCATAAACTTGCAACACATTAGACATTATATAGAGTACTGAGCACTCTCACACAGTGCAAAAAAACGGCGCAGATGCCCACGTGTAAGATCATTATACACATGGTATTCTGTGAGAGTGGTCCATATTCTATATAAAGCCTAATAAGTTCCACGTTCTGGGATTATGGGTAGGTAATGTACATCTAGCACAATGGTGGTAATGTTAATGGTGACTTCGGATCAGTTCCGTAAATTATTGTACTTTTTACATGTTGTACACAAACGTGCGATTAGTTATTTAACAGCATTGATATTACCGTACAGATTATATATTCTACTTAACTGTATTACAAAAATTTTGGTTTGGATAAGATGTATTGACCTTTATTTCGTTGTAAACGTTTACAGATCTGGAGATGACCATTGAACTGGCTAAATCTGGTATTTTTGTAACAGAATTTGAGAACTAGGTAATAAAGTGTCCCAAAAGGATAATATATTCTCAAATGGCAAATCATTTCCATTGAAACTTTGGCCACTACCGCAATGCAGTATTATTAAATTGCAGCCATCGCTAATTGTTTGAGTATGGATCTGACTCTGAGTTTGACAATAGACCGGCTGAAATAAAGTGCTAGAGGCCCTCTGCTGTTCTTTATCTTCATAAAACGATTTAGGTGACAATCTGAGAGGCCGTTGTTGTTGTTGTTGCTGATTTGGCGGGACGAACCAAACAGCGAGGTTATCAGTCCCTTCGGATTAGGGAAGGATGGAGAAGAAAGTGGGCTGTGTCCTTTCAAAGGAACCAGCCAGGTATTTGCTTGAAGCCGTTTCGAGAAATCACGGAATACCTTCATCAGAATGGCGGGACGCGGTTTTAAACTGTCGTTCCCGCGAATGTGAGTCCAGTGTGCTAACCACTGCACCACCTCGCTCGGTCAACGGTCGTGTTAGATTGTTTGCAGATGATTCTGCCATTTATCTTCTGGTAAAGTCATCAGATGATCAAAAATATTTGGACGATTTATACAGGTCATCTGTGTGGCTCGAAAAGTGCAAATTGACCCTAAACTATAAAAAGTGCGAGATCCTTTACATTAATACCAATAGAATCCGTTAAATTTCGGTTACACGATGTATCACTAAAATTTAAAGATTGTCGATTTACCTAAATACCTAGGGATCACAATTACGGACAACTTAAATTGGAATCATCAGTCAGAAAATCTTGTGGGGAAGGCGAACCAAAGACTGCCTTTTATTGCCAGAAAATTGAAATACAGAAAAGATCCACTAAATATGTGGCCTACATTACGCTTGTCCTTCCTTATATGGAGTACTGCGGCGTAGTTTGGGATCTTTATCGGATAGGATTGACTAAAGATATTGAAAGAGTTAAAAGAAGTACAGTTCGATCTGCATTATCACGAAAAAGAAGAAAGAGTATCACGGCTATGATACGCGACTTGGAGTGGCAACCATAACAACAAAGGCGTTTTTCGTTACAATGAGATCTTCTGACGAAATTTTAATCACCAACTTTCTCTTCCTAGTGCGAACATTTTTTTGCCTCCCACCTATATTGGGAGAAATAACCAGTGCGATGAAACAAGAGAAATCAAAGCTCCTACGGAAAAATTTAGCTGTTTGTTTTTCCCAAGTGCTATTAGAGAGTGGAACGGTCGAGAAATAATACGAAAGAACTTCTATGAACTGTCTGCCAACCACTTAAGTGTGAATTGCGGACGTGTCGTGTAGTTATAGGAACTAGGACAAATTGCTTATTCTCTTACAGTTTCCTAACTGTGACTAGAGGTCCTAGAATTTCCTACACAAGGCAGATAGCATTTCCATACACTGCAACATGCTTCAGATATTTTTAGACGACAGTACCCGTTTACGCTGACGAGCTCTCGGAATTTCATGCTAATATTGGTTCAGCGAGCCAGTAACAGAGTGAGTTTCGTGAAACTCGACCTTACGGAGATCCCAAGAACAAGAAGAAAGCCTGTCCTTTTCGGGAGATCCTGTTTGGAGCACTAGTATAGCATGACATCAGTCAGGGGCAGATGACGGAAACCGTATCACTTGCCGAAAGAATCGCTCACCTGACCACATCCTGGATGCCACGGCGAGGGCACTTTGCGTACTACTGCTGAAGGCAGACATGTTATGGTCATAACGATTGAATTTGATGCTAATCGTATGTAAATGAACTACCCGTTATCCTTACGCGCGAAACAGAAAATAACAAGATGGACAACACTCCGTGACAAATATGGCCAGCAGTATCTGGCATACGACACCAACACGCTATTGTCGAGTTCTCGTGAGAGTGTTTTAAATATTTAGATACAGATGTATGCCCATCCTGTGTCGGACATTTTCTTACCAGTAACATTTAAAAATACACGAATTCTACTTGTAGTCTAAATAAGATCGATTCGGAAGACTGTCTAGTGTTTCAATGAATGCAGGCAAACTGTATGGAGTTAATCAATATATTTTACAGTAACGGCTACCTGTTACAATGTTTCGAATTTGCTTGTATACATGTTTCGAGGATAAGAACCTCATCAACGAAGAATTGCGATAAAATAAAGGCAAATATCTCAGGACGTGTTGAGGAAAGCCAGGGAAGAAAGAGAAGCATTACATGTCCAACAAAATGGGACTAGTAACAATTAATGAAAAAAAATAATTTATTATATATAACAAAATGTAACGATCGAAAAATATCTAATTCGTATCTTGATTAAAGCAGCACGGATGTTTCTTCATTCTTAGCAGCGTATAAACTGCTTTTCTGAACCTAATGAGAAAAATAAAATGTTTGCATTTAGTCTAGGTACTAGTAGCTAAGCTTCTCGAGAAGAAACGAGTTCATTTGTGCGTCGCAGAATTCACGTGGAGTGATATTACAAAAATGACCAGAAAATTTAAAATTGAAATTTCCCTTGTGGTATTCGGACAGAGTTAAAAGAAGTGGTGAAGGAATGTGTAAGCATCAGAAAGAGATGGGATACATTCCCTGTCCGGCTGTACTGATCTAGGTTTTCCTTAATTATTTTGGCCAAATATCGGTATAGGTTACTACACCAAGACTATGGCCGATTTATTGAAATTAAGTGTGTTTCAAGGTTGTGATAATGTGTCAGCGTAACGTCATTGCTACTTCGTTTGCGTGGTCCTTAGAAAACAACAATTGGAAATCGAAATCTGTTCCTTTGAGATTATCGTAGGTTACATCGGCAAAATAAAGCTGAACTGCGTGCATCGGTCTCTCCTTTCGAAAACGACCCAACGCTGTAGTATATAAATGTTTCTACGTGTCCAAAGTATATCACATTCGAGTAAAAACTGAAAATTTCAAAGACGTGTACCACCTACATCGTCAGCAGATAACGGAATGTCGGGATCGTTGTGTGTGGCTTGTATAGCGCCATTTTGGCCTATACAGGTAGCATGACGTCACTTTGAGGACGTGATTCGCATGTGCAAATGCTGTAAATCGGCAGTTAAGGAAGTACAGCCCCTACCGGAATTATGGAGCGTAAGTAGAATGAAGCTTAGAGGCTCCACTCTCTCAATTGTTGATTTCCTACGTTTGTGCATGTGTGAATTCGAAGTACAGAGCAAATCATCGAAGGCTAGACTTCCTACTAAAATGTCACCCCGATTTTCAACCAGATTGTCACCGCGAGGAACTATACCGTGTGGCAGAAATGGAATGCGTGTCTGTTTTGTTTCTCTCGTTCTGAAAAGCGTAGAAAGAATTGTGGGGTAGTGCACGCGCAGCTGTCGGTACCGCGGCGCACTTGGAGCGCCCAGCACGAAGGCTGCTCCTCGCAGCCTCGTGCGGCATGTGACCTCATCAAAACGAGGCCAAAACGTGGCCTCGCTCTGCCCATACGATACGCATTCTCTGATTTCTATAGCCTGCCGCCAGCGCAAAAACATCCGAGTAATTTGCTCATACACTCCGTCATTTCCCAATAAAGTATTCACTCAACGATAAAGCGTGTGTTGCAGCAGCAACGTGCAAAAACGGTTAATGTCAGTCTCACTCATGCGTGGAATTTTTCGAACAGCTGCAAAATTGAATCTGTTGCTCGTGGCTATTTACATATACCGGGACCACAGTCACGGCGTATTTCTTACTCCTGCTAATATGTGTGCTAATGAATCAGAGGCAAAGACCAGCTCAGGCAAAGTGCTGACTCAACTGGAAATGGAGAAGGCAGGAGGAAGTCTTATCAAAATTATTTTCTTAACCACAAAACCGCGATCCTGGCCTCGTTTTCGGGATATTGCAGAAAATTGATTGCCTCATCTGGTTACCAATGAAAAACACGCACGCCAGAACGGTCATCCACAAGCACGAACAGCCTCTCATTGCTTAGCGTCGGGACAGTAGTTAAAGTAGGAAAGCAGAAGTAATCAATTCCCGTACCCCCACTCTATGTACATCGGCCAAGCCAAAGCTACTCTGCTTTTATTTTCGCTCATAATATTCAACTTAATTACTACTGTTCTAATATACTGACAGCAAAGAAGAAGAACTTAGAAGCGAGCATTTTTGATTCACTGATTTTTGGCTTCATTGTGCAGCAAACTCACGTACCCGTGTTAGGACGTTTGCTACGTAATGAATAACAAACGAAGGAAGATCGAGGCTTAACATCACGTCGACGACTGCGCCAATACGTACGGAGCACACGCTCGAACTAAAGGGAGGATGAATTTGGCCGTGTTCTTTTCAAAGGAACGTTCTCGAGATTTGTTTTACAAACCTCCGAAAACATAGAGCTTGATGACCAGCCGTAGAGCTACCACTGCGTCCCCTGGCTATTCGCCAGATGGTATAATAAAGGGAGAGTTCTTGGGGCGAAAATAAGAAGAGAAAGGAACGAAAAATTTCTGCAATGTTGATGAACACTCCGAAAAAACTGGGAACATTTTTTCATGTATAATTGCGAATAATATCAAGAACCAGAGTTTATAATGGCATTTAAACGACGTAATGACATCATAAGTTACTGCAACTCGGTCCTATACCAGGCATAGTCCCACTAGGAATGGTATACTCCTGGCTTTCTACGATCTGTGAAACTGCTCGGGCTGTTAGTTGTAGTGTGAGCTACAATTACACGTTCGACACGAACCGCGGCAACACCTGGCGTTTTCACCGAAAAAATGCACTACCAGAGGGGAAAGGCACACATCAATAAATGTTTTGCATCACCTCATTATTTCAAAATTCATGGCACAGAAAATTGAAATTGGCTACGACGCATGTGTGTATATTCATTTCCGATGTTTCCAGATAACTAACTCTTCCCAAACAGGCCATGAAGGCCCAAATGTACCGACCGGCCGCCGTGTCATCCTCAGCCCACAGACGTCACTGGATGCGGATATGGGGGGGGTCACATGGTCAGCACACCGCTCTCCCGGCCGTATGTCAGTTTCCGCGACCGGAGCCGCTACTTCTCAATCAAGCAGCTCCTCAGTTTGCCTCACAAGGGCTGAGTGCACTCCGCTTGCAAACAGCGCTCGACGGACCGGATGGTCATCCATCCCAGTGCTAGCCCAGCCCGACAGCTCTTAACTTCGGTGATCTGACGGGAACCGGTGTTACCACTGCGGCAAGGCCGTTGGTTTCCAGATAACTAACTGTGCTCATTTTCGTGGCAAGGGGACATATATTATCATCGCGAGTGTGTTCTCCTTTTTAATAGATACTCGATTATAAAGGTGTGTTGATGTTAAAGACAATTATTCTCCATCGCAGAACAGCGGTGTTGGGGACAGTCCACCATGTGTGCGTGTGTGTGTGTGTGTGTGTGTGTGTGTGTGTGTGTGTGTGTGTGCGTAGGAGGGTGGGTGGGTGGGTGGTTGCGCTAGGCAGATGTGTCCTGACCAGAGCGCAGCCTGTGGAGCGTGGCTGTGTCGCTATATTTTAGACGGACAAGTTGACTATGGGGCAACCCACCATTAATCCCCTAATAGTGTTTAGTAGACTATACATGCCTTTGTGTTGGTGAAGGACCGTCGCCTCAAGGCGGCGAGCATCGGCAGCGGTATGGGGGAAGGCCAGGTGCGGCCAGCGACCGTGAAGGGACGGCTGCTGGGCATTTGATAAGGCGATTTGGAGTGTTCTCCAGAAGTTCGTTGTTGTTCTAGAGGGGTGCAGTCTTTCTGAGAAATATGTTTAACAGACTGCAAGAAGCGTCATCTGCTTACCTTTTGTCTATCTGTGACTGATTTCCGCAGCCTGGAGACAGTATATCAATGCCACCAGAAGGATGCTTTGTAGACCACCACCAGCAAGGCAGAACAGGCCTCTATCCCTACCTATGGTGAGGAGAGGGAGGGAGGGAGGGAGGGATGAGAGGTGGAAGGGGGGGGGGCGTAATACTGTCTCCAAGGTGGTTAGTTCGTAAGCTCTCATCGAGGAGGCCACACATTCAACTACCGCCCCCTCTTCAGTCTTTTGGACAACGATTTTCCCCAGCTCGTGTGTTGCATTATGACCCATTCATTATGCGTGATGGTTTTTTACGACGATTTCGAAGTGTAATTAGTACAGTGATGCATTTTTCCATCAGCTGTGTTAGCTCTGACTACTTGGGCTTCAGGGTGATTGTCGAGCAGGTGTCTGTAGCGAATTCTGGAGTCAAACTGCAACAGATACAGTCCTCAGCTATATGCTTACAGGTAATACACTTATTAAACTCGTCTCCTTCTGACACCAGCAACTCGTCAGTTGACTATATTTTCCACAAAAAATAAAATTGTACCTTACACCCCAGCCCTTTTCCCACCAGTTTCGAATGGTATGGTAAAATTTTGCCCTAGCAGGATAATACATGTTGTAAGGCGTTGTAAATTATTGAGCTATATTGCGATTTTAGATAGTCCCTTTGTAGCACTATGTATATAGTTGTGTAAGTAGGACCATTCTATATGATTGATTAGTAATTAGGACCGATCTTTATTTCAGTTTCCCAACCAAAAGAAATAATGTACACTAACCTAATCCTCCTGCATCTGGGCAGTTCCAAGTGTTGTAGGCTACACTTGGGCTTTCCATCCAGAAGGGCCAGGGTTCAAATCCAGGAAGAGGCACAGCCGTTTTTAATTTTCCGCCAGTTCCAAGCACCTCTGGTGGTATAATTGTGTTGAGGGGGTGCACTTTGGCTTTCTGTTCAGAAGGACCATGGTTCAAGTCCCAGAAATGGCACCGCCATTTTCAGTTTCCCACCAGTTCTCGCGTGAGGGGTGGTGTGCCCTGAGACAAAGAAATTCCCGCCAAAATCCGAAACTCTCGCCAATTTTCGAAATTCCTGCCAGTAGTGTAGGTGGACGAGGAAGAGGGGGAGGGGTTGGAGGGGGTAGGGGGCTGGGAACCATGTGCTGGTTGACGAAAACACATGATGTCCTCTGGGGGTGGGCGTGGGCGTCGTTAGAGGGTAATTGATTGATCAGTTTAATTACTTTGCATATCAATTTGGTATCAGTTTGATACGAAAAGTGAGATCATGCCCCCCGTACCCTACTACTGTGGCGTACGACGTGGTGCTCGCCATGGTAGTCAGGTATTACTATTCACAACATGCAATCGTCTCCTAATAGTTCGATGCGATACATGACGTTCTGTAGCCTTCGAAACGCCGAATTCAGATCTGGAGCACTCAGCCCAAGATTCCTCGGGCTCATCAGGCGTAGATATCGTCCTGTATACCTGACGAACGTGGACGGACTGTGCTCTGTAAGTCCTCAATCTACGTCTCAGTTGGAATAGATTATACGTCCACAGCGCATTACTTTAACTTTGGAGTACACGTCAAGCAACTTTCCTGGTTGATAAGTCTTCTTCTTCTAATGCGACGATGTGTACGTGATTACTGGCCGCGATTGTCCTTCGTGACGCGATGGATGTGCACTCTATCGTTACACAGATATTTCTAACGCGTCCCTACTGCTGCTTTACTACCAACTGAAACCCTACAATCCATTCGGGTGTGTTGCTCTATCCGTAGGTAGCGCTCATAGTAGGTGTGTGTGTGTTTACAAACAACATCAGGGATGACCTTCCGATCGTTACACCAACAGTCACAATAGCAACAAACCTGCACGACGTATCAGGGTGATGCAAAACTTTTGTTGATGCGTGCAGAAATCGGCCTGTCACTGGGATGCTCAGAAAATGGATGCAGCAATACAAATAACATCTGTCCCAAACAGCTCACTGAAAAAATAAAACGGAGTTACCAATACACAAATCACACTTTTTGGATGAATATGACTTGTAAACAACTGAACATAAATAAAAGGTAGACGAATGTTTGTCTGGTTCTAATATTATTCCCCGTCCATTCTCTTCTCGAAATATGTATGGTATGGAATATGTACAGGGTGTACCAAAAATAATCTTCCGATTTAAAAAAAATTATTACTATTTTGTTATTTGAGATACGTGCGCGAACAACGTACTGTTGGAAAGAGTAAACTCTCAAGTTTTACAGGGTTCCCGCTAGGTAGTAGTAGAGTGCGCCCATTTCAGTTCTAGTAAAAGTGGTGTCGGGACAACAGAAAAAACGTCTTGTGTTCTATGTTTTGCGAAATGTGGGTGAGTGATAAGTGACATTCGTACTAGGTATGGTGTGGATTCTCCGACAACACAGAGCACTAGACGATGGTATGAACAATTTCGAGAAACAGGTTGTCTGTGTAAAGCCAAATCGCCGGCCATCCCCGAGTGTCTGAGACAAAGTCGAACGCATCTGCTATAATCTGACAAGGAGTCCGCAGAAATCCGTTCGTCGAACAGCTCGAGAGCTCAATATGCCACCGATGTTCGTCTGGCGTCGACGTTTACACACGAAACCATACAAAGTTCAGCTACTGCAAGCTCTTCACGAAAGTGACAAACAACAACGTGTGGAGTTCTGTAATTTTGTTCTTGGCCAGATAGAGGATGACAGTTTTCTTCCACGCTTAGTGTTTAGTAACGAGGCAACAGTCCATTTAAATGGAAGGGTGGGCCATCATAATGTGAGAATATGGGGTACGGAACAACCACATGAAGTTGTAAGACATGGGAGGGACTCTCCAAAATGTAATGTGTTCTGTGCAGTTTCATGGGAAAAGGTGTATAGGCCATTTTTCTTTGGCGAGAACACTGTTACAGGAAGCACATATCTAGATATGCTTGAGAACTTTCTTTTTCCGTAGTTGTAGACCAATTAGAACGACTTCATTTACCAACAGGATGGGGCACCGCCACAATGACATGTGGACGTGCAGGAATTTTTAAATCAAGGGATTACGGAACGATGGATCGGTCGCCCTAACCAAATGATTCAGCCTTATATTACTGGCCTCCAAGGTCACCGGACCTGACAGTATGAGATTATTTCTTGTTGGGGTTTATAGAAGGCTTTGTTTATGTGCCTCCGTTATCAACAACAGTGAATGAACTGAGACATAGCGTAACAGCAACTGTGGAAGCTGTAACTCCAGACATGCTCGCTGCAGTGTGGGATCAATTTGAATACCGCATTGATATACGTCGAACATCTCAAGGGGGGCAAGTTGAACACCTATGAAATGGTATGAAAAAAAAACATTTTGAGTATTCCATTCATCAAAAAAACAAAATACCTTGTATACGTTTATTAATTTCAAAAAGTGCCAAATCGGATGACTCTTTTTGATACACCCTGTATATTGATGGCAAACCTTTGAATCTTCAATAAAACTAAAGCAGAGCAAAAGTGTTGCCCACAAGATATCACATAATTTGTTACGTACTCATGGTGGGAGGTAGCCACAGCGGAGGTCTAACTGAATGGCACTTCATCTGAATAACGAGAGGTATCTCGTGAGAGGTAAGAGATTTTCCAACTGGTGGTGATCCCAGGCTGTGTCGTACTGGGGAGGAAAGGGTATCAACTCGTCGTGCGGCTATCTTGATTTACATTTGCCATATTTGAACGAAATTACGACCGCCATAAACCGGAATGATTTCTTCACCAATGTACGGCCACATCCTTTCTCCATAAATGTACAACTGTTTATGTTCGAATTCTTAGCACCAAAAAGTCTATGGGCGCTAGATTCCAAACTTAGTCCGTGTGGATAGGCAGATCAGTAACAAAATGCGTGGTTAACGATCCATAGATGTGGAATCCTATTCTCGGTCGATTTAAGGATTGAGGCGCGTATTGTAAATGTGGGCAGTGTTACAGATGCCAAATTCCTCCCGCCATAGCTGTCTGGATGCATTTATTCTCGTCGTTCAGAAAAGCATGTTCTGCAACACGAACATGCTAAGTAAAGTATTACTGAGTTTATCGCTTTGAGTGTCAGTGGTTTCTGCCTGAAACCATTTTTTTTTCCTGAAGTATCACTGCCTTTCGCATGAAACCACCGACTTTATTCCAAAGCAGAGATAGCTAGGGCTACACGGAGGTATTTCTACGAATTTAGTGTATTGTAGCAGTAGTTTGCAGTGTTCAAAGCAACAGTCGGTGCGGAGATTGGGCTACGTGATTGTAGGAGATTGTGACAGGTGGTTCTTATTATAGTGATCTTATTGAGGAGGTCATTGGATTGAAAGTAAGTATATCTTAAGTTCTTCTAACGTAAATTTGAGTTTGTACTATTGCTTTTATGAGTGGTTTCGGAAGGAAATCTCTTTGGCAGAATGTAATTTTGATATTAGTTTATTAAATTTTAGACTCATTCTTGCTTGATATTCAGGACTGTAATTTGTTGTAGGCATTATGAGTTCCTGAAAGTTTCGAGGTGTGGGAGTATGTCTAGGAAAAATGGAGTATTGCTTTCAAATATATTTCAAGAAATGATGGATGGTCGAAAACTGTATGTCCCAGTGGTTAGAAAGTGTAACCACAACCTTAAAACAACTGAGTGTTTACTTTTTGCCTATTTCTTCTTTTATTCGTAGCTTGGTATGATAACAGAGGTTAATTTTGTGAAAAGTTTCAAAATTATGTTCCAAAGTGAAGGCATCTCTTTAAAATAATTAATTGTTTACTTTTCACCAATTTTTTCTTGTATTCGTTGCTCACTATGATTATAAATGTCAATTTTGTCAAAAATTTTAAAATTATTTTTTACGTCATTGGGACCCAGAGGGTTGAACTAAAGCTTCACTCGACGACTGACTGACTTAGTTAAATCAGGAATAGGGAACTCATTACAGCGAATGGAAAAGTAAACATGTGGAAGCAAAAAAAGCAAAGCTCCGAGTTTTGGCCCAGACGAATCTACAAGGACCGACCTCCTGCCGAGCCATCCCCCACCAATGGCGTCACTCCGATACGGGATGGAGGGGCATCACCACTCTTCCGGTCGTTGTCGGCTTTCTCGGCCTTGGTACCGCTGTCTCTCACTCAAGTCGCTCCTCAGCTAGCATAACGAGGCAGAGAGTAGCCCGTCCCAGTCCTCCCGCCAAGGAAAAGTCAGGCGCTACCCAGAATCGAACCCGAGTCTCTTACATAGTAGTCAGACACGCCGATCACAAAGCTGCTTAGGCGGACATGTAAAAGTAATGTATAACAGATTCCCTGTATCACATTTAGACCTACGTTGTAATGTGCCAGCACAAGTAATCGTAAACTGAACGCAGTAAGCTATCCGGGACAAGATTATTTACTCTCTTCCAATTCCGTGGAAGAATTATGACAGCCTGTCCGCTTCTGCACGCCTGTCGTTACAAATATTTGCTTTCCCTAGACCACTTATGGCAAATTCCAAGATGTTTCCTTTGTGTAGTCTCATTTCCTCCCTTATCCTGTCCCAGTCTGAGAGGCGTGCTCCGTCCCTAATAATCTCATCCTCGACGGGGCTTCACATCCTAATCTTCCTTCATTGTGAACATTGCACGATATGTACGCAGGCGGATCAAACATGTTCTTAAAGACCATCGTGAAGACGTGTTTTGAATTCTAAAATAGTTCTTCTCGTGATTAACAGCAGCTTGAAGATAGCGCTTTCGTTTGCATTTTGTGTTAAGCACCTTTCCACACTCCTGCGTCGAGAGACCAGAACTGCGACGACTTGCGCAGAGCTTCATCGTACTGATACTGATTCATTATCTTATGTGATTTTGAGTAGGTGTTGTGCGCCCTAAAACACCAATCATCATCATCTTCGAGTAGGTAATGGGGTCTTGCCGAATGCTCATGCCTTATTAAGTCTCACCCGGGTAAATCACGTTTTCGTAAACTGGCAGAATTCTCACTATGAGTCGTAGTTCCAGCCTTCTACGCGAATACACACACAAGCACACACACACTTCGGGCTGTCGTGAATACATTATAAATCACAATGTACAGAAGCTGAGGCAACTAGCTTTGTACAAAAATGCACAGAGAAGAATTACAACCGAATTATTGTTCCATTACGTGACTTTTTATGACAACTTCAACTCGGTTCGTAATTTAAAGTAGACACGACACGAATTACCCCATGATCCTACTTGAGGTAATGTTTCCCCGATGACCAGTTCTCAACTTCATGCCTAGTATGCCTGTAAGTAATAAACAAACTGACGGGAAAAATCCCTACACCAAGAAGGAGTTGTGCGACATAAATGAAAGCTAGCAGGCGCGTTTCTACAGCTGGAAGGTGATATCTATTCAAATTTCGCCCTAGTCGATAGTAGCTCACTATGACGATGCAAATCAGGTTTGCTTTATATACACGTTGCAACGGTCGTGACTGTTAGTTACCTTTGAAATTCGACGAGATGTGCTGACGTCAGTCAAGAATGCTCTTAAGGTGACAAATATTCGATTATCAGCATCTCACTGAGTTTGAACGCGGTCGTGTAATAGCGTTACGAGAAGTCGGATGTTCCTTCTGCAATGCTGCTGAAAGACTTGGCAGGAATTTTGGCACTGTAAATGACTGCTGGCAGCGACGATCACGAGAATGTAGAGTCGCCAGAAGACCTGGCTCCGGACGGCCACGTGCCACTGCCCAGGCACAATTAACTGTTACAAATCGGTTACTTCAAGGATAGCTCCGATACAGACTACGACAATCTGGTGATTCGACCTGTTATCCATTCACGAACAGCATTCAAGGGGGTGTTTTCTAACGGGAGAACGCTCGAAGTAGGCTTACAGATGAAATTAAAAAAACTATTGTGTGTCTACCAGTTAGCTATGAGAAAGGAAAGAGTGAAACGCGGTGCTACCGTCCAGCCGAGCCAGCCAATGGCAAGTAACCATCGACAATGAATTCCCCGACCGCACACGTGTAGCTATCAACAGCGCCTTATGTCGTCACTTTATAAGATACTTTGGAGCGGTTTTTAGGATACTGGTGTATTATTAGGTGATCCTCTCCTGTCCGTTGAAATTCCGACAAAGAAAGTTGATTCCGAGATCGCGAAATATCTTGTATCATTGTATAAAACTTATTGGGTCTTTAGAACTCCCGCAACAAACAAAAGTACTACAATACTGCTCACACTGTAGCAGTAATGAGTTGGCGACTGTACCAGCTGAAAAGGAATTGATGTCCTTTGGTGCTTTGTTTGTTAATAATTTGACAGAAAATAAACTTAATCCAGCTTAGGAATAAGAAAATGAATGTATTTGTGTTTTAATTTTTACCCTATCAGCTGTGAATTGCAGACTTTCGAAGTAAAATCAGGTACAAACTGCTCGCTAAAATAACTTACAAGCAGAAACTTCCACGGAAGTAACCGGCACGTTGTTATATAAATGAAAAAGCGTTTACATCCGCGTAAGTCAACTGTGACCATTGAAGATTTACGTTCAAGTTCTCGTTCTATGTACTTCACGTTCTGTGGAACAGGTGTTACGTAAGAATTTAAGGTACGTGAATTATTTACAGTCTCGCAATCGAACGGGCAAAGTGATATGAATGCACGAAAGCCATGCAGTTGAGTGCATGCAAGTTGGGGACTGAAGCTGGAGCGCTTTCTCTAAGTAGGCCGGCGACGGCAAAAATCGTGACTTGGCTCCACTCCAGGAGAGCGCTTTCACTTCAATTTTTCTCTTTTATTTTCACCTCTAGTTTTACTGCGTCGTTTGACATTTGCATTTTGGCAATAATTCATTAGGAAAAGAAACACGTGGCGATAAGAGCCAAACAGTGGTCACTTTCCATTAAGACAGATTAAGCTAACAATAACTACTGTGGAGAGATAAAATCTGGCGTCAGAGCTTGTTATGAGATTTCTCGAGTCCAAATCGCAGTTCGTATGTTCATCGCTGAACAAGGTAGACACAGTAGGGCAGCTTGTCCACAACTTAGCTAGGGCAGCGAGAAAAATACGCCAGTCACAAAGTCAGTGCTCAGCCTATTCCAGCTGCGGGTGTGACCAGCATCAAGCAATCCTAGTGTGCGGAAGTACTTTCGTTCACTTGATTAACGAAAGGAATGATATACAAACAAGATTAATGAATATATCTGCCTGGTCTAAAACAGGCATTAACGGATTTCTCTGATGCCAATATCACCACAACTGACAATGATACGCTAAAATACCTTTAAGTCTGGATAATTTAACTTCGTCGTAAAGTCGTAATTGGTGATAGAACTGAACGCACAGTCATTGTAGGCGAACATATTATGGCCACGTATTTATACCATCAGTAAAAACTCCTTTCTACCATATTTTGTGTCAGCTATCTAAAACGCAGACAAGGGACCTTATACTGAATTGACTTTCTTATATACGCTATCAGTGTCTCTCTATGTGTACTTATGAGCGATGAATTTTCGTAAAAATGGATTACTTTTATATTGTAGTGCATCTGTTTTGTCGAGTAGCAGCAAGTACGTGTGGTAAGTTAGTATTGGAAATTTGTGGTAAGTTACTATGGGACCAAATTTCTAAGGTCATCGGTCCCTAGCCTTACACACTACTCAATCTAACTTAAACTAACTTGCGCAAAGGACAACACACACACCCATGCTTGAGACAGGACTCGAACCCCATAACGAGGGGGCGGGGCAGCGCAAACCTTGGTAAGACGCCTCAGATCGCGCGGTTACCCGCTCGGCGAAGTACGTGTATTATTATCAGTACTATAATATTGATTTCTAAATATCAAACAGTGGGAAGTCCAGCATACAACATCAACAATATGGAAAGGATAAGTTGCTACTCATCACATAAAGCAGGCGTTGAGTAGCCTTCACTCCCTGTGGCAATAACCACGTGTGTGTAAGACGTGTGAATACTCTCTTTTGCAGAAGACCTTTGTCAGAAAGCTGAAAATATTTTTAGTGTTTCTCTTTCGTTGCAACTGTCTACGATTCAGCGCTTCCTTTTCGAGGTGACAAGTAATCTATTCTTTCCATATTGTTGGAATTTATAAATATTTGTGATTTAGAAACAATAATGCTGCTGTTTTCACTGAGTTTCATTTGAAATTCCCTAATATAATTTGTGTCAATAATCTAAAAAGAAACACATAAAAAATAATACTGTCTCCTCTTATGTTAACATGTGTGTCAGTGCCTTCTTCGTACGAAGGTGATGTAAAATGAGAGTTCATTGTAGGAAGCACAAGTAGCGCTAAATACTTTCTTACACGATACATACTTTGATAACCTAGTTTGTTTATTCATTATATCCACTGTGAATGTCGAACTGCAGCTGTGATTTATATTCACACCCTGCCGCATAATTTGCAACCAGTCGCGTTTTTAAATTCTGATTCGAGGTACTTTCTGCGTCATTAACTGGTTTTATAGCCACTGCAGGCTCATCAGTAGATGAAGTGTTACAGAAACATCACTTACTCAGATAATGTTTCTTTAACACCTCCATCTGCTGATGAATCTGCTGTGGCTTGAAAACTTGTTAATGGTACAGGCAATAAATCGTATCAAAATTTAAAACAGCGACTGGTTGCATAATGTAGTCACATAAATCTCAAATTCGTTAATTTATAAATGATGTTACTTGCGTGACTCTACATTTTCCTAGTGCTAGTTCACAATCTCTGCACCAGGCTAAGATCTGATTTTGTTTTTGTTATTTTTTTAATTATGTGTTTCAGCGTCTGCCATATAAGTGAACACTTATGAACAAGAATTTTCGACTTGTTATGAAGTCCCGCTCAGCTTACCTGTTCAAAAGGAAAGAAAATGGAGATGGTAAAATACTACTACTTTAGTTTCCTAGTGTTTTACTGTGTCTCTTTTCCTGCACTCACTTCTTGGGCCTCACAGAATTTCGCTTAAGAAACCAGACGCGCTTTCTGGAGGATAAAGTTTCAGACCTAGGTCTTGCCGTCCAGATTTCCTATGGCTTATCGAAACAAGTTGAGTTGAATACCAGGAGGGCTATTTTGAAAATAGCATGGCCGATTGCCATCCACATTCCTGTCATATTTCAGCTCCGACACTAATGACATTGTCGTTGTCTTGATGTTAAAACCTTGTCTTCCTGCCTACATAATACATCTCAAAATTCCGCTACAGACTGAGGTGAGTGATTGCGGACAACAGTCCTGTGGATCGATTTCGCTATATTCTATGTAGATGGATTTCATTTATGGTCTTTTTCAATCGCTAAAATCAACTCTGTGCTGAACGTGTCAGCGGCAAATGGTGTGCAGAGGCGACTGGCGACCACGAATGCCCGCCAGCGTGAGGCGATACGTGACACTGCAGCATGTTCCGCAGGCTTTTTCTCAAACCGATAGACATAATGGAGAGCTCGACTTGCTGATACTCCAACAAGAGGTCCACAAATAAAAGCAAAGAACCTGTCACTCTGACATAAACAAGAAACTTAGAGCGGGTGCCCCCAATTAAGATTCCCGAAACTATGACCGTGGCCAGTGTGACAGCAAATGCGAAACCGAGGAGAAGCTAAACTGATTAGAGCAACATGAAAAGGAACGTCTGAGCGGCGGAAGAGCTCGTTACGTGCGGGGCCGGATCTGGCGGTTTGCAGAGTCACCTCAGATATAGAGCGGAGGCGTAAAAAACGACTGCTGCCTCGGCTGGCCTCAGCAGGCCGTTACGTAAGCTCCTCCGGCCGGGGACTCCGTCGCCAATCTCCGGGAGCGAAGGTCGTCATAATCGACAACAATTATCCAGGACGCCGCAGAACAAGATCGATCACGACCCGAGCGCGTCGCCACTACATCGTTCCAGCAACCTCCTGGACAACGCGGACCAAAAAACGATAAACAGTCTCGAGTTCTCCTGCACTGATGGCTGCACGTAGAACGAGGCTGTGGACAAGAATTCAGGAGAGTCCAGTTCGCCACACGTCTCTCCCTCTCTCTCTCTCTCACTCACTCACTCATTTTCCTGCTCTCTACCTTTTAGTACCATGCTTTTTCTTTCCTTTTTTTCCGACTTTAACGTTTCGTCAGCATCACGCTAGCGACCTCAGACAATTTTGTGGAAGGGAATTAAGGCTGGGCAAATAATACTCGCGTCTGAACGAACTCGAGATTTCCCGATACGCCGAAAAGCTCGATACACATCAAGTCCTGTTCGAAGAGTCACGTGAAATTTGATACAGGCGGGGCAAGAGTAAGCGTACGCGACAAGCTAAAAAATGGTCACAAGAATAAGCTATAGCTCTGCTTGAGATGTAAGAGTTTCGTGAAACACGGGTGGAAATGGTACTAAATCCTACCAGGTACAAACTTCTGTTGTATTTGAACTAATTTACAATAGCACTTCTCGCACAAAAATTATGGCTACCGTATACAAACATTTACGATGACTTTTATGTAAAGCTAACAGTCAAAGGCTTAAGTATCCACCACTAAAAATATTACTGGTGTCTGAAGAGAATCCAATGTTTTATTTGGTTATTAGCTACTAAAAATTTACCAAGTCAGTTTGCGAATTGACATTTCGACCCTTTTCACATATTGCAATGTGTAAAAGACTTACCAGTATTTTAATCAGTTTGAAAACAGGATGTTAACATTCACATGAAACAAAGAACAAAATTAATTGGGAATTTAATGTTGAATAAACGAAATAAATCATATTAGCAATGGCGATCGCGAGAATAACAGTGACAAGACTCGTTGTGGAGATAGCACCAACAGACGCGACTAGATGGCTGGACGAGCACGAGAATTAGATAGAATCGTTATTGTGGTCATTTATTTATTTATTGAAGGCCGAGTTTACATGTGACCTGTAGTCTGTAAGATGTTGCAGTATGTGTTTCACGATTATTTTTATGATTAAGACCTAGAATATGTTAATGAATCCCGAAATTTCTCGAGCTGTTACATCAACTACTCGAGCAGTTTGAGTCGTGCTCAGGTACAACAGTAAAGGGAATGCGGCATGTCCTTCATGAAATAATTACCACAACATTCGTCCCTAATGGTTTAGGGGAAAAAGAGAACGAGTTTAATTTCCGGGGTTCACGTTATGTCGGGAAGCACACTTGATGTGTTTCGATACCATGAGCGACTTCTTCGGGACCTCGGCAACGACACTGGGCAGACATCATTTACCTCTCAAGTTGTTTGGTAACGCATGTGGCTGACGACTGTACTCGAACGGGAGACATGTGAGGCAGATGTAACACGCAGGCGACCTCGGCAGTGATAGAAATCTTGCAAACACAAGTACAACGGTGTTTTAAGTAGATGTTGCGGCATTCGTTTCAGGAACTGGCATTTCCTAGTGTCCGAGGACCAGTTGCGACCACGACGAAGCCCCCGAGTAAGCCACACGCAGCATTCACACCGAAAGTTGTATGCGGACTACCCATAAGGCTAATGCGTAACTTATACACTGTCAGTAGACAGTTGCGGTGGAGGTAACGTTCTCGGCGGTGATTCGTCTAAGGCGGAAAACGAATCTCGCCAGTAGGAGTACTGTAATACGAATACCATTGGATTCCATGGGAGCTGTCTGAAATCCTGTGGTAACTCGCGCTGGAAATTTGTTAGATCTGGCCAATATGGACCGTCCACACTCGATGTAGGGATGCTTCGGAGAATCACGTTCGCATACTTCCCGTGGGCGCTGGACAAAGGATTTGTTACTTATGGTTTGTTGGCTAAGGTGGTCCTTTTCAAAGGGTCTAACCCTCTAACAGGGGCATACCTGCAGGCTAGTTGCAGAGGAACATGTGTGGAGATAACGGTAGGTATACGTATATTGGACTACGGAGCAAATTATATGATCACCGGCTAACGAAGTACTCTCTCTCTCTCTCTCTCTCACACACACACACACACACACACACACACACACACACACACTTTTTAAGACGTGTTGTTTAACGTCTCGTTACGGCCTGTAACGAAGTAGGGCTCTTTGAAAATGATAAAATAAAAACTATCGTTCCAAAGACTAGTCAAATTACAACGTACTCGTAGATCTATGAAGTTTTGCCATCTTCTCGCAGAAATGTGGACTAAGGTTACTATCTCCTTACTCCTTGTAAAACCGTCTGACAATTGGAAAAAGACGCATAATATTTTCCTGCCTTACCTACAATACTGTCCTTTTACAAGAAATGTTTCTTTTTACGATACAAAAGCCCTGTTAAAAGCAGCATAAATGCTGAATTTATCGCCGAACCTCGGCTATGAACTCTTGTTTTGGTGATGATAATGATTGGTTTGTAGGGCGTTCAACTGTGCAGACATCAGCATCCGTACAAATTCCCAATCTTTACTCAGTCCAAGTTCGCCACTTTCACGAACGATAATGAAATGATGAGGACGACGCGAACACCCAGTCCCCGAGCGGAGAAAATCCCCAACCCCGGCGAGAATCGCACCCGGGTGTTTTGGTGACGTTATATCGAATATTAGTTTCAGTGTCCTATCTAGCCAGCAGTTTAGTTCATTATTCCTATTCACTGCTGTCGTCAGAATGATGTTTCATTTGCAAAAGAATCGGCCTCCATAGCTGAGGCCACGCATTCTGTGTGATAACGCACAACTTGGATGTAACCAGTCTAAATGCTGGTGGTGGAAGAAATTTCGTCATCGATATTTATCTGGCCAGAGGAGGGGAGATCACCGCGTGAGCTTGTAGCTCATCAGAACTAGTGCTGATGTGATCGACTGAAATATTTCGGCATAATGAGGACATGCGACATTGCTGATCGGTCTGCCGGGTAAGCTCGACGTTTCTTCTTCTCTTTCTCCCTCTTCCATTCCTTTCCCTCAAGCCCATTGCTGCTAGTGCACGTTATAAAAACCCATCTTCCGGTAACTTCTGTTTATTGTTGTAATTATTATGTAGGATAATAAATTGTGTATTTTTATTTTATTTGTACTACGGTAATTTTTAATTTCTAAATGTAGAAAACATACTTATCCCAATATAATTAATGTAAAATATGTAGAATGCCTGGTTTGATGTAGGAGAGGGCCTGAAGGCACTAATCTTGCTAAGTTAAATAAAATAAGCTATTTTCTTTTACGTACTCATCGTATCAAAAACACAAACACATTACAATTGGTGATACCAAAATGAGTCAAGGAACGAAACCTAGTTTAATACGTACTGGACATACCTCAAAGCCAACAATGCTATACGACATTACAGCGGTGAAGTTTATTTTTCTAAAGTGTTGATACTTCTTTGGTAACAGAAGACTGTTCACTCATGGTTGGGCATAACAATGGGAAACCTCTCTAGCTGCTTCACAGACCACCGAGATTCGAAAACATTGTTCATCATTACTAACCTAACTTGTTTGCAGCAGTAATATGCAGTAGTGTCCTCAAGCATCAACTTTAACAATATACAATTGTTCCACCTGGATTTTTGAGCGATGCGAAATACCGTTAGGCTACAAGAAGAATGTTGTAACTCCATTACCAAAGACTGATGGTGATGGCAGTTGCAAGTATCACTTCCATAATGCGTGGTTGTAAAATCTGACGCGAATTATGTACAGAAGTATGTAGTGACTAGTAGAGAGCGAACTGGTGGAACATCAAATTGCGTTCCGGACATAAACAGAAACTCGTGAGGCAAACTGGCTCTGCAACTTATCTTAGAAGATTGGTTGAAGAAAGGCAAAATCACATTTATGTAGAAAAGACTTTAACGACGTTGACTTGAATACGCACTTTGAAAATACGACGTTATCAGGGATAAAATACAGAGAGCTGAAAGTTACCTACAACTACAAAAACCCGACATAAGTTATACGAGTCGAAGAAAATAAAAGGTAGCTGTAACTGAAAAATATTTGAATGGAGTGAATAGGGTAGTAAAAAGAGTCTATCAATGAATACAAATAAGACTAAAACGATAATAACAGAATGTAGTCGAATTAAGATAGGTACTGAATCAGCAAAGGAAATGAGACACTGAAAGTAGCAATCGAATTTCGCTGTTTTGGCACAGAAGTTGTCGACGACTGCAAAAATAACGAGGATATAAAATGTAGACTGACAACAGAATGAAAATGTTCCCTACAAAAGAGAAACATTTTAACATATAACATATGGTTTTGGTCTAGGAAGCCTTATCAAAACATGTTTTTTCGGAGTGTAGCCTTACATGGAACTGAGACGTGGACATTAAGAGTACTGAAGGTAAGAAAATAAAATCTTCACAAGTATGGACCTGCAGAAAATAGTTGTAGATTAGATGGGTAGATCGAATAACTAACGAAGAGGTGTTGAATTTAACTGGGGAGAACAGAGCTTTATGGCACAACTTGACTAGAATAAGGGAGAGCTTGATACAATATACCCCGAGGCATCAAACAATAGTTAATTTTGTGATGTACGAAAATGGAAGGGAGGGGTTAAAATGCAGAGGGAAAGGAAGCCTTGAATACGGTTAACAGGTCCAAGTGGGTGTAGATTCCAGTAGTTACTCAGATATAAAAAGATTTACACAACATAGACTAGTACGGGGACCTGCATCAAACCGGTCTTCTGAATGATATTCACAACAACAACAATGATCTTGATTTCTTGATATAGTTCTGCCTTCTGCATAACACTGTTTTTTTATCCTTGTTTGTTAAGCAGTGCTATTTCAGTGCTTATTTGCGATTCTATGTCTCTTACATAATTTTTTTAAACATTCAGTAGAGTTTAAATGGTTTTTAAGAATAAATTAGCCTATCACATGTGTATCTAGCTTCGTTGTATTTGTTCACCTGAATGCGTGTCGGTCATATTTTAAATTTAGCAAGGTAGCGTTGTTTGTATTTAATTCTATGACGCCATCTGGCTAGCATAAATTTTCTTTGACAGACTCTACGAATTTGTAGCCTGTCGTCTGCGAAGTAGCGATGAAAAAGTAAAATGTTTTGCTGAAAAAATTATTTTTGCAGAACATTCACCATAGGTAACGTTTTATTGCCATGTAATCCTTCAGTGGTGCGACTTGTTTTTGTCTGTAAATACTCATTTTCACGCCTTTAACCACTGCACTGTTACTTTCATTTCGTTATTAAATATTAAAAAACGAATGAATCAAACATAGAGCGACACAATGAGGGATAACTGTTTCCTCGCTATCCATGTGGCGTGATATTTTAGTATCAGTCGCAAGTAAACAAAAAAATTAAGAAATAGACTATTTCGTTACTTTTTATATTGTGTGCTATCAGTCCACAGAGTCTACGGAAGAATTCCATAGCGTAAAATTTAAAATACGATTGACACATGTTGTGGTGGGTAACTGCAGTAATAACACAGATAAAACGCTTTAAAAGTGTACTACGTATTATGGAAATAAGGTGAGATCCACGGATGATTGCAGGCAAGTGATACACCATGACTGGATGATAAAACAAAGAAAACCACTGTATACTGCGCAGAGGTCAGAGTTGCAAGTATCAAAAGTAGAGTGTCAATTCAAGCTGTCCTGGTAGTGACTTCTCAGATAATCAGTTAGCTAATTCTAGGAGCAACGTTAATCTTTCAGGTACACAGGTTAAACCTCTAGGTCCAAGGAGAATTGTTCAACTCCCGCGTTGACAAGAACCGTGTTCTTAGACCTTTCCTGCTGCGGCAGATTCCGGTTGCGCGCAACGAGTGTGAACACGCACTGCCGCTAGGTTTTTCTTAGTTCCAGCCGCCAGCTACCACCCGGGACAATCGCCATCGGCGTTCCGCGCATTCTGACAACCGATCGCATCGCCCTCTGTTTCGGGTCGGCGCAGTTATTTACGACGAACCGCCTGCCACGCAGCCCTCATTAGATTCGGCAGCTGACTTCGTAAATGTACCAGGCCGACTTCCTCTGATACTGAGTTTTCTCAATGTCGTCATAGACAGAAACTAATTACAGATAGAGGTAGATATCAAGAAATAACAAATAACTGATTTAGTATTGACAGAAATTGTGTATGTGTGTGGGGGCGGATTGGGGGAGGGGGCTAAAAACTGTAGGAGACCAAGAAATGAATAAAATAAGCAGGTTTAAATGGATGTGCAATGGTTATTCGGAAATCAAGAGGCTTGCAAAGAACAGAGTAGCGTGGAGAGCTGCATCTAACCAGTCTTCGGTCTACATACCACAACGACAACAACGTGAGTTTTGTAAAAGGTTTTTGTTTTTAGCTTCTTTATATTGTTATTTTATTTCTTTTTTCGATGACGGAGCTTTATACCGCAACATTCGCCCGACGAATCAGAAAAAAATATGTAAAACTATATCCGGGGAAGTTAGTTGTACTACCGAGCGAGGCAAGGCAGTGGTTAACATATTGGATTTGCATTCAGGAGGACCACATTCACATACACACCCGGCCAACCTGACTGATGTTTTCCGTGATCTCCCTAAATCACTTAAGGCAAATGCCAGGATGTTTCCTTTGAAAGGGCACGTCCTATTCCATTCCCTGTCCTTCCTTAATACGAGCTCGTGCTCCGCCTCTAATGACCTCGTTGTTGATGGGTCGTTAAACACTAATCTTCCTTCCTTCTTTCCTTAGTTGTTTAATCGACTTCATGTACAGTATAATACGTATCTTCTTCTCCGTCCTATATATTCTGTATATGTCGTTAAATACTGTGTCGTCTCAACCAAGTTACTTTTCATGTTGTTCTGAATAGAGTGTTGTAATATTTCTTGTATGAGCTCACCATTCTTAATTCTTGTGAGGCCATACGATGATATTATTTTCTTTTCATTCTGTCTCTTAGTGGCTTAATAATATCTGTCATTTCGTATACTACACCTTTGTTCCCGTGGAAAGGTTTAATCTTTCAGTAGCGCGTGGATATCTTCCGTCTGTGGCTGGCATTGTCTCTATTTTGCCTCATTTATTGATTTCACGTTACATTCACATAACTTTATTTCCAAGTTTTCAGGTCTTTGTTTACCAAAATGTGTAATTTTTAAAGAAAATGAACTGTCGTGTAAATCGTTATCAGAAATCTGTAGGTTTTCACAGACTTGTACTAATTACATTATGTACTTCAGTCAAATTACAAACATTTTTCCGTGAAAATGCAAGTATAAAGATACCAAAATTCACCACATGTGCAAAACACACACACACACACACAAAAGAACGGGAATCAAGGCTGTGTAATACATTGCCGGAAAGAAAGAGCAACTGCCTTAAGTATAAGGTCATTATATTGACAAGTGCCGTGACAGGTAGTTCATCATTATATAGGAGTATATGATAACAAATTCAGACCAGATGAAACATACAGTAAAGTACAATAAAGGGTGCCCAAACAGTCGCATCAATATATAGTGTACTCCCTACTCGCACCAAAGCAGAAGTGTATTCTCGCATGTAAACGATCACAGTACAGCAATTAGTTCCTGAGTTGCAACGAGCTTCTGCCAAGAAGTATCTCATTTCTGTTTACTGCGGGCGTTTCAGTTTAATCTCTTAAATTTCCCTCGTGTTCGTGTATCTAGTAGCCACAGTCCCGCGCTTTAATTACTGTCTGGTCATAGTGTATATTTCCACCGTCTTTAACACGGACTGGGACTGTGATTGCTGCGTCCAGATGCGAGCTGGGTTGTTCACTCTTCACCCACATAACCAGGCGCTGTTAGGTTCGGTCACGTACTTTGGAGCTGTTGCCAATGGGCATCACTGTGGGGGATGTCCAGCACATCCCACGTATCCCCCGATCGGTCCATTACTGTGACGCTCCGGATACTGCCAGTGGTGACCCATCAACTATGGTCGAGTGGGAGATCGCATCAGAGTGTGGCAGGCAGCGAAAGACCTTCCGAGGGGCCTATCGAAAGACGTCTCTAGTTGGTCTGACAAAAAAAATTGTCTATGGCTGATAAAAATCCTGAGCCAGATGCAGTCGCTTTCTCTGTCTAAGAGGAAGTCTTCCGGCCCGAAAGATCTGAGCATTCGCAGAGGGTGGGGTTACTGGTAGTTCGAAGCTCCAATGTTAGGCGTGTAATGTGGTCCCTTAGGGATATAGCTGCCAAGGAGGGGAAGAATTCCAATGTGCAATCTGTGTGCACAAGGCGCGGAGTCATTCCATATATGTAATGCGTGCTTCTGGATGCCACGAAAGTCACAGAGTATAGCCAACAGCAAATGGTGGCTCATGTAGTAAGTAATGATGTTTGTCGCTGTAGATCGAAAGAGATTCTCTCTGGCTTCGGACGTCTATCTGAATTCGTAACGACTGCTAGTTTTGCTTGTGAGATAAACCTGGAGCACACGTCTGTGGTATCGTCGGAAAGATCGATTGCAGACCTTTTGTACAGAACCGAGTGGAGGGTCTGAATCAGAAGCTCATACGGTTCTGCGACCGTGTAGGCTGCAGATTACTCGACTTGGACCATAAGGTGATGGCGGTTCTGTTTTTGCTTAGTAAGTCAGGGATTCACTACACATAGAAGGCGGCTACACGGATAGTGAGGGCTGTGCGGAATGGTCTGGACGGCTTTTTATGTTATAGTGTCCAGAGAAAGTACAGAAATGGTTACAGTGTCAATGCGGTTAGGGCACGTAGATGTAGATAAATATGGCGAATAGCATCCTGCGATAGACCGT